>NC_081552.1:162898283-163238291 GCF_963082655.1 Stomoxys calcitrans | reverse complement strand
ATTGACGGCAGTCCTCTGGCTTTCACCGCCAAATCGTCTGCCCTTTCATTTCCCCTTACTCCGTTATGGCCCGGCACCCAAACGACGTGGATTGTGCTCAGAGAAGGCGTTAATCTCCTTACACCGCAAGACTCTTCGTGACCTTACCCTCCTGGTTGTTATTGGCCTGTTGGTCATTTTACCGTCCGTAAAGATATTCACACTCAAGGCGTAAGCACCATACCATCTCACACATTCCGTGATCGCACGGATCTCCGCCTGCAGGACCGTATTATGGTCAGGCAATCTAAAACAGATCTCAGTCCTTGGGTTCTTAGTGTAGACCCCCAGGCCCACTCTGTCATTTAGCTTTGACCCATCGGTGTTGCATTATCTTCCAGATAGCAATACTATGGTTCCGTCAATCCAAGGCTGTGCGTCTGTGCTCCTATTTTCTATCCATTATCCCATCACTTTAAGTCTCATAGCCGCAGTGGCTGCCTCACACTTTAACTGTATGTCAATAGGTCGGACATCTAGAATAGTCTCCAGTGTCTTAGTGGACGTGGTCCTCATCCTCATCGCTCCACCTATACCAAGACAACATGTTCCCTGAACCTGTTGTATGGTCCTTATGTTGCACTTTTTCTCCATAGCAGTCCACCAAACTACTGATGCGTAACTAAGTATTGGTCTAATCACGCTTCTATGGAGCCAGTGGACTATCCTCAGATTCAGGACCCATTTCGAGCCTACGGCCCGTCCACATAGTGCCCAACATCTGTGAGCCTTCTCAGTACACTCCTGAAAGTGACACTTCCAACTCAGTTTCCTATCCAAGATCAATCCTAAATATTTTACCTTGTCAGATGTCGAAATCATTTTATTGAGGACACGTGGTGCGTCAAATTGGCCCACCTTCGTCTTCCTCGCGAACAGACACATTTTAATATTCTCTGGGTTAACATTAAGACCCCTGGGTCTGGCCCAGTCATATGCCATATGTAATACCATTTCGGCGCTTCTGCATAGCTGGTTCGTTTTGTTGAGGACACAGAGTTCGTCAAATTGGCCCACCTTCGTCTTCCTAGGGTAAGGAGAAGGTCCGCTCATTAAAGATTGGATGTTACTACTTCATTCTCTTGGTTTTGGTGGTGGATTGGAGTAACCAAGCTCTTTGCCCCGAAAGTGGATATAAGGTTGGTACTCTACACCCAAAATACACATTGGAGCTACATTTTGCTATAGTCGCTATATACAATATGTGTGATTTAGGATAATTTTTGAGGTGAGGCGTCCCTGAAACACTTGGCCTTGTTTTTATTATTGGCTTGCCCAAAAAGTAATTGCGGATTTTTCATATAGTCGGCGTTGACAAATTTTTTCACAGCTTGTGACTCTGTAATTGCATTCTTTCTTCTGTCAGTTATCAGCTGTAACTTTTAGCTTGCTTTAGAAAAAATGTGTAAAAAAAGTATATTTAATTAAAGTTCATTCTAAGTTTTATTAAAAATGCATTTACTTTCTTTTTTAAAAAAATCCGCAATTACTTTTTGGGCAACCCAATAGAAGGAGAGGATCGGTTCTCCCAACGCTAAGACCCAAAAAACAATTTATTTTAGTCTTTTGTTGTCCCGATCTACATGTCCTGCCAAACGGTAGGACGTGCCAAGATACTTGAATCCTTATACCAACATTAGAGTCGAACTTTACTGTCATAGACCTTTCCTTTAATTGACATATTATCCCGATCGAAATACGCGTCTTATTGAAGGATATTTAGTGGGTGGGCCGGTCCCAGACTCTGTGCTAAATGTGCATACCAAATTCGTAGTCAACTCCCAAAGACCTTTCATTTGATACATATTTTGTGACGTTGGACATTAGTGCCCGTTTTGGGGGTTGGGGAGGCCCTGAAGATACCTTGTACCAAATTCTTATAACATGTGTACTCAACTTCCAAACACGTTTCATTTAATACCCATATTATACCACTCGGTAAATATGTCCTGTTGAGGGGTTTTGGGGGGTGGGGAGAGTAAAGCTAGCCGCTTGAAATTTTGCACAAATACTTTTTATTAGTGTAGGTCGGTTGTTATTGTAAATGGGCCATATCGGTCCATGTTTTGATATAGCTGCCATAGAAACCGATCTTGGGTCTTGACTTCTTGAGCCCCTAGAGGGCGCAATTCTCATCGATTTGACTGAAATTTTGCACATAGTGTTTCAGTATCACTTCTAACAACTGTGCTAAGTATGGCTCAAGTCAGTCCATAACCTGGTATAGCTGTCATATAAACCGATCTTGGGTCTTGGCTTCTTGAGCCTATAGAGTACGCAATTCTTATCCTTATAGAATGAAATTTTGCACCACGTGTTTTTTGTTATGATATCCAACAACGGTGCTAAGTATGGTTCAAATCGGTCCATAAACTGATATAGCTGCCATATAAACCGATCTTGGGTCTTGACTTCTTGAGGCTCTAGAGAGCGCAGTTCTTATCCGATTGGAATGAAATTTTGCGTGACGTGTTTTGTTATGACATGCAACAACTGTGCCAAGTATGATTCAAATCGGTTCATAACCTGATATAGCTGCCATATAAACCGATCTGGGATCTTGACTTCTTGAGCCTCTAGAGGTCGCAATTATTATCCGATTTGCCTGAAATTTTGTACGACGGATCCTCTCATGACCATCAACATACGTGTTTATTATGGTCTGAATCGGTCAATAGCCCGATACAGCTCCCATATAAATCCATCTCTCTATTTTACTTCTTGAGCCCCCAAAGGGCGCAATTCTTATTCGAATTGACTGACATTTTACACAAGTCTTCAACATGTAATTTAATTGTGGTCTAAACCGGATCATATCTTGATATCGCTCTAATAGCAGAGCAAATCTTTTCTTATATCATTTTTTTGCCTAAGAAGATATGCCGGGAAAAGATCTCGACAAATGCGCTCCATGATGGAGGGTATATAAGATTCGGCCTGGCCGAACTTAGCACGCTTTTACTTGTTTTTCTTAGATTTCTTAGATTCTTAGATTTTTACGCTGACCAAGAATTTATATACTTTATAGGGTCGGAAATGGATATTTCGATGTGTTGCAAACGGAATGACAAAATGAATTATCCCCCATCCTTCGGTGGTGGGTATAATATATGTATGTCAGATTTGAAACGTATATATTTCATTTAATACCCATATTACTTAAAGCGGTTAAATTGTCCTGTTGGGTGGATTTTTACTGGTGGGGGACCCCCCGAACACGTAGTGTGGAATTGGTATACCAAGTTCGTACTCTGCTCTTAAATACCTTTCATTTGATACCCATATTGTCCCAATCGGTAAACATGTCCGTCCGGTTAGGTTTTGGGACGGGATGGAGCGTCCCCCAGGTTATTTGACCCCAAAAATTTGGTACCAATTTCGTGTTTTTGGGGGACCGTAAAAGGGCATGCAAAATTTCATCGGTGTACCCATCTGCGGGATCTGGCGTTTTGAAAATGGGGGTAAATTTGTTAATTTTGGGGGTTAATTTTTTGTTTGAAAGCATTAACATAATCGCAGTAGTTATTCTGTCTGCTGTTATTTAAGTTCGTTCACATTTAAGCAAATCATAGAAAATTGAAATATTTTACGTTACATGCTTGTGATATTGAAAGATACAAAATATAAACATTTTTTAAATAACTAACGCGTTCTCTACACTCATAGAATTTTGTTAGTAAAAACACCAAAAATGTTTGCTGCAACAGCAGAAAGACAGCAGTAATTTGTTGCTAAAACAGCAAACATTTTCTGTTGAATTTGAACTTTATAATGTTTAAAAAAAGCTCAAAAAAATTTTATATTTCATCTAATCTATTAATTTTCCAGGCATATAAGAAAAATTTTTTTCCAATTTTTGCGATTTGCAAAAATAACTACTACTTTTATATTTATGCTTTTAAACAAAAAGTTATCAACTAAAAATGGTAAATTTTTCTATTAATATAAAGCAGATGCCTCAATTGTTGTTTGGGAATTCAAAAATCTTTAACGGATTTATTGAAAAGTTTCACATTTTTAATTTAGTATCAGCAGATAGTGTTTGCTGATAACAGCATACTAATTTTTCTGGGTTTATGACCTCAGCAGAATGCAATAAAATTTTGTGCACAGTTGGAGGCAAATGAAACCATGGGTATTGTGTGGTAAGTTTTTCAGTAGTTTCAAGTGCAAATGCTTTAAATTTTGTTGTGAGCCGATGCTATTGTTTGTAATAAAGTTCCACATCTCTTTATAAGACCCTCCATCAAACCAGTAATTTTAGTAGACAACATGGAATTCTTAAAAATATGTTCGGGTTGTGTTGCCATCATTTAAAGAGCCACTACCACCAACTTTGGGTTTGTCAACAATTAATCCCATTTCAATTCTAAATAATCTTTGAATCTTAAGTTTTCGGTCAGCAACTACTCCTTAATGCTTTTAAGAATTTATGCGCCATTTTTATACCCACCACCGAAGAATGCGAGTATATTCATTTTGTCATTCCGTTTGCGACACATCCGAATATCCATTTCCGACCCTATGAAGCTACACTCTTTAATAAACAAGCTATTGAGCTGAAATTTTGCACAGATTCTTTTTGTCCATAGGCAGGTTAGGATCGAAAATTGGCTATATTGTACTATATATTGCCGATTTAAGGTCTTAGGCCCATAAAAGCCGCATTTATTATACGCTTTTGCTGAAAGTGTAAGGCCAATCGACATCCTTCTTTAGTTTGGCCACGATCGGTTCAGATTTGGATATAGCTGCCATACAGACCGATCCCTCGATTAAAGGTTTTGGCCCCATAAAAGGCTCATTTATTATCCGATTTCGCTGAAATTTGACACAGTGACTCATGTTAGGCTCTTCGACATCCGTGTCCTATATGGTTCAGATCGATCTATATTTGGATATAGCTGCCAAGATCAATATTGGCCCAAAATTGAACGGTGAATGAATGGACCCTATGTGGACATAGCTGCTATGGGTGCAAAACTTATGCATTTTTCACCAGATTATGACGCAAGGTGATTAACATGTATACAAGTAATGACTTTTTATACCCACCACCATAGGATTCATTCATTTAGTCATTCCGTTTGCAACAATCGACCGACCATAAAAAGAATGTGTATTTCGGAACGTCGTAAAATTCTAAGACCATTTAACAATGTCCGTGTGTCTGTCAGTCCGTCGGATGTAATCACTTTACAGCCTCCAAAAATTGAGATATTGAGCTGAAAATTTCCACCGATACGTCATTTTGATGCACACTGGTTAAGTTCTTGAACGGGCCAAATCGGATCATATTTGGATATAGCTGCTATATGGACCGATCTGCCGGTAAAGGTTCTAATGCCCATAAATGCTCTATTTTCTCCCGACATCTGACTTAAATACGGTTTAGATCGGACTGTATTTAGATGTAGCTGCCATATAGACCGATCTGCTGGTAAAGGGCCTAAGGCCCATAAAAGGTGCATATATAATCCGATTTCCCTGAAATTTTAAACAGTGGGTTCTTTTCAACCTCCCGTCATCCGACCTTAATATATTTTAGATCGCACTATATTAAGATATAGCTGATATATAGACCGATCTGCCGTTTAAGGGTTTGGAACCCATAAAAACTGCAATTTTTACCCGATTTTGTTAAACTTTGAAAAAGTGAGTTATTTTAAGCCACCTGAAATCCGCCCTAAATATGTTTTAGATCGAACTATATTTAGATATAGCTGCCATATAGACCGATCTGTCGTTTAAGGGTTTGGAACCCATCAAAACTGCAATTTTTACCCGATTTCGTTAAAATTTGAAACAATGAGTTATTTTAAGCCTTCCGACATTTTCCCCCAATATGGTTCAGATCGGACTATATTTCGATATAGCTGCCTATAGACCGATATGTCGATAAAGGGTCTGAAGCACATACAAGCTTTATTTTTTATCCGATTTCGCTGAAATTTGAAACAGTTAGTTGTTTTAAGCCACCCGAAATCCGCCCCAAATATGTTTTAGATCGACTTATATTTAGATATAGCTGTCATATAGACCGATCTGCCGTGTAAGGGTCTGGAATCTATAAAAGCTATATTTATTACCCAATTTCTCTGCAATTTGAATCAGTGAGTTGTTTTAAACCACCCGCCATCTGACCCAAATACGGTAAAGATCGGATTGAATTTAGATATAGCTGTCATGTAGACCGATATGCCGATTAAGGGTCTGAAGCTCATAAAAGCTTTATTTATTACCAGGTTTCATTGAAATTTGAAATAGTGAGCTGTTTTAAGGCTTCCGACCCAAATATGAGTCACATCAGACTATATAGATATAGCTGTCATATAGACTAATCTTCCAAATCAGGGTCTTATGAGATCTCGGGACCTGAATAAAATATGATCGAGACCAGCCCCTATTAAGATATAAATACGTATAAAGTAGTGGAGTTATAATAAAATAGGATGATTACTATATCCTTGTTTAATTTTGTTCAGATCGGTCCAGATTTGGTTATAGGTGCCATATAGAACGATCTATTGATTTAAAATCTTAGCCCTATAAAAAGCGTATTTATTATCCGAATTCGTTGAAATTTGACACAGTGGCTTATATTAGGCTTTTGGATATTTTGGTCAACAAAAATGAACAGTGACTTATACAATATTTATTAAACCACTCAATGTTCATGCCGAATTCGAGTGCATAAATTATCCAGTTTACGCCCGACTTTTAGAAGTTTTTTTAGAAATTTTTAGATTTTTTTTTAGAAATTTAGTTTGAACAGATGATTTTAATTTGTGAAATATTACTGTTAAGAAGCTACCTGACCTGTAGGGCATAATTTTATTCTACATACCAAACTTCTATCAAACCAGCAAAAGAGCTTATGGGAACCGAACAAGGATGATCGAGAGACCGGTTTACATGGGAGTTAAATCGGGTTAAAGACTGATTTTGCTTGGAAGTCATAACGAAACACTACATGGAAAATTTCAACCAAATAGGACAAAAATTGCGGATTTCAGGGGCTCAGGAAGTCAAATCAGGCGATCGGTTTATATAAGAGCTATACCAAGTTATAGACCGATTTAGGCCGTACTTGACATAGTTGTTGGAAGTCATAAGAGAACTCCACCTGCGAAATTTCAGTCAAATCGGAAAAAAATTGCGTCTTCCAGGGGCTCAAGAAGTCAAATAGGGAGATCGGTTTATATTTGAGTTATATCAGGTTATAGATAGATTTGGATCATACTAGGCACAGTTTTTGGAAGTTATAACAGTACACTACATGCAAAATTTCAGCCAAATCGGACAAAACTTGCGGCTTCCAGGGGCTCAAGAAGTCAAATCGGGAGATCGCTTTATATGGGAGCTATATCTAAATCTGAACCGATGTGACCCATTTGCAATCCCCAACGACCTACTTCGATATTAAATGTTTGTGCAAAATTTCAAGCAGCTAGCTTTGCGCGTTCGACCTCTATCGTGATTTCGACATGGCTAGTTCGATTCAGAATGTCGAGACGATCAAGAATATATATACTTTATGGGGTCTTGATGAATATTTCGAGGTGTTACAAACGGTGGGTGGGTGTAAAAACCAGATTATGGAAAGCATGCATTGATGATTATAAACATCCAGTGAGACACACATTTACAATTGTATTTTATTTTATCTTCTAACATTCCCTTAATAATTAACCACCAGTCATTTTCAGCTAACTAACTTTTTTCTATGAGTGGATGATTTAGACCATTGTGATACCGCAGGAAAAGGAAGATGCCCTCTATATCCCACCGTTGAACCATCCAGATCGCTTTAAAAAGCCCAACAACTTGCGAATGATTCAATCCGCTATTACAAACAAATTTTCAAATATATTAGAACCTAATCTGGAACTACTTTCGACTGCCAGTGCGGGACACACACATCAGATTTGCTATAGTTTCTTCTTCTTCGACGTCCTCACAGCCTCGACAAAAGTCGTTACTGGCAACCTTAAGTCTGTCAACGTGTTTTTCGATCAGAAAGTGGCCTGTCATGACGGAAATTATGACTGAGACATCTGTTCTATCCAGCGACAGAAAAGCGGTGGACCTTTTTAAGTCTAGATTTGGCCACATAATTTTATATTTCAATATTAGTTCAATCGGACGAAAGTATACATCGGAGCTTTATTCAAATCTGAACCGATTTTTTCCATTTTAAATAGCTCGTCTCTAGGTCAATAAAAAGCCTATGCCAATTTTAACGACGATGGGATGAAAATTACGATCTTTACTTTGATACAAATTACTAAGGACAGATAGACAAACAGACATAACTAAATCGAATCAGAATGTGATTTTGAGTCGTTCGGTAAACTAATGAATGGGTATATCTCTCTTGCTTCTGGGTGTTACAAACAAATACCATATACCACAGTAGTTGGGTATAAAAATAAGATTCGGACCCTAAAACTGGGGGCTCATATTCTGGCGTGGATATTCCTATGCCAAACATAGTCAGAATATAAAATTTCAAAGCAAATCATTACAGTTTATGTTACTAAACTCATACATGCTGCGTTTTATTTTAGTAGTGGACAGACAAGCCGTTAAGGACAAAAAAACACAAACAAAGTTCTTAGTGCAGGTATGTTTTTTTGCCATGAAATGGTAATGCCATTTACTAATCTGTCAAAACAATACGAGGAAAATAATTAAAATATTTTTAAATATATAAATAAAATTTTCAAAATATGTGTCAAATAAAATTTATTAATATTTGTGTAAGCAATTCTATAAATAATTGGTTTCATTTTTATTATGGCATTCATAATAGAGGTATATCTGCAGGTGGCCACACGGATTTGTGAAAAACATATCATGGCAATCCCGACGGCAGATGTTGAACATAGCCTGTTGTAGTAATTTATCCAGAACTTCCTTGTCCTGCATAGGTGTCATTATCATACAAATTTCATTGCACAGTCGTATATAGAACTAAAATAAAACACAGATATAATTATATTATTACGAGTATTAGCTTTCAATGCTGTGCTAAGGAACCAATTTGTAAAGTTTGTGGCCTAGTGTATATTGGTAAAATGTTCACATATATTTATGTTCGCACACACACTTAATCGCAAAAGGTCATTCTGTTAGCCAACAAAAAGAGTTAACCCAGAGGCGGAAAACAGTTGCTCTTATCTTAAATACTAATGGAAGTAAACGTTACAAGAGAGCTCATACACATGCAGACTCAACTTCTAGCAGTTGCATTATAGAAGGCCTAAACACAGCATTTTGTTAGCCAATGAAAATGCCACTAGTCATTCCATGACAACTTCTCAGAATATGGCTAAATGAATGAAATGTAATATACCACCACTGTGATACGGGGTTTTATAATTTTGTGCAATTGTTTGCGACGAAGGAAAAGAGCTGGACCCATTGATAACATTGGTATACTTATTGACTTTGAATCACTTCCTGATTCGATTTAGCTGTCTTAATTCGTTCGAACGAATAAAGATATCCGCTTGAAATATTGCACCGATACTTCTCTTCAATATAGGTTATTGGGGATTGCAAATGGGCCATAACGGTTTAGATTTGGATATAACGCCCATATAAACTGATCCCAAGTTTTGATTTCTCAAGCCACTAGAGGCCTCAATTTTCAATCGATTTGGCTGAAATTCGGCATAGAGACTTCTGTTCCGACTTCCAATATATGTGCCAAGTGTGAACCGAATCGGCCTATATATAATATAGCCCATATATTCTGATATAGCCCCCATATAAACCGATCCTTGGACTTGACTTCTTGAGTTCTTAGAGACCTCAATTTTCACTTGATTTGATTGACATTTGGCACAAAGATTTCTGTTACGACTTCCAGATGCTCTACGTAAAGTATGATCTGAATCGGTCTACATACTGACATAGGCCTCTATAAATATCGATATCCCATAGAAGACCATTGAGACCATAGAAGTCGTAATTATTCCGTTTGCAACACCTCAAAATATTCGTCTAAGACCCCATCAAATATTTATATTCTTGATCGTCTTAACGTTCTGGGTCGATCTAGCCATGTGCGTCCGTCCGTCGAAATAACGATAGTTGTCGAACGTGTAGCGCTAGCCGCTTGAAATTTTGTACAGACACTTAATATTAATATGTATGTCGTTGGGGATTGCAAATGGGCCTCATCGGTTCAGATTTAGATATAGCCCCCATATAAACCGATCTCCCGAATTGACTTCTTGAACCCCTGGAAACCGCAATGTTCCTCCGATTTGGCTGAAGCTTTGCGTGTAGTGTTCTGCTATGACTTCCAATATCTGTGCAAAGTACGGTTCAAATCGATCTATAACCTGATATAGCTCCCATATAAACCGATCTCCAGATTTGACTTCTAGAGCCCTGACAAGTCCCAATTTTAGTCCTATTTGGCTAAAATTTTGCATATAGTGTGTTGTTATGAGTTTAAACAACTGTACTAAGTACGGTTCAATTCGGTTTATAACCTCATATAGCACCCATATAAAACGATCTCCCGATTTGACTTTTTGAGTCCTTACAAGTCATAATTTTTGTACGATTTGGCTGAAATTTTGCATGCGGTGTTCTGTTACGACTTCCAATAACTGTGCCATATACGGTCCCAATCGGTCTATAAACTGATATAGCTCCCATGTAAACCGGTTCCTCGATCATCCTTGTTCGGGTCCTAGAAACTTTAATTTTAGTTGGTTTGACAAAAGTTTCATTTGTAGAATAAAATCATGCCCTTCAACTAAATTTATTTTGCATAGATTTTTAGCAGAATCAATGGTGGTGGGTTCCCAAGATTCGGACAGGCAGAACTTAGCACTCCTTTATTTTATTTTTTAATCAAACCTTAAATCGGCAGATCGGTCTATATGGAAGCAATATGTAAACACGGTCCAATCTGGACCGTAATTGAGGTAGATGGCAAGGGATCTTATACAATTTACTGTTTTAAATTCCAGCGAAATCGGGCAAAAAATACCCATTTTTTTCACTCAAGACCCTAAATCGGCTAGATCGTTCTATATGATCTGTGCAAAATTTCAGCTCAATATTTTAATTTTTGAAGGCTGTAGTGTGGTTGAAACGTAGCATGATTCAAGGGCAAGAGTAAACTCAAATTCATAACTACTCCCCAAGATTACGCAAAAACAATTAAAGATCCGTTAAGTTCGGCCGGGCCGAACTTTGGATACCCACAACCTCGGGTATATATGTAAACCACCTTTCATCAAAATCCGGTTAAAATTGCATATCTTATGTCCCATAGCAGTTATATCGAAATATGTTCCGATTTGGACCAAATACTAATAAGTACAAGTCATTGTTCAATTGTGTATAACAAAATATTGGTCTTTTTAGTAGCTATATCTAAAAATAAACCGATCTGAACCATATATGACACGGATGTTGAAAAGCCTAACATAAGTCATTGTGTCAAATTTCAGAAATCGTATTATAAATGCGCCTTTCATAGGGCCAAGACTTTAAATAATAGAGGTCTATATGGCAGCTATACGCAAATATTGATCGGTCTAGACCAAATTGCAGAAATATGTGGAGGGGCTTAACTCTCTTTCACAAATTTCGGCAACATCGGACAATAAATGCGCCTTTTATGGGCCCAAAACATTAAATTGAGAGATCGGTCTATATGACAGCTATATCCAAATAATTGCGCTTCCATATAGATCCATCATCCTATTTTATATAACTCCACTACCATATCCATAGTTATATCTAAATAGAGGCTGGTTTGGATCATATTTGATTCAGGTCTGGAGAACTCTTGCACAAGTCACAGTTTCAGCAAATCAGGTAATAAATCCGATTTTTTTTTTTTGGATTAAGACCCTAAATTAGAAGATCGGTCTATATGGCAGCTATATCTAAATATAGTCTGATCTGGATCATATTCTGGTCGGATGACGTTAGGATAATGACGGATAATAAATGCGTCGGTTGCGGGATTTAGACACTATGACGGCTGATCGGTCTATATGACAGCAATATCTATATATAGTCCGAACTGAACCATACATGGGTCGAATCTCGGATGGCTTAAAACAAGTCGCTATTTCAAATTCCAGTGAAATCGGACAATAAATGCAGATTTAAAGGGTTTCAGACCCTAAATCGGCAGATCGGCCTATATTTCAGCTATATCTAAATATAGTCCGATCTGATTTCCCGATTTGGGTCGGATATCGGGAGGCTTAAAACTACTCAGTATTTAAAATTTCAGGGAATTCAGGCAATAAATGCAGCTTTAATGGGCTTCCGACCCTAAATTTGCAGATCGGTCTATATGGAAGCTATATCTAAATAAAGTCCGATCTGAACCATATTTGGGTCGGATATCGGAAGGGTTAAAACAACTCACTCTTTTCAATTCGGATAATAAATGCAGCTTTTATGGGTTTTAGACCCTAAATGAGCAGATCGGTCCACATGACAGCTATATCTAAATAGAGTCCGATCTAAACCAAATTTGGGTCGAATTTCGGGAGGCTGAAAACATCTCACTATTTCAAATGTGCAGATCGGTCTTTATGGCAGCTTTATCTTACAATGATTCGATTTGGCCCATTCAAGAACTTAACCTGCGTGCAGTAGTAAGACGTATCTGTGCCAAATCTCAATTTTTAAAGTCTTACAGTGATTACAGCAGACGGACGGACAGACACACTGGCATCGTTAAATCGTCTTAAAATTTAAAAACTATCTGATATATGTATACTTTATGTTGTCGGAAATTGATAATTCGATCTGTTGGAAACGGAAAGCCTAAATGAATATATCCCCTATCGTATGGCGGTGGTGTCTTAAATTTTTTTTTAATATAAGGCATTCTAAAAATGATGTATAAGATGCCATTTTCAGCGGTATTTTTTAAGACATTATTAATTAACGCAATCTTTCAAGATGCAAGTTGTAGAAGTAAAAGGTGATGCCCTGTTTGCCAGTGACACGCCGTGTAAATTTGAAAGCGAGTGCGTATGTATCTGGAATGACTACTGAATACTTTGCAGGCATTTTAAAAAACCTGCCGCACACATCCTTCCGCCTCTGGGAAGTTGTGCATGTTACACATAACTTCATTTCATGGACGTGAAATGGGCATAGGGGTTGCTAAAAGGATTTTATGAAGGAGCATTTTTGCACTTATTGGTGTTGTTGTTTTCGTTATATCTCTTTTTTTACTGCTACATATTCTTTGTCCTTCATGTATGGAATCAGGCCCATAATAAAAGCGTACGCTTCGAGGCAATTTTCCTTGGGTATAAGGGTGGGTCTATTAAAATTAAAGACATTTGTGAAGACGTTTGTTTCATGAACTGCTTTCGAAAAAATCTTCATAGGGTGACAAAAATATTGCGAGATAAGTGTAACATATTAATTCACGTGAGCAATTTTTAGCCATTTCGGAGATTAGTGCCTCTTATTGCCCAGGATTTCAATTTGGAGAAGGTATATTTCCGCCAAACAGTTGATACTTGTTCAAAAAGCTTTACTGTACATCCAATATTGACCGATTAATGACGATTAAGGGGTACACTCAAAGAAATTTGTCAATAAAATCAGCAAATATGTTTGTTGTAATAGCAAAAACTCGGTTGAAAATGAAACAGCAGTAATTTGTTGCTTAAGCAGCAATCATTTTCTGCTGTTTTCATATGGCGAAAAATAAAAAAAAGCTCAAAAACGTCATATTGGGTTGCCCAAAAAGTAATTGCGGTTTTTTTAAAAGAAAGTAAATGCATTTTTAATAAAATTTAGAATGAACTTTAATCAAATATACTTTTTTTACACTTTTTTTCTAAAGCAAGCTAAAAGTAACAGCTGATAACTGACAGAAGAAAGAATGCAATTACAAAGTCACAAACTGTGAAAAAATTTGTCAACGCCGACTATATGAAAAATCCGCAATTACTTTTTGGGCAACTCAATAAATACTTCAAACAATTTTTTTTCATCTTTTCTTTTAATTTTACATGTATATTACGTATTTTTTTTTTTTTTTGTTTTGATTTAATACAATTTGCTTTATTTCAACAAATTTAAATATAAGCAGACAAAATAACCACTACTTTCATATTCATGATTTTAAACACACAATGAACGACTACAATTGGGAATTTTTTTATATTTAGGTAGAGCTAATCCTTCAATAGTTGTTATGAAGTTCCAAAATTTTGAATGGATTTTTTAAAAGATATAAAATTTTTATTTTAATTTAAGCAGGCAGTGTTTGCTGATATCAGCACAATTATTTTTCTGGGTGTATAGAAAGCTCTATTACAATTTGCCGTTTCGCGTCTCAGCGAAGTACAAGCATGCTCGGTCGGCCGGGTCGAATTAAAGCTTCTAGGAACCGAACAAGGATGGTAGAGAGACCCCCAAAAAGGTGGGCTGGCTTCGCTAATGATGCTAGCTTTATCAGGTTATAGACTGATTCGGACCATACTTGGAACATCTGTTGGAAGTCGTAAGAGAACTCCGCATGCAAAATTTCAGCCAAATCAGACAAAAGTTGCGGCTTGTAAGGACTCATACAGTTAAATCGGCAGATCGGCTTTTGTGGGATTAAGACGGATTTTGACCATACTATGCCAAGATGTAGGAAGTCATAACTGAACACTACATTCAAAATTTCATCCAAATCAGACAAAAACTTTTGCTGGTATGGTCTCACCAATCCAATCGGGAGAACGGTTTATATGGGAGCTATATCAGGTCATAAACCGATTTGCATCCTATTTGCAACAGTTATTAAAAGTCATAACGGAACACCGCATGCAAATTTCCGTCAAATCGGACAAAAATTGAGGCTTCCAGGGGCTCAAGAAGTCAAATCGAGAGATCGGTTTATTTGGAAGTTATATCATACTAAAGACCGATTTGGACCGTACTTGGCACAATTGTTAGAAGTCATAGCATTACACTTTGTGCAAAATTTAAGCCAAATCGGACCCAAATTTGTGGGTTCCAGTGGCTCCATTAGGAGCTACATCAGGTTATAGACCGATTAAAACCGTACTTGGCACAGTTGTTGGAAGTCATAACAGAACACTTTGTTCAAAATTTTAGCTAAATTGAACAAAAATTGCAGCTTCCAGGGGCTCAAGAAGTCAAATCAGGAGATCGATTTATATGGACCTGGACAGATGTAAATAGGCCATTGCAATCCCCAACGACCTACATCAATAGTAAGTATCTGTCCAACATTTCAAGCGGCTAGTCTTATGCGTTTGACTTCGCCAGATGGACGCATGGATGGACGTACATGGCTAGATCGACTCAGAACGTCGAGACAATCAAGAATATATACTTTTTGGTGTCTTAGATCAATATTTCGAGGTGTTACAAACGGAATGACAGATTAGTATAGTATATCTATATGACAGCTATAATCACAAATGTTCTGATGCAGACTTGCTAACCATTATTACGGAGAGGAGAAATTGGGTTAAAAAATTGTCATTATTGCGTTAACGAAGTTCAATCGGAAGATCGGGTCATGTGGTAGCGATATTCATAAGCGATCCGGTTGAATCAAATCCACCATAGAATTTTCACCTCGAAATATCGACTTGCGTTCCCATAGCGAATATATATTCTTTGTTGTCTTGACTTTATAAATCGATCTAGCCATGTCCGTCCATCCTTATGTAGAATTCATCATAGCGGTCGAACGAACAAAGACATTTCCCTGAAATTTGAGCTGATGTAAGTCGTTAGCGATTGTAAATGGGTCCAATTCGTTCTTCACGGACCGTGCAAAGAAATTGACATATACGGTTCATGAGGGAGGGTATATAAGCAAGCTTACCACACTTTTACTTGTTATACCCTCCACCATAAGATGGGGGGTATACTAATTTCGTCATTCTGTTTGTAACTACTCGAAATATTCGTCTGAGACCCCATAAAGTATATATATTCTTGATCGTCGCGACATTTTATGTCGATCTAGACATGTCCGTCCGTCTGTCCGTCCGTCCGTCCGTCTGTCTGTCGAAAGCACGCTAACTTCCGAAGGAGTAAAGCTAGCCGCTTGAAATTTTGCACAAATACTTCTTATTAGTGTAGGTCGGTTGGTATTGTAAATGGGCCATATCGGTCCATGTTTTGATATAGCTGCCATATAAACCGATCTTGGGTCTTGACTTCTTGAGCCTCTAGAGTGCGCAATTCTTATCCGATTGGAATGAAATTTTGCACGACGTGTTTTGCTATGATATCCAACAACTGTGCCGAGTATAGTTTAAATCGGTCCATAACCTGATATAGCTGCCATATAAACCGACCTTGGGTCTCGACTTCTTGAGCCTCTAGCGTGCGCAATTCTTATCCGATTGGGATGAAATTTTTCACGACATGTTTTGTTATGATATCCAACAACTGTGCCAAGTATGGTTGAAATCGGTCCATAACCTGATATAGCTGCCATATAAACCGATCTTGGGTCTTGACTTCTTGAGCCTCTAGAAGGCGCAATTCTTATCCGATTGGAATGAAATTTAGCATGACGTGTTTTGTTACGATATCCAACAACTGTGCCAAGTATGGTTCAAATCGATCCATAACCTTATATAGCTGTCATATAAACCGATCTTGGGTCTTGACTTCTTGAGCCTCTAGAGGGCGCAATTCTTATCCAATTTGAATGAATTTTGGCACGTAGTATTTTGTTATGATATCCAACAACTGTGCCAAATATGGTTTAAATCGGTTCATAACCTGATATAGCTGTCATATAAACAGATCTGGGGACTTGACTTCTTGAGCTTCTAGAGGGCGCAATTCCTATCCGATTTGGCTGAAATTTCGCAAGACGTTTTTTATTGTTACTTTCAACAACTATGGCAAATAAAGTACAAGTCGGTTCATAACCTGATATAGCTGCCATATAAACCGATCTGGGATCTTGACTTCTTGAGCCTCTAGAGGTCGCAATTATTATCCGATTTGCCTGAAATTTTGTACGACGGATTCCCTCATGACCATCAACATACGTGTTTATTGTGATCTGAATCGGACCATAGCCCGATACAGCTCCCATATAAATCGATCTCTCTATTTTACTTTTTGAGCTCACAAAGAGCGCAATTCTTACTCGAATTGGCTGACATTTTACACAGGTCTCCAACATATAATTTAATTGTGGTCCAAACAGGACCATATCTTGATGTCAGAGCAAATCTTTTCTTATATCCTGTTTTGCCTAAGAAGAGATGCCGGGAAGAGAACTCGACAAATGCGATCCATGGTGGAGGGTATATAAGATTCGGCCCGGCCGAACTTAGCACGCTTTTACTTGTTTTATCTCAAAAGTTGAATCGAGAGATAGATATATGTATATGGCAGTTTCAGTATTGGACAAAACATTTGCAACTAATCTAAGCTATCCACAGAGATTAGCATGTCCGCCTATGATGCCGGGGTTCAAATCTCGGTGTGATCATCAGAAAAAATTTCAGCTAAAACTTCTCTACCAAGTGATGTCGTTATGCTGCACGGCGTTTGAATTCGGCATAAAAAGGAGGCCCCTTATCATTGAGCTTAAATAACTTTAATCGGACTGCACTCATTGATATGAGAGAAGTATCCCCTGTTCCTTAGCGGAATGTTCATGGAAAATTAAATTTAGTCGTAGTAGTATGCTATGCAGATATCACACAATTGAAATTTCCATAGTATCTGTGATGATATAAGGGGTAATTTTGAGAACATTTCATCTTCAGTCTCCCCTAAGGTATGTGAATGAGAATGTGGCTGACTGAGAATAGGGAAACGGCAATAAGAGTAACAATGGAAAGTGGAAGATAGATATTTATGAGCTGCTATTCACATTTGTATATGTTATTATAAGACGTTGGTGTCAATAATTTAACATTCCTTAAGTTTTAGATTATTTTTTCAACCTCACACTGTGTGGATATTTTTGCCACCATGCTTGGTCCCAGTGACATTGAAGCAAGAGCAGCAGAGTTTACTTCGCAATCAACATGTATTAGAACAAACAGAGGAATGCTAACATAAGTCCACACCCATTTTTGTGTTTTACAACAATGTTATCATGAAACTAGTTGGGTCAGTGTGCTTTGCTATAATCAAAAGAGATTGTTAAAAAAAATACTATAATGACGCTGGTGTTCAGAGTATCAAGACGTTTAGGTCCATTGGTCCTTCACGGATCCACATTATTTAATTCGTTTATCGTATTTGATATTTACTTCAAAATACTTGTCTAAGAAATTTTTTGCAGAGGTCGTTTCTGGATGAACATAATACCAAATTGGGATATAAAGTTTTTACTCTACTCCCTCACACTTCCACTTGGGAACAAACAATGTTTATGGCATGACATGAACCCAGAGTATTGGACCCACACTTGGACCAAATACCTTTCATTTGATGCCAATATTGTCCCAATCGGTAAATATGTCCATTGGTTGTGAAACATTCCCCAATGTTGCTTCATCCCAATTTTCCTAGCAACATTGTTTAGTTTTGGTTAGGCATAAAAGTTGCCAAAGGTTTCTCTTATAACTGTAGACTTTGTTAAGTTTCATTCTAGTCAACTTAGATTTTGTTATATATATATATATATATATATATGGGTTTCGGGCAATTTTTCACAACTAGAGCTTTTGGAAGCGTATTTTTATCCGTTGTTCTACAACTTTTGCACAATTTTGCACCCAGCACCATAGGAAAACTAATATTGATCTGCGCCTTGACATTCAAAGTCGATATTGTTGTAGGCCTTTGGGATTGCAAATGGGCCAAATCGGATCAGATTTGAATATAGCACCCACATAAACCAATCTCACGATTTGAAAAAATGAAACCTTGGAAGCTGCAATTGTTGATCGATTTGGTTAAAATTTGGCCCGTAGTACAGTTTTACCTAGAGATTGAATTCTACCGGGTAGATACCCATCTACCCTATATGGCAGCTATATCTAAATATAGTCTGATCTGGATCATATGCTGGACGGATGACGGGAATACAAGTCACTGTGTCAAATTCCAGCGAAATCGGATAATAAATGCGTCGGGTGCGGGATTTAAAAAATAGTTCGGCTGATCGGTCTATATGACAGCAATCTTAATTATTGTATAAAAATCAATTTGTTTTTGTTTGTAGGTTTGTTTGTTTGTTTCTTTGTATGTTTGTGTATTCCTTATAGACTCAGAAACGGCTGAACCGATTTTCTTTAAACTTTCACAGATGGTGCATAATGACCCCTTGGTGAAAATAGGGTACTTCATTTTTTGATATCTGAAGGGGGAGCGGACCCTCCCCCTTACCCTAATTTTCAGAAACGCCAGATCCCGGAGATGGGTGGTGCTTAAAATAAAAATTTTGTATCCAAATTTCGGATGGGGTACCTAGGGGGACAGCCTCACGTTAAAACCTACCAAACATATATTTAGACCAATCACGACAATATGGGACTCAAATGAAAGATATTTAGAATAAGAAAACTTATCTGATATCCAATTGTCGACCCAGTGCTAGGGGGACCACCCAAGCTCCAAAACACCCCTAAATCGGACATATTTACCGACCATGGCAATATGGGACTCAAATGAAAGGTATTTGCGAGTAGAATACGAATCTGATATCTAAATGTGGAACCACGTTTCTGGGGGTCCACCCCTTCCCCAAAATACCCCCCAAACTGGACTTATTTACTGACCATGGGAATATGGGGCTTAAATAAAAGGTATTTGAATGTGGAATACGAATCTGATATCCAAATATGGGACCAAGTGTTTGGGGGGCCGCCTCTCACCAAAAAAATCCCCCAAAGGGTAAAAATTTACGACCATAGCAATATGGAGCTCAAATGAAAGGTCTTTGGGAGTAAAGCACGAATTTGATATCAACATTCGGGAAAGGTGTCTATTGGGCCACCCTACTCCCACAACACCACCCAAATAGTAAGTATTTTCTGACTATTGCAATATGAGTCTCAAATAAGAGGGCTTTTATAGTGGAACACGAATCCGCTATATATATAAAACAAGTAAAAGCGTGCTAAGTTCGGCCGGGCCGAATCTTATATACCCTCCACCATGGATCGCATTTGTCGAGTTCTTTTCCCGGCATCTCTTCTTAGGCAAAAAAGGATATAAGAAAAGAGTTGCTCTGCTATTAAAACGATATCAAGATATGGTCCGGTTCGGACCACAATTAAATTATATGTTGGAGACCTGTGTAAAATTTCCGCCAATTCGTATAAGAATTGCGCCCATTGGGGCTCACGAAGTAAAATAGAGAGAACGATTTATATGGGATCTGTATCGGGCTATAGACCGACTCAGACCATAATAAACACGTTTGTTGATGGTCATGAGAGGATCCATCGTACAAAATTTCAGGCATATCAGATAATAATTGCGACCTCTAGGGGTCAAGAAGTCAAGATCCCAGATCGGTTTATATGGCAGCTATATCAGGTTATGAACCGATTTGAACCTTATTTGACACAGTTGTTAAAAGTAACAAGTAAAACCGTGCTAAGTTCGGCCGGGCCGAATCTTATATACCCTCCACCATGGATCGCATTTGTCGAGTTCTTTTCCCGGCATCTCTTCTTAGGCAAAAAAGGATATAAGAAAAGAGTTGCTCTGCTATTGAAACGATATCAAGATATGGTCCGGTTCGGACCACAATTAAATTATATGTTGGAGACCTGTGTAAAATTTCAGCCAATTCGTATAAGAATTGCGCCCATTGGGGCTCACGAAGTAAAATAGAGAGAACGATTTATATGGGATCTGTATCGGGCTATAGACCGATTCAGACCATAATAAAGACGTTTGTTGATGGTCATGAGAGGATCCGTCGTACAAAATTTCAGGCATATCGGATAATAATTGCGACCTCTAGGGGTCAAGAAGTCAAGATCCCAGATCGGTTTATATGGTAGCTATATCAGGTTATGAACCGATTTGAACCTTATTTGACACAGTTGTTGAAAGTAAAAATAAAATAGGTCATGCAAAATTTCAGCCAAATCGGATAGGAATTGTGCCCTCTAAAAGCTCAAGAAGTCAAATCCCAAGATCTGTTTATATGACATCTATATCAGGTTATGGACCGATCAACCATACTTGGCACAGTTGTTGGATATCATAACGAAATACTTCGTGCAAAAATTCATTCAAATCGGATAAGAATTGTGCCCTCTAGAGGCTCAAGAAGTCAAGACCCAAGATCGGTTTATATGGCAGCTTTATCAGGTTATGGACCGATTTCAACCATACTTGGCACAGTTGTTGGGTATCATAACAAAACACGTCGTGCGAAATTCCGTTCCATTCGGATAAGAATTGCGCACTCTAGAGGCTCAAGAAGTCAAGACCCAAGATCGCTTTATATGGCAGCTATATCAGGTTATGAACCGATTTGAACCATACTTGGCACAGTTGTTGGATATAATAACAAAACACGTCGTGCAAAATTTCATTTCAATCGGATAAGAATTGCGCACTCTAGAGGCTCAAGAAGTCAAGACCCCAGATCGGTTTATATGGCAGCTATATCAGGTTATGGACCGATTTCAACCATACTTGGCACAGTTGTTGGATATAATAACAAAACACGTCGTGCAAAATTTCATTCTGATCGGATAAGAATTGCGCACGCTAGAGGCTCAAGAAGTCAAGACCCAAGATCGGTTTATATGGCAGCTATATCAGGTTATGGACCGATTTGAACCATACTTGGCACAGTTGTTGGATATCATAACGAAACACGTCGTGCAAAATTTCATCCCAATCGGATAAGAATTGCGCACTCTAGAGGCTCAAGAAATCAAGACCCAAGATCGGTTTATATGGCAGCTATGTCAAAACATGGACCGATATGGCCCATTTACAATACCAACCGACCTACACTATTAAGAAGTATTTGTGCAAAATTTCAAGCGGCTAGCTTTACTCCTTCGGAAGTTAGCGTGCTTTCGACAGACAGACGGACGGACGGACGGACGGACGGACGGACGGACGGACGGACGGACGGACGGACGGACGGACGGACGGACAGACGGACGGACATGGCTAGATCGACATAAAATATCACGACGATCAAGAATATATATACTTTATGGGGTCTCAGACGAAAATTTCCAGTAGTTACAAACAGAATGACGAAATTAGTATACCCCCCATCTTATGGTGGAGGGTATAAAAATATATATACCCCTTGAAAATATATATGCCCCTAAATCGGGCATATTTACCGACCATGTCAATGTGGAGCTTTAATGAGAGGTATTGGCGGATAGAGTAAGAATTGATACCCATTTTCGGGACCAATTTTCAGGGGGTCTACCCCTTTCCCAAAATACCCAACAAACAGCAATTTTTCACTGACCATCGCAATATGGGGCTCAAATAAAGGTATTTGGGAGTAGAATACGAATTTGATATCCAAATGTAGGAGCATGTATTTTGGGCATCACCCCCACGAGAGCACGATGCTGATATTTTTTCAGGGCCAAGTATCTGGGGGACCACCTCTCCCCCGAAAACACCACTAAATCATACATCATGAGAATATCGCGCTGAAATAAAGTATTTTAAGAATGGAGTACACCTTACATCCAAACTTAAATTCGTAGACCAATAAAGATCATATGGGATTCAGATAAAGGTACTTGTATTGTTAAACTGTTAGTCAAGTTAACATGGTATTTCACTAAAAGATCTTTAATTGTCGAAAATAAACATTCCAATGAGACTTTTGTTCTATATAAAGTAAAAGAAGGCGCAGTGGAGCGTGCCCGGGTCAGCTAGTATCTATATATAGTCCGATCTGAACCATATATAGGTATAATCTCGGATAGCTTAAAACAATAAAAAATAAAATCGGATTATAAATGCAAATTTTAAGAGTATCAGACACTAAATCGGCAGTAAATCGGAAATCAATAAAGCTTTCATTGGCTTCAGACCCCAAATCGGCAGATTGGTCCAAATAGCAGCTTTATCCAAATAAAGTCCGATCTGCGAATATCGGAGTCTTAATACAAACCACTGTTTGAAATTTCATTGAAATCCGATAATAAATGCGTCTTTTAAGGCAGCTGTATCAAAATATGGTCCGATTTGGCCAGTTCAAAAACATGAACTGAACGTAAACAAATATGGATATGTGCCAAATTTCATAAGTTTTTGAAGGCTGTAGCGTGAGACCGACAGTCGGACAAACGGACAGACACACGTTAAATCGTTTTAGAATTTTATGACGGTCAATAAAATACATACTTTGTTGTGTCGCAAATGGATATTTAGGTTAGGTTAGGTAAGCTTGAAAAAAGGGTGCAAATTTTAATCCGCCCCATCCCACTATGGACATAAATCTAAGCCAGTAATCGGCTTGTTGTGCACTCTAAAAACTATAAAGTAACCTCTAAAAAGAAAATTTCTACTCATAAAATCCTTAATTGGTTTCAATACCACTATCCTAAGTTGGCTCATGTCCGGGCAATGACAAAGGAAATGCTCCAACGTCTCATCATCTTCCCCGCATGCCCTACACATGCTATCACTTTACATAAGTGAGCTCGTAGTCCTATGTGTCATGTTATGATACCAATAGCAATACTGACCTCCTTCTTGCTTCCTTTCAGTAATAGCCTCGTCTTCTCACTACCGACCGTTTCACTGTTCCATAATGATGCATGCGCATTCGTCGTCCACTCCCTTAAATCGGACTGCGTCGACCCGAAAGGCTTCGGGTTAACCAAATTTGTTGACGGCAGCCCTCTTGCCTTCACCGCCAAATCGTCTTCCCTTTCATTTCCCCTTACTCCGTTATGGCCCGGCACCCAAATGATGTGGATTTTGTCATCCTCAGAGAAGGCGCTAATTCCCTTCTTATACTGCGAGACTGTTCTTGACCTTACCGTCCTGGTTGTTATTGCCCTTATGGGAATTTTAATGTCAGTAAAGTTCACACTCGACGTCCTCGCGTTAGCACCACACCAGTTTACGCATTTCGTGATCGCCCGGATCTCCGCCTGCAGTACCGTATTATGGTCAGGCAGTCTAAAACAGATCTCAGTCCCTGGATTCTCAATGTAAACCATTATGCCCTTGGATCTTCCAGATGGCAATGCCAGGGTTCCGTCAATCCAAGACTGTGCCGATGGCAGGAGCGCCTCGCACTCGACTTCAAGGTTCATCTCAGGTATCCGATCAGAAACCTCTTCCCTTACTTCCAGGTTTCCTATCGTCGCCTCGATTAATTCGCGATGGTATGAGCTGGTCTTATCTTCAATCCATTCTCCCATGGCATTAAGTCTCATAGCCGCATTGGCTGCCTCACACTTAATTTGTATGTCAACGGGTCGGATATCTAGAATAGTCTCCAGTGCCCTAGTGGGCGGGGTCCTCATCGGTTCGCCTATGCCAAGATAATATGTTCTCTGAACCTGTTGTATGGTCCTTATGTTCCAATTTTTCTCCATAGCTACTGAGGCGTATGTAAGTATTGGTCTAATCACGCTCCTCAAGAGCTAGTGGACAATCCTCGGATTCAGGCCCCATTTCGAACCTACGGCCTGTCTACATAGTACTCAACATCTGTGAGCCTTCTCAGTACGCTCTTGAATGTGACACTTCCAATTCAATTTCCTGGCCAAGATCAAACATAAGCATTTGACCTTGTCAGATATCGAAATCGTCTTATTGAGGAAACGTGGTGCATTAAATTTGCCCACCTTCGTCTTAATCGTGAACAGGCATATTTCAGTCTTCTCTGGGTAAACATTTTGACCTCTGGTCTAGCCCAGTCATATGCCATATGCAAGACCCTTTCGGCCCTTCTGCATAGCTCGTTCGGATCTTTACCCCTTAGAAGTATTATAACATCGTTCGCGTAGCAGATGGGTTCAAGTCAGCATCCGTAATAGGTCATAAATGGTGGTCACCCATAAGTGCCTTGTGGCACTTTCTCCCTTATATTTATGCCATGGGACACACAATTTATCCACCTGTTCCTTAGCATATGGTTTATCCAGTCCCTAAGGATCGGGTCCACTCGGTACTGGTCTAAGGATTGGATCAGTGTGTCGGTCCGCTCATTGTTAAAGCCTTCTCAATGTCAATGTATACCGCCAGTGTGTATGTTTTGACATCGAAGGATTCTTCTATTTTATGCACAATCTCGTGCAGGGCAGTCTCCACCGACCTTCCCTTGACATAGGCATGCTTTTTGTATTTTAGCAGTTCGCCGGATGTCAAACTCCTTATCATAGTGTCCACAATACGTTCCATGGTTTTGAGTAGAAAGGACGTAGGTTAGGTTTAAGTGGCAGTCTGCCATCAGACGTTTTCGTCCATTGTGATACCACAGGAACAGAAGAAGAAGGATGCCTTCTAGTTTTTACCGCTGAAACATCAGATCGCTTTAAAAAGCCCAATAACTTGCGAATGTTCACATCCGCTAAGTAAGACAGGTTTTCAAAGAAATGAGAACCTAAAGACGAACTCCTTTTAACTGCTAGTGCGGAACACATACGTAGAAGGTGTTCTAGAGTCTCTCCTTCTCCGATGTCCCCACAGCTTCTGCAAAAGTCGTTGCTGGCAACCTTCAATCTGTCAGCATGTTTTCCGATTAGACAGTGACCTGTCATGACGAACACAATGCCTGAGACGTCTGTTTTAGCCAATGACAGCAAAGCAATAGACCTCCTCAAGTCTAGATTAGCCCACATAGTTTTGGAATGCTCACAGCCATCTATTATTCGTTGTTCTTCGGGCTAGGTTCTGAAAACTTAGCTTACATATCGCTAAAAGGCATACTCGCAGATTCCAGTGTCCCTGGAATGTGTAGGGGTAGTTCCTAGTCTCGCAAGCTCATCCGCTTTACAATTCCCTGGGATATCTCTTTGGCCCGGCACCCAGGTGAATTTTGAACTGTTCAGCCATCTCGTTGAGAGATCTGCCACAGTCGAGGACGGTTTTTGTGTTCAGAAATATGTTATCCAGAGATTTAATGACTGCCTGGCTGTCTGAGAAGATATTTATGCCAATCGTCATAATGACATTATATCTTAGCCATTCCACCTCTTCCTTAATTGCAAGGATCTCCGCTTGATACACACTGCAGTGGTAGGGATATGACCAATTCTAGACCTTTAGAGTATACCCCAAAGCCCACCTGGTCGTTTAGTTTGGAACCATCCCTATAGAAGTCTATATAACTTCTGTTACCAGAGATATCGTAGTTCTAATCGGTTCTATCAGAAATAGAGGTACACTAATTTTTATCAAAAAGCGGCTCAAGTAGGGTGTAATCCACACTGCCGGAACATCGGATACTGTATCAAGGATGGCACAGTGTCCGTAGCCGCCACATGACCAATCTCCCTTAACCTCACGGCAGTGGTCGCTGCAATTTGGGTAGCCACAATGTCCAGAGCCATAAGATGATGCATTAAATTCAGTGCATCAGATGGTGTCGTCCTCAGTGCTATGTTCTAAAGTAGAGGAGACAGTACACCTCCTTGAGGTGCTCTTCTATTCACCGATCTTATTACATCCACTGATCCCAAGCCTGCCGTAATGCATCTTTTAGTAAGTAAGTTATTAAAAAACTTTCTTACGGTAGAGTTGATGCCTAGAAACTCCAACTTCTTCTTGATTGACGTCAGTTTTACGTTATTGAAAGCACCTTCAATGTCAAGAAATGCTGCCGCGACAGGGGATCTCTAGGGATCTTTGCCCTAATATATGTTTCTATTAACCTCTCAACAGTCTTCAGCATAAAGGATGACACTTATAGAACAAAAATCTTTCGCCTTCGTGTGATAGGGTTTTCCTGCTTTCGGAATGAAAATGTCCTTCGTGTCCCTTCATCACACAGGTATATATGACATTCTGATACAAGCAGAAAATATTTATCTCCCTAGCCAGAAAACAGTCAACCGGTGTTACACCATCAGGGCCTGGCGACTTAAAGAAGTCGAAACTATTTATCGCTCAAATCATTTTCGGCTCAGACACAATTTCGCTAATGGTCTCCGACGAATGAATATAGGTGACAACCTCTTCTGGCGCCACGTTGACCGTTGGAGAATTTCCCAGGAAATGTGTATCAACGAGTAGTTCTAGTGTTTCCTCACTAGACATTGTCCATACATTCTTTGACTTCTGGAAATACCCCACCGTAATAGGTCTCGAGGACAGAAGCCTAGAGGCCTCAGATGTATCCTCAAAGGAGCTGCAGAATTCTACCCAAGATTTGTTCTGAGCCTTTCTAAGCTCGCCATTATATTTTCTTAGCTCAGCCTTATAGATGTCCCAATCGTGTGGTGCTCTTGTGGGTTTTGCTTTGTTGAAGAGTTTGCTGCAGTTCTTCCTTAAACCAACCAGCTCTGGGGTCCACAATGGCTGTCACTGTGTGCCCCTTAGCTTGGCACTAGGGCATGTTGATACAAGTGAGTCATTCAGGGCCTTCGTGATCCGCTTGACCAGTATGTCTATATCCTCCGTAGTTTCCACTTCCTTTCCTAGTCTGTAAGGCGTAGTGGTGCAGAATTTGTGCCGAAAATTATCCCAATCCGCCTTTCTTCTGTTTAGCCGAGGTACCACTACTCCAGTATTTTCCCCAAGGCTAAAACTAATATAAAGATGATCAGAGAAGCTGTGATCATCCAACACTTCCCAGTCGCATATTCTTCCACTTATATCTTCCGATACAAAGGTAATATCTAGTACCTATTGCCCATTCCAGGTAATAAAGGTCGGTTTATTCCCTTTATTACAAATCGCCAGATCACAACTTATAATATACTAGCTGACCCGGGCCCGCTCCGGTACGCCTTCTTTTATTTTATATGGAACAAAAGTTTCCTTGGAATATTTATTTTCGACAATTAAAGACCTTTTAGTGAAATACCATGCTACGAAAATAGTATATCGCTTTCCGTTTAACAATATAAGTGCCCTTATCAGAATCCCATATGATCTTTAAGTTTAAGTTTGGGTGTAAGGTGTACTCCATTCTTAAAATACTTCATTTCAGCCCGATATTCTTATGATGTCTGATTTAGTGGTGTTTTCGGGGGAGAGGTGGTCCCCCAGATACTTGGCCCTGAAAAAATATCAGCATCTCAAATTCATTTATTTAAGCCCCATATTGCCATTGGCTTAAGAGGAGTTTACAGGATGATGCGTCCATGGCCTACATGGCCCCAAAATAGGTTATCAAATTCGTTTTCTAATCTCAAATACCTTTCATTTGAGCCACATATTGGCATTGTCGAAAAATTTTCCCCTTGGGGGTGTTTTGGGAAAGGGGTTATGCCCTTAAAACATGGTCTTACATTTGGATATCAAATTCGAATTCTACTCCCAAATACCTTTATTTGAGCCTAATATTGCGATGGTCACTAAAAAAAAATTGGTCCCGAAAATGGGTATCAATTTTTGCTCTACCCCCCAATACCTTTCATTTAAGCCCCACATTTATCTATACATCATTTATTTTAACCCCATATTGCCATTACCCTCAAAATTGGATATCAAATTCGTTTTCTAATCTCATTTAAACTCTTTATTGCAAAAGTCAGCAAATATTTCCGGTTTGGGGTATTGGCCCTAAAAACTATGAGTATTTAGTTCCACTCTCTTGTAATACCCAAATCGTCTTGGTGAGCAAATATGTCCTATTTGGGGGGTCCCTAATGTTGATATCAGATACTCGGTCCCACATACCTTTAATTTGAGCCCCATATTTCCTTAGTCGGCAAACATGACCGGTTTGGGGGGTGTTTTGGGGGATGGGCGGCCACTCAGTGAGTTGGGCTTAAAAATATATATTGGATTTGTTTTCCACTTTAAAAACCCTCTTATTCGAGCCTCATATTGCAATAGTCAGAAAATTTTTACTATTTGGGTGGTGTTGTGGGGGTGGGGTTGCCTTATAGACACTTTTCCGGAATATTGATATTAAACTCGTGCTTTACTCCCAGAGACTTTTCATTGAGCCCCATATTGCTATGGTCGTAAATTTGTCCCATTTGGGGGATGTTTTTGGTGAGAGGCGGCCCCAAACACTTGGACCCATATTTTGATTTGTATTCTACATTCAAATACCTTTTATTTAAGCTCCATATTTCCATTTTCAGTAAATTAGTCCTGGGGGGTGTTTTGGGAAAGGAGTGGAACCCCAGAAACGTGGTCCCACATTTGGATATCAGATTCGTATTCTACTCGCAAATACCATTCATATGAGTCCCATATTGCCGTGGTCGGTAAATATGTCCGATTTAGGGGTGTTTTGGGGCGGACCCCCGCCCTTCAGATATCAAAAAATGTAGTACCCTATTTTCACCACGGGGTCATTATGCACCATCACTGAAAATTTGAAGAAAATCGGTTCAGCCGTTTCTGAGTCTATAAGGAACACACAAACATACAAACAAACAAACCTACAAACAAACACAAATTGATTTTTATGTACAATATAATATAATAATAATAATATATATAAGATTCAATAAGCAGCTGACCCCTTTCGTTGATATCCGAACTTCCACATATATGGTGATGTGCATTAGCATCACTTCCTACAATGAGGCTTTTCTTTTCTACAGAAGCAGCTTCAACCAGCGATTTAGGGTTTGAAGGTGGCATCTCTGAATCATGTGTCATATTTAGGGAAGCCAGCCAGTAATGAGACTTGTTTATTTCAAGACTGGCTACTACTAAATCTTCAGTGCTAAGCGACGGAAGAAGAAAAACATTTAGACTACTCTTTGCAAGAATACAGGCTCTGTGTCTCCCATTCATCGTACCCTTGAGAAGTTTAAATCCCGGAATTCTTTGCCCACGTCCCATTCCTCCACACACTCATGGTTCCTGGATAAGAACCACGTCAAGTCCCCCTACCATCAGGAGGACCTTTAGTGCCGCCGAAGCAACCTTACAATGGTGGAGATTTATGTGTAGAAACCGGACTATAGTCAGGATTCAGGACTTCCGCCACAGTTGTGTTAGCCTCGTCTTCTGTCTCCACCAGGAGTTCATCCTCACAAGATTCGTTAGAATTTGTCATGATGAGCTTCGGTACGCATCCAGGGGCAGGTGAGAAAGCTGTGGAACCACTCTTCCTCAGGACACTGGGCACTTGCGGTGTGGAGGATTTCTCCTTAGATTCTTCACTAATTGCTGCTGTCGAAGTACTTTTTGTGTTCCGTGCTTCCAAGTATCGCTTCAGGATCTGAGGGAATCCTTGGTATCCGCGCGTGCACCATTGGTCGAGAAGGAATATCATCCTTCTTGACTAAATCTAGTGCAGCACCGGGCCAGATCTCACCAATCTTTTTTAGTTCACAACGATACATTTCAATTGATTGTTAATAGCCGAAGGCAATTCGACTGTATCGGCCTCGATACCAGCCTGCATCGTCACAATCTGGAGGAGACCCAGGAAATTCCGCAAGGACATCGGAGTATACTGACGACAGTCCATCGACTATCCCACTCCAATTATTCCTATGTATGCAGCCATATTCTTCTCCCTTGTCGATAACTCCCATCACCAAACTGTCCCTAGCGACATTAGCAAAGGTTGTTCTTGGACCCATCTTACTGTTGTTCGCCCTAATTCGTGTAGGAATAGGATGCCCTCCAGGTGACCGCAGCCTTTTGGCTGTCTGCAGTGGAGTTTCCGAATCTAGACGTGTAGTCTTTGGGGTAGTCTGTGCAGCGAATTTCCTAGCCCAATTAGGGAATCTCTCTCCCTATTAGTGAGAGTCTTAGGGTCATTAGCACCAAGCCTCTCAATAAACCTGAGAGCGATGCGGCTTCAGATAGTCTCCCTCTTTCTGTAGTAACGCCGGAAATATTCAATGGGGTCCAGGTGATTTAAATGGTTTGAAGGTCCTCAAGGATTCCTTCACCATAAACCTGTCATGACGGACACAATGACTGAGACGTCTGTTCTAGCCAATGACAGCAAATCAGTAGACCTCTTCAAGTCTAGATTAGGCCACATAGTTTTGGAATGCTCACAGCCCCCCCTTTGTGACCATCTATTATTCGTTGCCCTTCCGGCCTGGTCCTGAAAACTTAGCTTACATGTCGCTAGAGGCATACCCACAGATTCCAGTGTCCCTGGAGTGTGTAAGGTAGTTCCTAGTCTCGCAAGCTCGTCTGCTCTCTGTGGCTCGGCACCCAGAACAGGTGAATTTTGAACTGTTCAGCCATCTCGTTGAGAGATCTGCGACAGTCGAGGACGGTTTTTGTATTCAGAAATACGTTCTCCAGGGATTTAATGGCTGCCTGGCTGTCTGAGAAGATATTTATACCAATCGTCGCAATGACATTATATCTTAGCCATTCCACCACTTCCTTAATTACAAGGATCTCCGCTTGATACACACTGCAGGGGTCGGGTAACCTCTTCGATATGACCAGTTCTAGATCTTTAGAGTACACCCCAAATCCCACGTGGTGGTTTGTTTGGAACCATCCGTATAGAAATCTATGTAACTTCTGCTAAGCCAGTTGAAGCCACCATATTGGTCCGATCTTTACAACTTTTAGCATGAGGTGTTTAATTTGAAGTCCTCATATGTGTGGAAAATTTTGTCAAAATCGGTTCAGATTTAGATATATAGCTCCCTTATATTTTTTTAAACGGATATTTTGGTCATATCTTTACAAAAAATTTGTATGAGATGTTTTTTTGACGTCCTAATCGTATCAAAAATGTCATTAATATAGAATCAGATTTCAATAAGTGTGCAAAATTTAATCAAAGTCGGTCTAGAATTATAAATAGATCCGACATATACTTTCATCCGATATGACCCTTTAAGTCTGTAGTAGCCAAAATTTAGGACCTATCGTAAGAAAATCTTACAAAGTTCTATTGGACATTTCGGTAAGTATGCAAAATTAAAGTCTGGATACATTTCATCATGGGTTCCATGTTTTGAAAGAAGTACATATTCTCGGTGGTGTAGGGTATTATACAGTGCCTTTTGTCTTTCCTTATTGGTTTTTGATCATTTTGGACGATGGGTTTCTGTTTTATTGGAATTTCCAATCAGAAGAAAACCGAATGCAAATATACACCAATTTTTACTCTTGCTGTAGGTTATAAATTTTCACGCATATGATTGTCCGTGCATCGACGATGAAGATGATGGTTGTGGCTTTGCTTTGTTTACTTGGAAGGTGCCGAAGGCGTACTCTTCAATTTTACTTGCTCCATTGAAGCGTGTGAGCTTTAAAACCAAGAGCACATTGTTTCATTCACATATAGGGATGCAACAGTGGGCATGTGTGGGCCCTTGTTTGTGTATGTTTATCCTCACAAGGACGAGACAATGTAATCTCCATGATATCGCCTATGTGTGCGAATATGTATGCGTGCTTGTGTTAGTTGGTGGACAGGCATACCATGTGGTGAGCAGAGTAAATCCTTTGGGTATTATGTTTGTCAGCTTAAGTGAGTGGTGTTGCAAAATATATACAAACATAAATGTTGATGACTTTTCAATTAGGTTTTATGACTTTTCTTTTATTTAACGTAATGGCTATGAGACCATAGCCACAAGGCAATGGTAGATGGCAATGGGGACGAAAATTCCAACCACCACAATACCATTGATATAGCTAACATTGCAAGCACTCTTAATAAAAAGCCTTTCCATTAGAAATTCTTTGCTTTCCTCAATGTGGATGTGTATATTTTTTTTTTTTTTGTAACATTTTGATTAATTCACCAGAGACCTCCTCACTTGAATTCAAGTTTTAAAATTCTGAATTGAGGTTCAATCAAAGAAAAAGTAACCACTTAACTTCTAAATGTCATCCTTTCTTAACTTTTGGGCAAAATATTACTATATTATTTGACCTTAATGAAAAAAATTTCAGTTTGCAAATAAAAATTCAGTTATGATAAATGGCAGCATATTTTTGTTACTTCCACCATAAAATGCGGTTTTTAATCTTTTTGCCATTTCATTTGATGTTAACCATCATTCAATTATCTGAAGCAATTTCGAACTGGGCTTTAATATAATGCCTATATGATTGATTTATCCGATTTGACGTCTTAAGTCCTTAAAAGAACTACTCTCCATATCTACTGGAACAAATTGGCACTTCGATATCCCTGGAAATACCGGATATGTGGACCCCTTTATAGATGGTTCCAGACCAAACGACTTTGAAGTATACTCTAAGAAATTATAACATGAGCATGAAGGACGTTTTCCTATATCATAGTATAGCCCCGATTAACTCTTGGGATCATATTTGGATTTAGATATCATAAAACAGATGTCTTGGAACTATTATATGGGCTCTTAAAAAATATAACTAACAATATTAAACGATTTTCTCCAAATTTTGTAAAGATTGATCTCTCACATATCGTAATATCCAAGCTTTATGTTTTTCAAAATTGATGCAGATTTGTATATAGCTCCCGTACATATTTACTCTAAGAGAAATTTAGTTGTAACACGTAAAAGCGTGTTAAGTTCGGATTCTGCTCAAATATGGGAGCTATATCTGGTTATAGACCGATTTGGACCGTCCTCGGCACAGTTATTGGAAGTCATAGCAGAACACTATGTTTAAAATTTCAGCCAAATCGGACAGAAATTGCGGCTTTCAAGGGCTCTAGAAGTCAAATCGGGAGATCGGTTTAAATAGGAGCTATGTCAGGTTAGTGAATGATTTGGAAAGGTGTAGATTTGGAAAGTACTTAATAGTTTTTAAAGGTCATAACAGAATACCACATGCAAAATTTCAGCCAAATCGGATGAAAATTTTGGCTTCCAAAGGCTCAAGAAGTCAAATTGGAAGATCGGTTTATATGAGAGCTATATCAAGTTCTTAACCGATTCAGACGGTACTAGACACAGTTGTTTGAAGTCATAACAGAACACTATGTGCAAAATTTCAGCCAAATCAGACAAAAATTACGACTTCCAGCGGCTTAAGAAATCAAATTGGGAGATCGGTGTATAGGGGAGCTCTATCAGTCTATAAATTTATTCAGACCATTTTTCATACGTATATTTAAGGTTATGGGAAAAGCAGCTGTGCAAAATATCAGCTAAATCGGATAATAATTGCGCCCTCCAGAGGCTCAAGAAGTCAATATCCCAGATCGGTTTATAAGGAAGCTATATCATGTTATGGACCGGTTTGAACTATATTTGGCACAGTTGTTGGAACACGTCATGCAAATTTTCAGCCAAATCGGATAGTAAATGCGCCCTCTAGTGGCTCAAGAAGTCAAGAACCAAGATCGGTTTATATCGGAGCTACGTCAAAACATGGACCGATATGGCTTATTTACAATCCCAACCGACCTACACTAATGAGAAGTATATGTGCAAAATTTCAAGCGGCTAGCTTTATTCTTTCGAATGTAGGCGTGCTTTTGACAGGCAGACGGACGGACGGACATGGCTAGATCGACTTATGGTGTCTTAGGCGAATATACAAACAAAATGACGAAATTAGTATACCCCCATCCTATGGTGAAGGGTATAATAAAATTTAAAGTATATATATATATATATATATATATATATATATATATAAATTTTTTTTTTTTTTTTTTATATATATATTTTTTTTTTAATGTTCCGCATCTTCTTGTGAATTTTGAAATGTACTTAAATAAATGTACTTTTCCATGAAATGTACTTTTCCATCAAAATATAAAAGTTGAAAAAACTGAAATTTTTAAATTTTCCAAAAACAATTTTCCATTTTAAGAAAAATTATAAAAATAATACCACAGGCAACTTGAAAAATTTTTTTTTTATTTTTTTTATTTTTTAGATTCAGAATGATCCGTAAAAAGTGTACTTCCCAAACTAAAATTTTGTAAAAAGTACAGTATTAGAGCTATACTCAAGTACGGGTATGAACCGGTATGGCTCATTTACAACCCCAAACACCTTCAGAATTATGTGTGTGTGCAAAATTTGAATTGTGTCAAACCCACCTTCTTTGGCACAGCACACTGATGTTGAATATGTATAAACTTTCACTATCCGACCCATTCAAATATTCACATCTATAATAATGACCATTAATCCACCCTCCATACTGTTTTTCGCCTTTCTAAGAGACATCTCAATTGCGTCGAGTGTAGACCAAAAGGCATTACATTTGCAGATACTAAACAAGAAATAAAATCAAATGTTATTACAGTGCAGGGATTTTACGTTTTTGTTGTTTTTTCATCTTGTTACGCCAAATTCGCAAAAATGTTACATCATGATTGTAGAAATGATGTCGTTACACATTATATATTTAGCCGTTTCAAAAGCTCATTGCCAAATACGAGGAGTAGGGTGAGATGGAGTGACAAGTCTAACTTCTTTTACAAACTGAAAATGTCACTCATATTATAAAAAGTGCGTACGTGGTACAAGTCTCTTGAAGAATTTATGAAAACCTTGGCGATTTTTTTCACAGAAATCATTGCTCAAGTTTTTATATCTTGACCCTTGTTTCCACAAATTCCCCTCAATTTGTCTGCCAACTTTCTGCGTACAGAATGAAACCTTTAATTGGATTTTCAAAGAAAAAAGAAACAATAAAGAAAATCACTGTTAGTTTGGCTAGCAATCACGAATCATATTTGTGAAATTTGTGTAAAAATTTTATTAATAATTAAATCCCAAAATACGCCATACTTTTTTTTAAAAGACAAAGTAGCTGGACATCACCATAAAAATATTTGGTCGGGCCAAATCTTGGAAACTCACCATGGATTGTACTAAAAATTTACCCAGCCTAACTTAGTTGAAGGGCACATGTGTACTTTACGTACAAGATATATCAGGTAAAAGATCAATATGGACCGTACTTAACACGATTTAACGGTTTCGGACAACAGGTGCGATTTCCAGGGGCTCAAGATCTCAAATAGGGTGATCGGCTTTTATCGGAGCTTTATCAGGTTATACACCGATCTAGATCGTTCTTTACGTCGTTGCTTGATGTCGTAACAGAACTCTACTTGCAAAATTGCTAATCGACAAGGAATTGCGGCTTCCTGGGATGTCAAATTGGGAGATCGACTTATAATGGAGCTATATTAGGGTAAATACCGATTTAGACCACATTTGCTACGGATGTTGGAAGTTATAACAGAGCACTACGAGCAAAATTTAAGCTTAATCGGATTACCATGCGGACTTCCTGGGGTTCAATATCTCAAAAGCTGAAATTGTTTTATATGGGAGCTATATCATGTTTTAGGAAGCCACCTTAATTTTAGGAAGCTACCTTAAATAGGGATATCTGCCTATGACCCCGAACGCCTGGATTCGAATCCTGGCGGGAATGCCAAAAAAAAAAAATGTCGTTGAGGTACCACATAAAAACTTGTCCCAAAGAGATGTAGCACTGCGAATACTACGTGATACCAAATGAGGTAACAATGACGACTTCCAGTGGCTCAAATCGAGTAATCGGTTTTTTGAGAGCTATATTTAAATCTGCCCATTTGCAACCCTCCACTTCAATAACAAGTAAAAGCGTGCTAAATTCGGCCGGACCGAGTCTTATATACCCTCCACCATGGATCGCATTTGTCAAGTTCTTTGAATTACTTTTTCAAATATATATATATGGGCTATATGGAGATATTGACCGATATGGACCGTACTTGTCATGTCGTACAAGTCATAGAAAAATATCATTTGGAAAATTTCAGGCAAATTGTATAATAATTGCGCCATCAAGAGGCTCAAAATGTCAAATTGGTAGATTGGATTATATGGCAGCTATATCTGGTTATGAACCGACTAAATCATACTTGGCACAGTTGTTGGAAGCAAAATTTCAGCCAAATCGGATAAGAACTGCGCTCTCTAGAGGCTCAAGAAGTCTAATCAGGAGATCGGTTTATATGGTAGCTATATCAGGTTATGGACTGATTTAGACCATATTCATCACAGTTGTTGGAAGTTACAACAAAACGACATATACAAGCCAAATTGGGTAACGACTGCTCCCTCTAGAAGCTCAAGAAGTCAAGACCCAAGATCGGTTTATATTGCAGCTATATCAAAACACGGACCGATATGGCCAATCTCAAGCGCTTAGCTTTACCCCTTCGAAAGATAGCGTGTTCGACTATCTTTCGAATTGTCATGACGATGAAGAATATATATACTTTACTAGCTGACCCGGGCACGCTCCGCTGCGCCTTCTTTTACTTTATATGGAACAAAATTTTCCTTTAGAGAGCTTAATGTGAAATACCATTCAACGAAAATAGTATATTGCTTCACTAACAGTTAAGCAATATAAGTGCATTTAATACCATTTATTTAAACCCCATATTGCCATTGGTTTAAGGGGAGTTTACAGGATGAGGCGTCCTCCAAACATATGGCTCCAAAATTGGTTATCAAATTCGTTTTATAATCTCAAATACCTTTCATTTGAGCCACATATTGGCATGGTCGGAAAATTGTTTCCCTTTGGGGATGTTTTGGTGAGGCGGTGATTCCCCAAATACATGGTCCTAAATATGGATATCAAATTCGTATTCTACTCCCAAATACCCTTATTGAGCCCCATATTGCGATGGTCACTAAAAAATTGCTGTTTGTGGGATATTCTTGGAAAGGGGTAGACCCCCAGAAAATTGGTCCCGCAAACAAGCTCCACATTGACATGGTCGGTAAATATGCCCGATTTAGGGTTGTTTTGGGGATTGGGGTGGTCCCCCAAACACTAAGCCTGGAAAATATATCAGCAACGTGCTCTGTTCTCATAAATCTTTATCATTTATTTGAACCCCATATTGCCATTGGCCTCAAAATTGGATATCAAATTCGTTTTCTAATCTAATTTAAACTAGTTATTTGCAAAAGTCAGCAAATATGTCCGGTTTGGGGTATTGGCCCTAAAAATTATGAATATTTAGTTCCACTCTCGTTTAGACGCAAATTGTTTTGGTGAGCAAATACGTCCTATTTGAGGTTTGTTATGGTGGTGGGACGTCCCCTAGACAGTTGGTCCCTAATGTTGATATCAGATATGTGGTCTACTCCCAAATACCGTAAATTTGAGCCGCACATTTCCATAGTCGGCAAACATGACCGGCTTGGGGGGTGTTTTGGGGGATGGGCGGCCAGTCAGTGAGAAGGCCATGAAAATATATAAATCCGATTCGTGTTCTACTCTAAAACCCCTCTTATTTGAGCCTCATATTGCAATAGTCAGCATATACTTCCTATTTGAGTGGGGTGGCCCCATAGACACTTTTCCCGAATAGTGAAATTAGATTCGTGCTGTACTCCCAAAGTCCTTTCGTTTGAGCCCCATATTGCTATGGTCGTAAATTTGTCCCCTTGGAGGAATTTTTTTGGGGATGGGCGGCCCGCCAAATACTTGGTCCCATATTTGGATATCAGATTCGAATTCTACACTTGCATACCTTTTATTTAAGCCCCATATTCCCATGGTCAGTAAATGGGTCCAGTCTGGGGGGTGGATATAAAATTCGTATTCTACTCGCAAATACCTTTCATTTGAGTCCCATATTGCCATGGTCGGTAAATATGTCCGATTTAGGTGTGTTTTGTGGGTTGGGGTGGTCCTCCTAACACTTGGTCCGACAATTGGATATCAGATACGTTTTCTTATCCTAAATACCTTTCATTTGAGTCCCATGTCGTCGTGATTGGTCTAAATATATGTTTGGTGTTTTTTAGGGTGGGGCGGCCCCCCTAGGTACCCCATCCGAAATTTGGATACCAAATTTTTATTTTTAGGATACTATATGAGAGCACACAAAATTTCGCTTAAATCGCACCACCATAGGGTACTACAGATATCAAAAAATGTAGTACCCTATTTTCACCACGGAATCATTATGCACCATCTGTAAAAATTTCAAGAAAATCGGTTAAGCCGTTTTTGAGGCTATAAGGAACACACAAACAAACAAACTAACCTACAAACAAATACAAATTGATTTTTATATATAAGATGGGGGCAAGTATTTCGAGGTGTTACTAACAGAATGACGAAATTAGTATACCCCATCCTATGATGGAGGGAATAAAAAATATTTGCAAAAAATTTCATGCACATATCATCTTTCGTTCGAACGCTATCGTGGTTTCGACAGACAAACGGACGGATGCTGTGTTCTGTTACGACTTCCAACGATCGTGCCAAGTGTCGATCAAATCGATGTACAACCTGATGTAGCTCATCCGATTATGTAAAAATTTTGCTTTAGTGTTTCGTTATAACTTTGTTTGTTTGTTTCTCTTTCGAGAAATAACCATATTTTGTGTGATGGCTTCAAGGGCCGTGGTTTGGTATATTGTATTTGAATCGTATTAATAGCGAAAACGCATCTATGATACAATTACCACATTAACCACACACGACAACGCTGTCTATTAGCTGTGCTTTTCCTAATGCATGTATTTTTGTGCAATGACAGATATTATTTCTGTGACAAATAACGCTTCTTCCGTAGTACACATGATTTTGTGCATCTGTTGGAAGTTGTATTGATGGCTTCGAACGCTTAGACAACGGAAATACCTCACGCTGTTACTCCGTGCGCCCAGGTTCGAATCCTGGCCGGGCTCTGCCGAGTTTTTAATTTTTCAAGTTTTTGCCTGTTAGGGCAAGATCATAAAATTTTACAAATATTTTTGGTTTCTCTTTTAAGACGAGCTCAATGATCGGAGATGCAAATGGAAAAGGAACTTCCAACGTTGGTGAAAAGAATGGTCCAAATTGGTCTTTATCCTGATATACCTTCAGTATAAATCGATCCTCCGATTTGATTTGTTAAACTCCCAGAAGCTGCAATTATTGGTCCGATTCAGCTGAAATTTTGCAGTAGTGCTTTGTTATGGCCAAGAATCGACTCAGCCGAACTTAAAACGTTGTTACTTGTTTAAACTTAATTTTTTCTCAACCCACAGAGCGACGTCCGTGTGTCTGTCCGTTTGGCCAACCTTCAGCTATAATCACGCAAAAATGTAAATTTGCCCATGAACATTCCACTAAAAAACAGGGGCAAACTTATTACTGAGTGCTGTCCAATTAAAGTTTAAGGGAGAAGTTTTTACATAGCAAAGTACCTTGCAAATGTCGCCAGCATTAGAAGGGGATGACTAACTCTGAACAATTTTCTGATGTTATCGCCAGGATTCGAACCCAGGCATTCAGCGTCATAGGTGGAAATTCTAACCTTTGAGATTGAAATGAAATTTTGCACATTTTCCCTCCTCTTCCATAGGCAGGTTAAGTTTGAATGTGGGCTTTATCGGTTTATATACAAAGGTTGATTTGGGCCCATAAAATGTGTATTTACGAATATAACTTGATTATAACTCAATTTAGAACTGTGAGTATTTCATACCCCAGACCTTGCCTAGTCCTTGGCGAATACGGTCTTGGTCTGTTCTGATTTGGATATAGCTATCACATGTTCCGATCTCCCATTTTAAGGTTTGAGCCCTAAAAATAGTTTTCATTAATCATATCCGACATAGACGAAATATGAAACAGTGAGTTTTTTTGGACCTCGGGCTATTTAGCATAATATATTCTAATTCGGACAATATTTCGATATAGCTTTGTATAGAACCGTCTCTTAAAATTTCGACAAAATTTAGATGAGTTACTTGTTTAATATATATGTCATCCTTATTGGGCATACACACTGGAAATGTCACCACATCAAATCAACTTTTCGAAATAAAACGAATGAGATTTTCGAAATAAACTAATATTAAAACAAGTAAAAAAGCGTTAAGTTCGGCCGGGCCGAACTTTGGATACCCACCACCTCGGGTATATATGTATAAACCACCTTTCATAAAAATCCGGTTAAAATTGCATATATTATGTCCCATAGCCGTTATATCATTGTTCAATTGTGTATTACAAAATATTGGTCTTTTTAGTAACTAAATATATCTAAAACTAAACCGATCTGAACCGTATACAACATGGATGTTGAAAAGCCTAACCTAAGTCAATGTGTCAAATTGCAGTTAAATCGGATTATAAATGCGGATTATAAATGCGCCAAACTTTCAATCGAGATATCGGTCTATACGGCAGCTATATGCGAATCTTGATCGATCTAGACCAAATTGCAGAAATATGTGGAGGGGCCTATCTTCACTCTCTGTCCCAAATTTCGGCAACATCGGACAATGCGCATATTATGGGCCCAAAACATTAAATTGATTGATTGGTCTTTATGGCAGCTATATCCAAATCTGGACCGATATGAGTGGAATTGAAGAAGGATGTCTGTCCCAAATTTCGGCAACATCGGACAATAAATGCGCATATTATAGGCCCAAAACATTAAATTGATTGATCGGTCTATATGGCAGCTATATCCAAATCTGGACCGATTTGAATATTGGAGGGCCTAACACAACTCATTGTCCCAAATTTCAGCAAAATCGGATAATAAGTGTGGCTTTTATGGGCCTAAGACCCTTAATCGGTGGATCGGTCTATATGGGGGCTATATGAAGATATAGTCCGATATAGCCCATCTTCGAACTTAACCTGCTTATCGACAAAAAAAGAATCTGTGCAGAGTTTCAGCTCAATATCTCCAATTTTAAAGACTGTAGCGTGAGTTCAACAGGCAGACGGACGGACATGTATGGATCGTCTTAGATTTTTACGCTGATCAAGAATATACTTTATAAGGTCGGAAATGGATATTTCGATGTGTTGCAAACGGAATGACAAAATGAATATACACCCATCCTTCGGTGGTGGGGATAACAACTAAAAGTGTGCCAAGTTCCGCAGTGTTGAATCTTGGAGACCCACCACCATTGATTCCGCTAAAATATGGGAGCTATATTTAATTATAGACCGAATTGGATCGCACTTGGTTGTTAGGAGTTGTTAGGAGTCGTAACAGAACAGTATATTCAAAATTTCAGCCAAATCGGATTAAAAAATCGCAACTGGGAGCTATAGCATGTTCTTGACCGATTTGATCCATTTCCAGCACAGTTGTTGGGAGTAATAACAGAACACCATTTACAAAATTTCAACCAAATCGGGTAAAATTGTGGCTTGCAGGCGTTCAAGAAGTCAAATCGGGAGACCGGTTTATATGGGAGCTATATCAGATTATAGACCGATTTGGACCGTACTTGGCATAGTTGTTGGAAGTCATAAAGGAACACTATGTCAATATAAAGTATCTGTGCTAAATTTCAAGCGGCTAGCTCTATGCATTCGACCGCTATCTTGATTTCGACAGACGGACGGACATAGCAAGATCGACTCAGAATGTCGAGACGATCAAGAATATATATACTTTATGTCTAGGTCTTAAGAAGTAAAAGCGTGTTTAGTTCGGCTGGTTCAAATTTCCTTCACCTTCACCATGGATCGCATTTGTCAAATTCATTACATGGTTTTTCTAAAATTACAGAATCTAAATAATAACATAAGAGGTCATAACAAGGAATCCCAATGGATTTTTTATATATTCGAATAAGAATTGTTTCCGATTTCATACGAAATCCGTTTCTATAAGAGCTATGTTAGGTAATTTAGCAGTTAAAGACCATAGCAAATTGCGACCTTTATAGTCTCCAAAAGTAAAAATAGGAGATCGGTTTCTATGGAAGCTATATCAGTTTACGGACCGATTCTGACCATATTGGCACAGATGTTGGAGATCATATCATGGATAATATTTTCCAAATCAGAGAAGAATTGTGCCATCTGGAGGATCTAGAAGTATAATCGGGATATCGGTTTCTACGGGAGCTATATCTATACATGATTATTATTGTAGTCGTTGAGTGGAGCGGACGTGTTTTTATTTCGCTCCGCAAAGAAAAAAAACATACATCCGTATCTCGGAATATGTACTACCTATTACGAAACAGAAATTGACTCCAAAGACTCAACATCTGCTGTTGTGGCGTCAGCCCGTAGCTTGTTGTCCTCCCCTCCTATAGGTGTGGGTGCCTTGGCACCTGTAGTCGAGAGTAATGCTTCAAGCTCACAACTAGTCGTCAGACTAATTAATGATGAAGAGACGGATAAACCAGAGGGATGCACAGTTCGTCCCCAGCCTTTAGACAGCGACAGTGTCAATGAAACAGTCATCTCACAAGCAGACCGTGAAAGCGATCCGATGTACGACGAAGGAGACAGAGGAGTATGACCCGAAGAGCATAACACAGCTTAACTGCTGAAGAAGAAAAAGAGCTCCCCGCTTTCAAGTACTCTGGGAAAACCAAGCCAGCCATCCGCGATGGAGACTCCAGACAGTGTCCTGCGGTGGTAGACAAAGTAGGAATAGGAACGAAGGAAGCGCGCACGGCCCATGAGTCTTCATCTGGACTGTGACTTCCAAACTGAGGCTACAACCATCAAGGAAGGGGAAGATGGTAGCTGAGAATGGTAAAGAGCCGCTCTATTACGCCAGAGTGGCAAGGAAGCACAACAGAGATTAGCTGATTTATGCAGTCATCAATATTGCCGGTGCATCCGATAGGATTCCACCAGATCATCGGTCCTAACTGGAGGATCTGGTTAATGATCGGATTTTCGAACATATGTGGAACTCTGTAGACGGTCCACCCATACAAATGATGAGCTGCGAGTATAGAGGGGACATCTTTACGCTCCGTTTTGCATCGGCGGAATGTATTGACACCGTCAAACAGCTCGTCAGAGGTATTCACGCTCCCTGGGAGGGCGCAAAGCTCGATCTGGTGAGAGGTGGATATCCCCCAGCTCACAAAGGCGACGGTCTTCATTAAGGGATGGAGTAGTAAAATTGCGACGGAACGCTTGTTGGGATTCTTGGGCAAGCAAAACGAAGGTTTGGTCGCAGAGAAGTGGGAGGTCTTCCACAGGGAGGAGAAGGAGGAAGGAACTCTCTTTGTGGTTGGCATTGATAAAGTCTCCGTGACAAGTTTGGCTAAGACTAAAGGTATGGCGCACTACGGAAGCAAAGCTGTCTTTTTCAAGGTTGGGAAGACTAGTATAGGCAGAAATTTTCATTCTGCCGTGCAGTGGCAGGTGACTCAACACCGCCCATCGCTCACGGCATCTCTCAATATTGGAAAGACCAAATATTAAAATATCAGGCAGTGCAGTGGAGAGAGACCCAACACAGCCTAACAAACCGGAACCCGACGACGGACCCATCACCGACTTAAAGATTCGAAATACTGGTATAGGTAAAGATCCTAGTATTGAAACATCAGGCAGTACAGGGAATGGAAACCCAATAAAGCTTAACGAACAGGGACCATTACCGACTTTATAAAAAGTCGGAAGACTAGACTAGGCAGTGAACCTAAAACTATCACATCAGGCAGTGCAGTGACAGGAAAGTCAATACAGTCTAAAAAACAGCGACCAGACGATGAGATCATCACCTACTCCCATGATGCCCATTTACTGGAGGACCAACGATTGAGGTAATCCAGATAAACCACCACCGGAGCGAGACTGTTACACACGCTCTGATATAGAAAATCAGCAAGGGAAAGATTCATATTGCCTTAATTCAGGAGCCATGTACGACCCGGAACAAAGTCTCTAGACTGAACCATATGAACTACCAATTAATCTATGCTAACACAGGTACTCGTCCGAGGACCTGCGTTACTTGTCATAAAAATTTTAATTATATTTTTTCCCCAGAGTTGTCAATGTCGGATGCAACAGTGGTGAGACAGGGAGTCGGTGGAGCACACCTGGCATCGCTTTATTTACCTTTCGACTCTCCCACACCGCCACTCACGTCGGAGCTGCAACGGCTGGTGAGGAAAGCAAAACAGACAGGAAACGAGGTACTAATAGGTACGATGCGAACTCTCACCACATTTCGTGGGGTAGCACCAACACCAATAAGCGGGGCCAAGCCCTGGCAGAATTCTTGAATATTAACGACCTAATAACACTTAATATTGGTAACACCGCTTCCATTGTTAATAGGATTAGGGAGGAGGTATTAGATGTGACGATATGTTCAGAAAATCTGATCGATGAGGTTCAGGATTGGAGGGTCTCCATGGAACACTCTTTCTCTGACCATCGCTACATAAGGTTTAGAATAGCACGGTCTGCGCCGAATCCGATAAGCTTCCGGAATAAGTTGAAAACCAACTGGACAAAATTCGAAAGGCTACTCAGAAGAAGACTTGGGCAACACAAATTAGATTGAGCAAGATAATTTAGAAGAGACTGACGAAAACGTCAACAGGATTACGACTGCACTGGTGGGGTCCTTCGAAGATAATTGTCCTCTTCGGGAAAGGAAATCAGCCCAAGAAAAACTCTGAATGACCGGGCAGATTCGCAATATTGGGAAAGATTGCCAGAGCGGCAAAACGTGCCTCCTGGAAGCTTTTCGGCGAACAGGTCGATAGCGTTAATGACGCCGCCAAGATAAAAAAGTTCCTCTCAAAAACCCATGTCCAAACTGAAACTTTAGTAGACGATATGGGAGTGAGAGCAGAAACAACGGAGGACATGTTGAGGCTTTTGATGAAAACCCATTTTCCACAGGATACGAGGGACTCACGCAGACACCGGAATTTTGGAATAATGACGTTGATCGAAGGTTTATAATAATGGAATTTATGGTGAAGGAATCCTTGAGGAGCTTCAAACCATTTAAGTCACCCGGACCTGATGGAATATTTCCGGCGTTACACAGAAAGAGGCAGATTATCAGGCGCCTCGTCTGGCCAAAATTTTCACTGCGTGCCCAGGACTTGCATATACTCCGAAAGTCTGGCAAGAGGCAAGGGTGGTGTTAACACCCAAGCCCGGCAAGGCAAGTTATGGGACACCAAAGGCCTACAGACCCATTAGCCTTACGTCCTTTCTACTCAAAACCATGGAACGTATTGTGGACACCATGATAAAGAGTAGAACATCCAGCGTACTGCTCAAATACAACCTGCTCAAATACGACCTTCCATGCCTATGCCAAGGGAAGGTCGGTTGAGACTGCCCTGAACGTGATTGTGCATAAAGTAGAAGAATCCTTCGATGCCAAAACGTAACCCTGGCGGTATGCATTGACATCGAGTTGGCTGTAAACAATGTGCGGACCGACACACTGATCCAATCCTTAGACCAATACCGAGTGGACCCGGTCCTTAGAGATTAGAAAAACCACAGGGAGCATTTTATTGCCGCTCCTATGGGTGACCACCATAAATGACCTATTACGGATGCTGACTGAGGAGGGATTTGAACCCGTCTGATACGCAGACGATGTTATAATTCTTCTAAGGGGTAGGGATCCGAACCAGCTATGCTAAAGGGCCGAAAGAGTTTTGCATATGGCATATGACTGCGCTAGACCCAGAGGTTTCAATATTAACCCAGAGTAGACTGAAATATGAATGCGAGGAAGACGAAGGTGGGCCAATATGACACACCTTCAATAAAATGATTTTGATATCTGACAAGGTGAAATATTTTGGATTAATCTTGGATAAGAAACTGAATTGGAAGTGTCAAATTCAGGAGCGTACTGAGAAGGCTCACAGATGTTGAGCACTATGTAGACGAGCAGTAGGCTCGAAATGGGCCCTGACTCCGAGGATAGTTCACTGGCTCTACAGGAGCGTGATTACCCGAATACGTACCTATGCCTCAGTAGTTTGCTGGAATACTATGGAGAAAAAGTGCAACATAAGGACCATACAAAAGGTTCATAGAATATGTTGTCTTGGCACTGGCGGAGCGATAAGGAACAAGCCCACTAGGGCATTGGAGACTATTCTAGATATCCGACCCATTGACATACAGATTAAGTGTTAAGCAGCCACTGCGGCTATGAGACTTAAGGCGATGGGAGAATGGATTTAGGATGGGAGCGGCTTATACTATCGGAATAAGCGAGGCGACGATAGGAAACCTGGAAGGAAGGGAAGAGGTTTCCGATCGGATACCTGAGATGAACCTTGAAATCGAGTGCGAGGCACTATTGCCGGAGGCACAGTCTTGGATTGACGGAAACGTAGTATTGAGATCTTGAAGATCATATAACACGCATGGATCAAAGCTACAGAACAGAGTGGGCCTGGGGGTCTACATTGAGAATCCAGGGACTGAGATCTGTTTTAAACTGCCTGACCATAATACGGTCTTGCAGGCGGAGATCCTTGGGATCACGGAAAGCGTGAAGTGGTATGGTACTTACGCGAGGACGTCGAGTGTGGACATCTTTATCGACAGTAAAATTGCCATAAGGGCAATAACCTGGACGGTAGATCACGAATCGGCGGTGAAGGACAGAGGACTGCTGTCAATAAACTTGGTTAACCCGAAGCCTTTCGGGTCGACGCGTCCGGTTTATGGAAGTGGGCGACGAATGCACTTGCAACATTGTGGAACAGCGAAACGGTCGGTAGGACGGTGAAGATCCTATGGGGGAATCCAGATCGTGAGAAGACGAGGCTATTACTGAAAGGAAGTAAGAAGGAGGTCAGTATAGCTATTGGTATCATAACGGGACACATAGGACTTCGAGCTCACTTATGGGAAATCGGTGCTTCAGGTGATAGCATGTGTAGGGCATTCGGGGAAGATGATGAGATGTTGGAGCATTTCCTTTATCATTTTCCGGCTTTCGCATCTAATAGATACCGGCACTTAGGTGGAGACACAATACCAGACATGGGCCAACTTAGGGGAGTGGTATTGGAAACAATTAAGGATTTTGTAAGTAATACGGAATTCTTAACTTAAAATATTCTTTTTAGAGGTTACTTTATAGTTTTTAGAGCGCACAACAAGCCGATTACTGGTTTAGGTGTATGTCCATAGTGGCATGGGGCGGATTTATATATGCACCCTCTTTTCAACCTAAGCTAATACTATTTATTACTAAATAATCTTTTAATTCAAAATTTCACACATCTAGTAGTATTACTCCAGTACCTCTGTTTGTTTTCTATTGCTAAAAATAAATTAATTATTGTTTCGATTAATTTTTTCTTGTAAAACCAAAGTTTTGTAATTTTGGCTCATACACGTTTTTCGATCTAATTTATGAATAAGTGTCATAGTTCATCATGCCAACATAAGATGCCTTATGACGTTTTATTTCACTGACCATGTGGCCAAGTTGGCAGTGAATATTAACTGAATCTCAATATAATAACGTTTTTATACTGACGAAAAATAAATATTTCATTAATCATTTCCTAAAATGTACTGTTTCACTTAATTTCTTATTCACAACATTATGTGCATTTGCAATAGGATTTATTGCAAATAACATTTGGGAACCATTTCAGTCAATTCAAAGGTAAAACCATCAATCATCGTAGATCCCTTTTCTGTAAGTTTTGCGGATTTTCTTGAATCAAGAACATTTTCAAACTTATTTCTGTACCTTCCTCGTCTTTTATACCCACTAGCAAAAGGTGAAAGTTATATTCATTTTGTTATTTCGTTTGAAAATCTTTGAAATATTTTTTTGCGACTTTAGCAAGAATAATAATTTGACAGGCCGGCTTAAGGCGTGGTTTCCGATTTGTATGAAATTATTTTATTTCAATTTATTGAATAAGTTTTCCTACATAAAACTTAGTGTGTCCCTACTGTGAAGAAAAATTTACTAAGCTATTCCAGACTATAACTTAGTCCTAAGTGGTTTAAAATTGGTGGACTTTTAGTAAAAAATCGTACTTGAATCAATTGACATTTTAAATCTATTTTTGTCTATAACAAGCTGTCCTCCTCAAAACCATAAAAACACTTCCCGTGATATATACAATTTGGTCCATTCGAACATAATGCCAATAGCATACGAGTTCTTCATTAACTCTCATTTACGGAAAACTCTCTTAAAGGAAATCAAACTTAATACACTACAATTAGAATTTGAAGTATGTATCACTCCTCGGGATATAAATGAGCCATGTTCATTTCATCCGTGGCTACATGCTTGGAATTGTTTTCAATAGATTTTATCGAGCTTTTGTGAACGCAATGCCAAAAGAAGCATTCACAAATGTTTGCTAAGTAGTGAAGTTTATATTGAAGAACATAGCAATAAATACCGCACATGAGAAAAAAGTGGAATGTATTATTGAAATCATAGCAGGGAAAACATATACTGATAGAAACAAAATTGATATGCCCTTATTTTGATGTTGTGCGGTATTGATTTTTGGCCCCGTATGGTATCATAACAATACTCCCTGGTAAGAATAAAATACAAAACGATAAGTACCGTTTTGAATTAGATTTTTTATCCAACAGGAGTTGCTTTTAATACCAAACTGTTATTGGGTTTAGTATCAAACCTAGATTGTTTTAATAACCTTAAATTTGTCATTGGAACCTTACACCCGTAATAAAATATAACAAGTAATGAAGTAAAACAAGTGTGCATGCAAAAACACTATCAAATCATTATCAGGCCTCTTCTGATAACCGCAATCGCAAGAATTTTCCAAATTCAATTATAATTTATGTTTCGGTAATCGGAAGTTGGAAAAATTTTCTGGCTTCAAATCCGCTAGACGTGTCTCTGCGAATTGAGAATAAATACACTGATTTTATTATAATTATGAAATATTTTTTTTTAAATTGTTGCATGCATTACACATCTTAACAGTAAATTTGTATGCATGTTTTTACATCAATGGAAAACATTTCACAAACATTTGTGTACCCACCACCATAGGGTGGGGGAACAAAGACTTAAGCTATGAATTCCAACGTCCACGCCAAGTTTGATCTGAATCGGTCGGCCCCCATATAAAGCGAGCGCTTAGAAGTCTCAGTTTTTATCCGATATGGCTGAAATTTGGAACAAAGACTTCTGTTGTGTCTTTTAACATCAATTCCAAGAACGATCAGTTTTCATCCGATTTGGCTGAAATTTGAAACAAAAACTTAAGTTATGACCTCCACCATCCATGTAAAGTATTATTCGAATCTTATAAAAATCAATTTGTGTTTGTTTGTAGGTTTGTTGAACCGATTTTCTTGAAATTTTCACAGATGGTGCATAATGACTCCGTGGTGAAAATAGGGTACTACATTGTTTGTTATCTGAAGGGGGCGGACGCTTCCAATTACCCTAATTTTCAGAAACGCCAGATCTCGGAGATGGGTGGAGCGATTTAAACGAAATTTTGTGTGCTCCCATATAGTACCCTAAAAATAAAAATTTGGTATCCAAATTTCGGATGGGGTACCGAGGGGGGCTGCCCCACCCTAAAACCTACCAAACCTATATTTAGACCAATCACGACAATATGGGACTCAAATGAAAGGTATTTAGGATAAGAAAACGTATCTGATATCCGATTGTCGGAACAAGAGCTAGGGGGCCAGCCCAACCCCCAAAACACCCCTAAATCGGACATATTTACCGACCATGGCAATATGGGATTCAAATGAAAGGTATTTGCGAATATAAAACGAATCTCACATCCAAATGTGGAACCACGTTTCTGGTTCACTGGGCGTTCACCCCTTCCCCAAATAGGACTTATTTACCAACCATGGCAATATGGAACTTAAATAAAAGGTATTTGAATGTAGAATACGAATCTGGTATCCAAATATGGGACCAAGTGTTTGGGGGGACGTCTCTCACCAAAAACCACCCCCAAAGGAACAAATTTAAGACCATAGCAATATGGGGCTCAAATGAAAGGTCTTCGGGAGTAAAGCACGAATTTTTTTTATAAATATTCGGGAAGAGTGTCTATGGGGCCCCACCACAACACCACCCAAATAGTAAGTATTTTCTGACTATTGCAATATGAGGCTCAAACGAGAGGGTTTTGAAAGTGGAACACGAATCCGATATATATTTTCAAGGCCAACTCACTGAGTGGCCGCCCATCCCACAAAACATCCCCCAAGCCGGTCATATTTGCCGACTATGGGAATATGGTATATTTTCCGGCCGATACGTTGCTGATATATTTTCCGGCCTTTGGGATTTTCACATTCCCAAAACACCCCAAAATCGGGCACATTTATCGACCATGTCAATGTGGAGCTTAAATAAAAGGTATTGGGGGGTAAAGCGAATATTGATACCCACTTTCGGGACCAATTTTCTGGGGGTTTACCCCTTTCCCAAAATAGCCCACAAACAGCAATTTTTTACTGATCATCGCAATATGAGGCTCAAAAAAAGGTATTTGGGAGTAGAATACGAATTTGATATCCAAATGTAGGACCATATATTTAGGGCATTACCCCTTCCCCAAAACACCCCCCAAAGGGTAAAAATTTTTCGACCATGCCAATATGTGGCTCAAATGAAAGGTATTTGAGATCAGAAAACGAATTTGATAAACGATATTTTGTGGTCATGTGTTTGGGAGACGCCTCTTCCTGTGAACACCTCTTAAGCCAATGACAATATGGAGTTTAAATAAATGTTATTTTAAAGGAGATCACGATACTAATATTTTTTCAGAGCCAAGTGTCTGGGGGACCACCTCACCCCCGAAAACACCCCTAAATCAGATATCATAAGAATATCGGACTGAAATAAAGTATTTTAAGAATGGAGTACACCTTACATCCAAACTTAAATTCGTAGACCAATAAGTAAAGAGTGATTTTTTTGAGGTTAGGATTTTCATGCATTAGTATTTGACAGATCACGTGGGATTTCAGACATGGTGTCAAAGAGAAAGATGCTCAGTATGCTTTGACATTTCATCATGAATAGACTTATTAACGAGCAACGCTTGCAAATCATTGAATTTTATTACCAAAATCAGTGTTCGGTTCGAAATGTGTTCATTCACCGTTCAGCGATGAGGCTCATTTCTGGTTGAATGGCTACGTAAATAAGCAAAATTGCCGCATTTGGAGTGAAGAGCAACCAGAAGCCGTTCAAGAACTGCCCATGCATCCCGAAAAATGCACTGTTTGGTGTGGTTTGTACGCTGGTGGAATCATTGGACCGTATTTTTTCAAAGATGCTGTTGGACGCAACGTTACGGTGAATGAACACATTTCGAACCGAACACTGATTTTGGTAATAAAATTCAATGATTTGCAAGCGTTGCTCGTTAGTAAGTCTATTCATGATGAAATGTCAAAGCATACTGAGCATCTTTCTCTTTGACACCATGTCTGAAATCCCACGTGATCTGTCAAATACTAATGTATGAAAATCCTAACCTCAAAAAAATCACCCTTTATATGGGATTCAGGTAAGGGCACTTATATTGTTAAACTGTTAGTCAAGCGATATACTATTTTCGTAGCATGGTATTTCTCTAAGAGCTCTTTAATTGTCCAAAATAAATATTCCAAGGAAACTTTTGTTGAATATAAAGTAAAAGAAGGCGCAGCGGAGCGGGCCCGGGTCAGCTAGTCTTTCTATAATCACATATAGCCCCCAAGAAGCCTAATTTTTCACCCTATTTGGCTGAAATTTGAAACAAAAACTTGTGTTATGGCTTCCAACATTCATGCCAAGTATGATCCGAATACGTCGATAAACAGATATAGCCCTCATATAAACCGTTCCCCGGATTTGAATCCTGAACCTTTAGAAGACTCAGTTTTCATCCGATTCGGCTGAAACTTATACCAAAGACTTGAGTTATGACTTCCAACGCCCATGCTAAGTATGATCCGAATCAGTTTATAAACAGATGTAGCCCCCACATAAACCGATCTCCGGATTTGAATTCTTGAGCGCCCAGCAGCCTCAATTTTCATCCGATTTGGCTGAAATTTGGAATATACAATAGACTTGTGTTGTAGCTTCCAACATCCATGCTAAGTACGATCCCCGGATTTGACTTTTGAGCTCAAAGAAGCCTCAGTTTTTATCCGATTTGGAACAAAGACTTGTATTATGACTTCCAACATCCATGCCAAGTATGATCCAAATTGATCTATAAACAGATACAGCCCCCATATAAACAGATCCACTGATTTGACTTCTTCAGTCCTTAGAAGCCTAAATTTTCACCCGATTTGGTTGGAATGTACCCAAGAACCTATCTTACGACTTTCAACATCAGTGCCAAGTTTTATATGAATCGTTCAATATGGTGATACAGGACTCCTGTACCGGTATCCCCACATAACTTCTTGAGACCAAAATAATTCAAATAAAAACTCAGTTAGTAAGAGTAAAATTTTAACGGAATCCATGATGATGGGTTCCCAAGATTCAACCCTGGCGAACTTAGCACGTTTTTACCTGCTCCAATTATGCATGCTATTGAAAAAAAAAATATTTTTAGTTAAAAAATTAATTGAATCAATAACTTTTTTAATTAAATCCGGATTTTTTTCAATTACGATCATGTTTAAAATTGAGCCAATTTTTCAATTAAACAAGTAAAAAACCGGGCCGAACTTTGGATACCCACCACCTCGGGCATATATGCAAACCAATTTTACAACTCATTGTTCAATTTTTTATAACGAAATATTGGTTTTTTGGTAGCTATTGCTATATCCAAATATAGACCGATTTGAACCATATACGACAAGGATGTCGTAAAGTCTAACATAAGTCACTGTGTCAAATTTCAGCGAAATCGAATTATAAATGCGCCTTTTATTGGGCCAAGACTTTAAATCGAGAGATTGGTCTACATGGCAGCTTTATCCAAATCTGGACCGATATGAGTGGAATTGAAGAAGGATGTCAAAGGGCCTTTAAATCGAGAGATCGGTATATATTTTAGCTATATCCAAATCTGGATTGATTTGGGCCAAATTAAAGAAGGCTGTCGGAGGCCCTTACACAACTCACTGTCCCAATTTTTGGCAAAATCGGATAATAAATGTGGCTTTTATGGGCCTAAGACCTTAAATCAGCGGATCGGTCTATATGGGGGCTATATCAAGATATAGTTTGATATAGCCCATCTTCGAAGTTAACCTGTTTATGGACAAAAAAAGAATATTTTGTCAAATCGGTCCATAATCTGATATAGCTTCCGCATAAACCGATCTGGTATCTTGACTTCTTGAGTCTCGCGAGGGCGCAATTATCATCCGATTTAGCTGACATTTTGTACAACGATTTTTCCCATGACCTTCAACATACGTGTCAAATATGGTTTGAATCAGTCTCTAGCCTGATACAGCTCCCCTATAAACCGATATCCCGATTTTACTTTTTAAGCCCTACAGGGCGCAATTCTTATTAGATTAGGCTAAAATTTTACAAAATGTATTTTTCTAAGGTGTTCAACACTTAATTCAATTATGGTCCGAATCGGACCATAACTTGATATAGCTCCAATAGCATAGCAACTCTTTTTATACCCTCCACCATAAGATGGGGGGTATACTAATTTCGTCATTCTGTTTGTAACTACTCGAAATATTCGTCTGAGACCCCATAAAGTATATATATTCTTGATCGTCGTGACATTTTATGTCGATCTAGCCATGTCCGTCCGTCTGTCCGTCTGTCCGTCCGTCCGTCCGTCCGTCCGTCCGTCCGTCTGTCTGTCGAAAGCACGCTAACTTCCGAAGGAGTAAAGCTAGCCGCTTGAAATTTTGCACAAATACTTCTTATTAGTGTAGGTCGGTTGGTATTGTAAATGGGCCATATCGGTCCATGTTTTGATATAGCTGCCATATAAACCGATCTTGGGTCTTGACTTCTTGAGCCTCTAGAGTGCGCATTTCTTATCCGATTGGGATGAAATTTTGCACGACGTGTTTTTTTATAGTATCCAACAACTGTGCCAAGTATGATACAAATCGGTCCATAACCTGGGATAGCTGCCATATAAACCGATCTTGGGTCTTGACATCTTGAGCCTCTAGAAGGCGCAATTCTTATCCGATTGGAATGAAATTTTGCACGACGTGTTTCGTTATTATATCCAACAACTGTGCCAAGTATGGTTCAAGTCGGTCCATAACCTGATATAGCTGCCATATAAACCGATCTTGGGTCTTGACTTCTTGAGCCTCTAGAGTGCGCAATTCTCATCCGATTGAAATGAAATTTTGCACGAAATATTTCGTTATGATATCCAATAACTGTGCCAAGTATGGTTGAAATCGGTCCATAACCTGATATAGCTGTCATATAAACAGATCTGGGGATTTGACTTCTTGAGCTTCTAGAGGCCGCAATTCCTATCCGATTTGGCTGAAATTTTGCATGACGTATTTTATTTTTACTTTCAACAACTGTGTCAAATAAGGTTCAAATCGGTTCATAACCTGATATAGCTGCCATATAAACCTATCTGGGATCTTGACTTCTTGACCCCTAGAGGTCGCAATTATTATCCGATATGCCTGAAATTTTGTACGACGGATCCTCTCATGACCATCAACAAACGTGTTTATTATGGTCTGAATCGCTCTATAGCCCGATACAGATCCCATATAAATCGCTCTCTCTATTTAACTTCGTGAGCCCCAATGGGCGCAATTCTTATACGAATTGGCTGAAATTTTACACAGGTCTCCAACATATAATTTAATTGTGGTCCGAACCGGACCATATCTTGATATCGTTTTAATAGCAGAGCAACTCTTTTCTTATATCCTTTTTTGCCTAAGAAGAGATTCCGGGAAAAGAACTCGACAAATGCGATCCATGGTGGAGGGTATATAAGATTCGGCCCGGCCGAACTTAGCACGCTTTTACTTGTTTGTCCTAGATTCGGCTCGGCCGAACTTAGCACGATTTAACTTGTTTTAACTTGTTATTATACCCTCCACCATAAGATGGGGGGTATACTAATTTCGTCATTCTGTTTGTAACTACTCGAAATATTCGTCTGAGACCCCATAAAGTATATATATTCTTGATCGTCGTGAAATTTTATGTCGATCTAGCCATGTCCGTCCGTCTGTCCGTCCGTCCGTTCGTCCGTCCGTCCGTCCGTCCGTCCGTCTGTCTGTCGAAAGCACGCTAACTTCCGAAGGAGTAAAGCTAGCCGCTTGAAATTTTGCACAAATACTTCTTATTAGTGTAGGTCGGTTGGTATTGTAAATGGGCCATATCGGTCCATGTTTTGATATAGCTGCCATATAAACCGATCTTGGGTCTTGACTTCTTGAGCCTCTAGAGTGCGCAATTTTTATCCGATTGGAATGAAATTTTGCACGACGTGTTTTGTTATGATATCCAACAACTGTGCCAAGTATAGTTTAAATCGGTCCATAACCTGATATAGCTGCCATACAAACCGATCTTGGGTCTTGACTTCTTGAGCCTCTAGCGTGCGCAATTCTTATCCGATCAGAATGAAATTTTGCACGACGTGTTTTGTTGTTATATCCAACAACTGTGCCAAGTATGGTTCAAATCGGTCCATAACCTGATATAGCTGCCATATAAACCGATCTTGGGTCTTGATTTCTTGAGCCTCTAGAGTGCGCAATTCTTATCCGATTGGAATGAAATTTTGCACGACGTGTTTTGTTATGATATCCAACAACTGTGCCAAGCATAGTTTAAATCGGTCCATAACCTGATATAGCTGCCATATAAACCGATCTTGGGTCTTGACTTCTTGAGCCTCTAGAGTGCGCAATTCTTATCCGATTGAAATGAAATTTTGCACGACGTGTTTTGTTATTATATCCAACAACTGTGCCAAGTATGGTTCAAATCGGTTCATAACCTGATATAGCTGCCATATCAACCGATCTTGGGTCTTGACTTCTTGAGCCTCTAGAGTGCGCAATTCTTATCCGATTGAAATGAAATTTTGCACGAAATATTTCGTTATGATATCCAATAACTGTGCCAAGTATGGTTTAAATCGGTCTATAGCCTGATATAGCTGTCATATAAACAGATCTTGGGATTTGACTTCTTGAGCTTCTAGAGGGCGCAATTCCTATCCGATTTGAATGAAATTTTGCATGACGTATTTTATTTTTACATTCAACAACTGTGTCAAATAAGGTTCAAATCGGTTCATAACCTGATATAGCTGCCATATAAACCGATCTGGGATCTTGACTTCTTGACCCCTAGAGGTCGCAATTATTATACGATATGCCTGAAATTTTGTACGACGGATCCTCTCATGACCATCAACAAACGTGTTTATTATGGTCTGAATCGGTCTATAGCCCGATACAGATCCCATATAAATCGCTTTCTCTTTTTTACTTCGTGAGCCCCAATAGGCGCAATTCTTATACGAATTGGCTGAAATTTTACACAGGTCTCCAACATATAATTTAATTGTGGTCCGAACCGGACCATATCTTGATATCGTTTTAATAGCAAAGCAACTCTTTTCTTATATCCTTTTTTGCCTAAGAAGAGATTCCGGGAAAAGAACTCGACAAATGCGATCCATGGTGGAGGGTATATAAGATTCGGCCCGGCCGAACTTAGCACGCTTTTACTTGTTTTTCGTTTATCTTTTTATAAGTTTTTTGTCAGTGTCGATGTCTTTGAGTGTATCTAAGACATTCATTCCATGTATTTATTTTATACTACATTCGAATCACAGAACCCGCCAATGGCGATAAGTGAACACATTTAACGTGTCAATATTAAAACAAAAGCCATCCTGACTCAGGGCATGACCCCAGCTTGAAATAACATTTTCATTATTTTTTTGAACATAGCAACATTATGCAATCTATCGTGTTGATATTGAGCTACAAGCGTATCCGGAGCAAGAAACATTTCACCGTTACGATAGCTTCTTATAAGCCACAGTTTATTTGCCAAGTACCACAATTCTCTCTTAACCACTTAAACTCGAGTACATATCATGTTCAATGTTCGATTCCACAGCAAACACCGAAGCGCAAGTGCATCCGAACAACATGTATAGGTATTGAAGAGTATACAACAGTTACTCAAGGCAGATATAACAAATATGTGCACAAATATATGTATTTGTTCGAAGGCATAATAAAATAGGTATTTAGAAGATTTTTTCATGTACCCAATAATTAAATATAAAACTTCAGTCTCATGAAAAAAGACGAGTTTAAACCCTGATTGTTACTGTTGTGGTATATTAAATTAGCGGTCGCATTATTTAAGCCAAGGGCGTGAATGTGCAGACGTTAAAACTTCTTTTAGTGTAGGGCGTATACTATATACTATTTATACCCTACATCACTATTGTGGTACAGGGTATCATAACTTAGTGAATTAGTTTGTAACACCCAAAAGGAAGAGAGATAGACCCATTGATAGGTATACCAATCGACTCAGAATCAATTTATGATTCGATTTAGCTATGTCCGTCTGTCTGTCTGTCCGTCTGTCCATATTAATTTATGTACAAAGTACAGGTCGCAGTTTTCATCCGATCGTCTTAATTTGGTACAGACATGTTTTTCGCCCTAGAGACGAAGCCTATTGAAATTGGAAAAAATCGGTTCAGATCTGGATATAGCTCCCATATATATGTTCGTCCGATTTTCAGTAATAATGCAATAAAATGGTCATATGTTATCCGATTCTCTCGAAATTTGGCAGGAAGGATTTTTTACGACTCTCAACATTACTGGTGAATTTCATGGAAATCGGTTCAGATTTAGATACAGTTCGGCCGATTTTCACTCCTAGAGCCACTGCAAGCACATTTATTGACCAATCTTGGCAAAATATTGCACAACGCTTTCCTTGACGACTACCACAATATACATAGAGTGTGGTCAAAATCGGTTCAGATTTAGTTATAGCTCCCATATATATGTTCGTCCGATTTTCACTAATAATGCAATAAAATTGTCAATTGTAAACCGATTTTCTCAAAATTTAGCAGGAATTTCATTGAAATCGGTTCAGATTTAGATATAGCTCTGATTTATATATATCGCCCTAATTTAACTTCCAGAGTCACAGTAAGCGCATTTATTGACCCATCTTGCCAAAATTTTACAAAACGTTTTCCTCGACAACTGCTACAAAATCTGAGGAGTTTGCTCGAAATCGGTTCAGATTTAGATATAGCTCTCATATATATGTTCTTCCAATTTTGAGAAATATTGCAATAAAGTGCTCATTTGTTAACCGATTCTGTCGAAATTTTGCAGGAAGGATTTTCTTATGACTCTCAACATAAATCGGCCCAAATTTAGATATAGCTGTCATATATGTATATGGCCAGATTTTCACACCAAGAGCCACTGCAAGCGCATTGTTTGACCAATCTTGCCAAAACTTAGTACAACACTTTCCTCGACGACTACTACATTATCTGAGAAGTTTTTCTCGATATCGGTTCAGAAGTAGATATAGCTCATATATAGATTTTGGGTAATTTGCCATAATGTTGTCATTTTTTAACTGTAGTTTTTACACTTTGAACATATTTGCTCGCCGAGGTCCATCAAAATTGGTTCACAATTGGATATAGGTCCCACATTGTATTAAACAGTAGGCACCGCCCGACTTTGGCCCTTCCTTACTGGTTTTGATATACCAAAAAGTAGAAAATAAAAGATATATTGAGTAAGACGCTATGATAAAAATCAGAGAGAAACTAAACAATTAACATAGTCTTTGAGCTTTAATTTTCATAGATATTCGCACCCTAAAAAATAAATATTCGTTAGTAAATTCTATTTCCTACTGATAACTTACATAATTCTATTTCCTATTGATAACTTACATAAGCCGCTTTTACACGGCATGTAGTTGTCTCACGACATGTCACTTTTTGTATTCACATGTAATTTAAAATGTTTGTCTCAATTGTCAATTTAGCTACAAACAAAAAATTTTGCTGTCACACCTATATGTTATTTGCGTATGGCATAACTTAAAAATGTGAGCATATCAGTTTTTTTCGTGCGTAAAAATTATTAATGTTGTGAGAAAGGTGGTTAAATAATAAATACCCCAAGTAATGGAGGCCACCGCAGCGCAAAGGTTACCATGTCCGCCTATGACGCTGAACACCTGGGTTCGAACCCTGGCAAGACCATCAGAGGAAACCAGTGATGGTTTCCCCTCCTAATGCTGGCAATATTTGTGAGGTACTATGCCATGTAAAAACTGCTCTCCAAAGAGGTGTCATACTGCGGCACGCCGTTCGGACTCGGCTATAAAAAGGAGGCCCCTTATCATTGAGCTTAAAACTTGAATCGGACTGCACTTATTGATTTGTCAGAAGTTTGCCCCTGCTCCTTAGTGAAATATTCATGGGCAAAATTTGCAATTTTTCCCCAAGGAATCGTAGTGCTGTTGAGTTTGCGAGGCTGCGAACTACATCACATACGAGTATTTCAGCTCTTGACAGAAACAACAGTTTTTTTCTGATGAAATTGCGAAAACAGGCCAAACTGCTGTTTCAACAAACATAACGCTTTTGTTTTAACAAACATTTCCGTCTGCTTTTTCAACTTGTTTTTATACCCACCAAAGAAGGATGGGGTATATTCATTTTGTTATTCCGTTTGCAACACACCGAAATATCCATTTCCGACCCAAAAGTATATATTGGGTTGCCCAAAAAGTAATTGCGGATTTTTCATATAGTCGGCGTAATTGCATTCTTTCTTCTGTCAGTTATCAGCTATTACTTTTAGCTTGCTTTAGAAAAAAAGTGTAAAAAAAGTATATTTGATTGAAGTTCATTCTAAGTTTTGTTAAAAATGCATTTACTTTCTTTTAAAAAATCCGCAATTACTTTTTGGGCAACCCAATATATTCTTGATCAGCGTAAAAATTTAAGATGATCTAGCCATGTCCGTCCGTATGTCCCTCTGTCTGTTGAAATCAAACTACAGTCTTTAAAAAAGCTATAATGAACTGAAACTTTGCACAGATTCTTTTTTTGTCCATAACCCATATCGCCGCCGATTTAGGGTATTAGGCCCATAGAAGCCACATTTAATATCCGATTTTGCTAAAATTTGGGACAGTGAGTTGTGTTAGGCCACTCGACATCTTTCTTCAATTTGGCCTAGATCGGTCCACATTTGGATATAGCTGCCATATATACCGATCTCTCGATTGGAGGCCCATAAAAGGCGCATTTACTGTCCGATTTTGCTAAATTTTAGGACATTGAATTATGTTAGGCATTTCGACATTCTTCTTCAATTTGGCTCAGACCGGTCCAGATTTGGATATAGCTGCCATATAGACCGATTTCTCGATTTAAGGTTTTGGGCCCATAAAAGGCGCATTTATTGCTCGATGTCGCCGAAATTTGACACAGTGACTTATGTTAGGCTTTTCGACATCCGTGTAGTATATGATTCAGATCGGTGTATATTTGGATATGACTACCAAAAAGACCATTATTTTGTTCTACAAAATTGAACAATGACTTGTACTTGTTAGACCTCTCAATATCTCAGTCGAATTTGATCCAAATCGGACCATATTTCGATAAAGCTGCTATGAGCATGGCATGAGCCATATCGGCTCAGATATTAACCGATCTCCCGATTTGACTTCTTGAGTCCCTGGAAGCCTCAATTTTTGTCCTAATTGGCTAAAATTTTGTACATAGTGTTCTGGTATATCTTTCAACAAGTACGATCTAAATAGGTCTATAACCTGACATAGCTCCTATATAAACCGATCGCCCAAATTGACTTCTTAGCCCTTATAAGCCGAAATTTGTATCCGATTTGGCTCAAAGCATGTAGTGTTTTGTTACTACTTCCAACAAATGTGTCAAGTGCAGTCGGTCTATTACCTGATATAGCTCCCATATAAACCCATCTTCCGATTTGACTTCTTAAGTTCTTCCAATCAACAATTTTTATCCAATTTCGCTGACATTTTCCATGCGGTGTTCTACTGCTACTTTCAAAAACTGTGTCAAATACGGTCCAAATCAGTCTGCAACTTCATATAGCTGCCATATAAACCGATCTCCCGATTTGATATATTTAGACCCTTAAAGCTGCAATTTTCGTCCGAATGGGTTAAAATTTTTGGGCATTCGATCTGTTATGACATCCAACAACTGTGCCCTTAAACTTAACTTATTTTTTATAAAATTTTACCAGAATCCATGGTGGTGGGTTCCCAAAATTCGGCCCGGCCGAACCTAGCACGCTTTTAATTGTTACTCTGCTTATGTCCACATGGTTATAATAATAAATGTTTTGTAGTTAAATTGACATTGATCCACTGACTATGGAAAGTCTGTCAGTTTATTTTAAGAACTTATTGGGTTGCCCAAAAAGTAATTGCGGATTTTTTTTAAAAGAAAGTAAATGCATTTTTAATAAAACTTAGAATGAACTTTAATCAAATATACTTTTTTACACTATTTTTCTAAAGCAAGCTAAAAGTAACAGCTGATAACTGACAGAAGAAAGAATGCAATTACAGAGTCACAAGCTGTGAAAAAAATTTGCCGACTATATGAAAAATACGCAATTACTTTTTGGGCAATCCAATACATCTTTATTCTTAAGAAACTCAGCTTATATGTATGAATTTTCTGTACTTACACTCTCTTTTCTGATAAGTAATTAAGTTGATGCAGTCAGATTTCTCATGACCATCCAAAATTGATTTTAGCTCTGCCTCCTGGGGGCTTGAAACATGTTATTCTACATTCGTTCAGTATGGGACAAACTCCTATAAAGTTTTGTAATGCTTCCTCTTCATGCAAATTGCAAAGTTTACACTTTTTTTTCCTTGTTCTGCTGTGTATTTGTTGGAAATTAATCCAGTAGACCCGATCTTACGTGGCATAGGTCGGTCACCGGAAAAATCAATCGCAGCCTTTGAAAGTATCGAAAGTAGGAAAGGTAGTTTGAGTAGGTTTGGCTGTAAATGGAGATAAGACAAAGTGGATGGTATCGACTCCTACAAAGCCCTGGAAACCCGATCAGATAAAGAAAATGAAGAGCGCAAACAGACAAAAAATGAAGAAAGTTGGGAACTACAACTTTATCTACCTCAGCATCGCCCTAACCGAACCAAACGGCACCATTTTTGAAATAAAACGAAAGATAATATTGAATAACAGATGCTTTTTTGGGCTGAGCAAGCGGAGGAGGAGCAAAACCAACTCCCGACAGACAAAAATTATACTATACAAGATACTACCCGTGCTGTTGTATGGCTCCGAAGAACGGGTCCTTGCGAAAAGAGATGAGGTAGTGCTTGGAATGTTTAAAAGAAAAATCCTTAGTAAAATATATGGACCAATTTGCGTTAAGGGAGAATATAGGCGTAGTATGAACCACGAGCAGTATGACGACGATAGCATAGATAAACGCATCAAAAACAAAATTTCCGTTGGCTAGGCCAGACCGAATCTTGGAAACCCACCACCATGGATACTGCAAAAATTGATACAAATTAAATTAAGTTAAAGGGCATAATTTTATTCCACATATCTATCTTCTGTCAAACCAGCAAAAATTAAAGCTTTTAGGAACCGAACACAGATGATCGAGAGACCGTTTTACATGGGGGCATGTTGTTTTACATGGGGGCAGTTATAACGAACACCGCATGCAAAATTTCAGCCAAATCGGACAAAAAATGCGGCTTTTAAGAACTCAACGTGTCAAATCGGGAGATTAGTTTATATGAGAGCTACATCAGGTTACTAACCGACTTGGACCTTATTTGGCACAGTCATTGGAAGTCACAGCAAAACACTACATGCAAAATTTCAGCCAAATCTGACAAAAATTGCGGCTTCCAGGGGCTCAAGAAATCAAATCGAAAGATCGGTTTATATGGAAGCTATATCAGGTTATAGGTACAGTTATTGGAAGTCATACCAGAACACCACATACAAAACTTCAGCCAAATCGGACAAAAAATGCGGCTTCCAGGGGCTCAAGAAATCAAAACGGGAGATCGGTTTATATGGGATTATATCAGGTTTTAGACTGATTTGGACCGTACTGGAAACGGTTGTTGTTTTGCCAAAACGAGTTGGACCGTACTTGCCACAGTTGTTGGAAGTCATACCAGTCATGCCAAATTTCATCCAAAACGAAGAAAAATTGCGGCTTTAAGGACTCAATAATTCTTAGCGGAAGATCGGTTTATATGGAAGCTATATCAGGTTATAGACCGATTTGCACCGAATTTAACACAGTTTTTGAAAGTCATAACAAAACACCGCATGCAAAATTTCAGCTAAATTTAACATAAATTGCGGGGCTCAAGAATTCAAATGGGGAGATCGGTTTATATGGGAGCTGTATCTAAATCTGAACCATCATGGCCCATTTGCAATTCCCAACGACCTACATTAACAGTTAGTATATGTGCAAAATTTCAAGCTGCTAGCTTTTTGCGTTCGACCGCTATCGTGATATATGGACGGATGGACATTGCTCGATCGACTCAGAACATTGAGACGATCAAGATTATATGTATTTTTTGGGGTATTAGACGAATATTTCGAAGTGTTACAGATGGAATGCCTATATTTTTATACCTCAATGCTTTGGACGTGGGTATAATAAAAGAAACAAGTAAAAGCGTGCTAAGTTCTTGGGCCGGGCCGAATCTTATATAGCCTCCACCGTGGATCGCATTTGTCGAGTTCTTTTCCCGTTATCTCTTTTTAAGCAAACAATGGATAAATGAAAAGAATTGCTATGCTGTTGGAGCTGTATGAAGTTATGGTCCGAATCGGACCATATTCGGAATTAAAATGTATGTTGGATAGAAGTAGAAGTAGAAGTCATTGCTTAAATTTCAGCCAAATCGAATAAGAATTGCTCCCTTTAGTGACTCAAGAACTAAAATAGGGAGATCGGTTTATAGGGGAACTGTATAAGGCTATAGATCGATTCAGACCATATTAAACACGTATGCTGAACGTCATTGGAGAAGCCGTTGGACAAAATTTCAAGCAAATCGGATATGAATTGTGCCCACTAGAGGCTGATATGGCAGCTATATCATGTAATGTGCCGATATGAACCATATTAAGCACAGTTGTTGGAAGCCATATCAAAAAAATTTCAGCCAAATTGGATAAAAATTGCACCCTCTAGAGGCCTTAGAAGTCAAGATACCAGATCGGTTTATATGGAAGCTATATTTGGTTATATACCGATTAAACCATACTAAGCGCAGTTATTGGAAGTCTAATAAAACATTTCATGCAAAATTTCAGCCAAATCGGATAAGATTTGCGCCCTCTAGGGGCCTAAGAAGTCAAGATCTTAGATCAGTTTCTGTGGCAGCTTATATACCAATTTGAACCAAACTTAGCGCAGTTGTTGGAAATCATAACAGAACAGATTATGTCAAATGTCAGCCAACTTGGATAAGAAATGTGCTGTGTAGTGGCTCAAGAAATCAAGATCCAAGATAGTTTTATATGTCAGTTATATCAAAACATGAACCGATATGGGCCATTTACAATATCAACCGACCTACACTAATAAGAATTTCAAGCGCCTAGCTTCAACCCTTCGAAAGTTAGCGTGCTTTTGACAGACGAACGGACATGGCTAGATCGACTTAAAACGCCACGATCAATAATATATATACTTTATGGGGTCCAAGACGAATATTTCTTTACAAACAGAATGATGAAATTCGTATATTCCCATCCTAAGGTGTAGGGTATAAAAAATAAATTAATGGCGGTAAGCCAACTACTTTTGAAAGCAGAGGGAGTTTTAAGTCGAAGTTCTTAAAATTCACCTTTCTTCGCTAAAGGATCATTATATATATATATATATATATATATATACATATATATATATATATATATATATATATATATATATATAGTCTCCTTGTCAAAAAAAAATAAATATATATATATATACATATATATATATATATATATATATATATATATATATATATATATATATATATATATATATATATATATATATATATATAAACATATATATATATATATATATATATTTATTTTTTTTTTTTTTTGTTATAATAGCATATTGGCTTAGGAAATAAAATATATATATATTTTAAATTTGTTAAAAAAATATTACAAAATGGTGTGCTCGGAATCGAGCAACCTTCTCGGAGTCAGAGTCGAGAAAAAATTGCTGTTTCAGGCACTCCTTAGCCGTGCCTGAAACAACAATCGTATGTTTGCTAACACAGCAGTCATATCTGTTTTTTCAATTTCATCATAGAAACACCGCGGTTTTTAGAAAACTTGGTTGCTATTTGCAGTAATAAATTTCCAATGGTTTAAAATCACACTATCAAACTTCTTGATTACCTCGGTTTTACTTAAGTATGTGTACCTTTTTTTGAGACTGGCTGTATGCATGCAATAACATTTAATACAACTATACTTGTATCAACAGCATTCAAAGTTGACACCTTAAACATTATCCATCCACTTGGCTTTTCTTTCAGGCATACATCCTCCACATCTACAATTGTTGACATATACCTATGGGCAAGTGTATATCGAAGAACTCTACATCCCTAACGATAGCATTATCTGATAAAGATTTGGCAAGAGCCAGCCATATTTTAAGTAAATTCACGGAAAGTTCAGAGTACATTGCACTTAAGGACGAGCATAGGAATCAATTATGCGAGTGCTTTGCTGTCAACGATACTTGTATACAACCACAATTGGGCTTGGGCGAGAAGGTTTCAACCATCAGTGCAGCATCCATCGGCAGCGAAAAGGCCGAGAAGCCAACTCAAAAGTATTATTGCCATCAACAGAGTCACTTCTATGGTGGTGGAGGAGCACAGCATTTGGGGGAACAGGAATTTGGGCATCCACAACAAGATACTAGCCAAGACAACACTTGTTTACATTCAGTGGACTATGAGATGCCCACAGACAGTCGCCTATTGCCACCAAAGAGCACCTCTTACAATGGTCCTAACAGGGGCAATGATGCATTCCAAAGTTATGATGACTATGTGGCTGTGGTCCATGCTCTTTCTGTTGCTCCCCGAACTGATAACAAGTACAGCTATTCTAAGTTCAACGAGCCATTTGTAGATGATGATAGATGTGAAGAAGTTGTTGACTGCTCCAACTTTTGCGATGGCAAGCGGCGTTCAAATAAATATTACGCCAAAGATGGCACCAACTACGACCAGAGTGTCCTTGCCAATAATAACAATAATAACGAAGCTACTCAGAAAAATAATTATTGCACTGGTGTACCACAATACTTGGCTCAGCTACTCGTGCAACATCAAATAAAAGACCTGGAAGCCAAAGCCCACGAAACCACAGAAATTATTGTGGAATGCCATTTGGAGTGTGATACGAAGAGGGCGAATAACAAGACAATGCAAAGATCACAAGCACTCATTGTGGCTAATAACAATGCTCAGAAGGTAAGACAATAGTTTAAATCAATCTAATATAATTGAAAGGTATCGCCACAAGTATTTGGTACAGCTCATGTAGTTGAATTTATTTTGATCATCAAACACAAGGACTAGTTTGTAGCTTTATGAGGAAAAATCTAAAAATTATCCCAAACAGGCTACTTAAACTTCGCAACAAAAACCTATCTCAAATGTCATTTCAAATAAATTAATAAAAAAGGCATTAAGGTTGATCGGGCCGAACTTTGAATACCCACCACCTTCTGATACCCACCACCTTCGGATACCCACCACCTCGTCATAATACAGTGAAAAATGCGTAATATATGAACTCATAGCAGCTATATCTAAATAAAGTCCTGATCTGAACCATATAGAACACGAATGTCGAGGAGCTTAACACAGCCCACTGTGTAAAATTTCAGCGAAATCGAGAGATCGGTACATATGGCGGCTATATGTAAGTAAAGCCTGAACTTTACCGAATGTACGAATGTCGAGGGTCCTAACACATTGTGACTATTTTCAACAAAATCGGTTGACCTTTTGTGGGTCTAAATCTTAATTCAAATTCAGGAGATCGGTATATATGGCAGCTATGTACTTCTATGGGCCCAAGACCCTAAATGGAAAGATCGGTTATATATAAATCTGGACTGATCTAGGCCGTATTGAACTAAGATTTCTGCAGGTTTAACAAAGACCTTAAATCGGCAGATCGGGCTATATGGAAGCTATTTCAAAATATAATCCGATGAAGCCCATTTTCGAACTTAACCTGCCTGTAGACAAAAAAAGCGCATTTTATTTTATTTTTATACTCACCATCATAGGCACGTTTTTACTCGTAAAGACGGTAGCGTGATTTCAACGCACGAACGTAGGTCGGACATGGCTAGATGGTCTTAGATGTTTACGTCGATCAAGAATATATAAACTTAACAAGTAAAAGCGTGCTAATTTCGGCCGGGCCGAATCTTATATACCCTCCACCATGGATCGCATATGTCGAGTTCTTTTCCCGGCATCTCTTCTTAGGCAAAAAAGGATATAAGAAAAGATTTGCTCTGCTAATAGAGCGATATCAAGATATGGTCCGGTTTGGACCACAATTAAATTATATGTTGGAGACCTGTGTAAAATGGCAGCCAATTCGAATAAGAATTGCGCCCTTTGTGGGCTCAAGAAGTAAAATAGAGAGATCGATTTATATGGGAGCTATATCAGGCTATAAACCGATTCAGACCATAATAAACACGTATGTTAATGGTCATGAGAGAATCCGTCGTACAAAATTTCAGGCAAATCGAATAATAATGGCGACCTCTGGAGGCTCAACAAGTCAAGATCCCAGATCGGTTTATATGGCAGCTATATCAGGTTATGAACCGATTTGAACCATATTTGGCACAGTTGTTGGATATCATAAGAAAATACTACGTGCCAAAATTCATTCAAATTGGATAATATTTGCGCCCTCTAGAGGCTCAAGAAGTCAAGATCCAAGATCGGTTTATATGACAGCTATATCAGGTTATGAACCGATTTGAACCATACTTGGCACAGTTGTTGAATATAGTAACAAAACACGTCGTGCAAAATTTCATTCCAATCGGATAAGAATTGCGCACTCAAGAGGCTCAAGAAGTCAAGACCCAAGATCGGTTTATATGGCAGCTATATCAGGTTATGGACCGATTTGAACCATACTTGGCACAGTTGTTGGATGTCACAACAAAACACGTCGTGCAAAATTTCATCCCAATCGGATAAGAATTGCGCACTCTAGAGGCTCAAGAAATCAAGACCCAAGATCGCTTTATATGGCAGCTATATCAGGTTATAGACCGATTTGAACCATACTTGGAACACTTGTTGGATATAATAACAAAATACGTCGTGCAAAATTTCAATCCAATCGGATAAGAATTGCGCACTCTAGAGGCTCAAGAAATCAAGACCCAAGATCGGTTTATATAGCAGCTATATCAGGTTATGGACCGATTTGAGCCATACTTGGCACAGTTGTTGGATGTCATAGCAAAACACGTCGTGCAAAATTTCATCCCAATCGGATAAGAATTGCGCACTCTAGAGGCTCAAGAAGTCAAGTCCCAAGATCGGTTTATATGGCAGCTATATCAAAACATGGACCGATATGGCCCATTTACAATACCAACCGACCTACACTAATAAGAAGTATTCGTGCAAAATTTCAAGCGCCTAGCTTTACTCGTTCGGAAGTTAGCGTGCTTTCGACAGACAGACGGACGGACGGACGGACGGACAGACGGACGGACATGGCTAGATCGACATAAAATTTCACGACGATCAAGAATATATATACTTTATGGGGTCTCAGACGAATATTTCGAGTAGTTACAAACAGAATGACGAAATTAGTATACCCCCCATCTTATGGTGGAGGGTATAATAAGGTCGTAAAAAGACATTTCCATGTGTTACAAACGGAATGGCAAAATGAATACACCCCATCCTTCGGGGGTAGGTAGCACATGTACAGAGAGTGACAGAGAAAACAAGTAAAAGCGTGCTAAGTTCGGCCGGGCCGAATCCTATATACCCTCCACCATGGATCGCATTTGTCGAGTTCTTTTCCCGGCATCTCTTATTAGGCAAAAAAAAAGGATTTAAGAAAAGATTTGCTCTGCTATTAGAGCGATATCAAGATATGGTCCGGTTTGGACCACAATTAAATTATATGTTGGAGACCTGTGTAAGATGCCAGCCATTTCGAATAAGAATTGCGCCCTTTGTGGGCTCAAGAAGTAAAATAGAGAGATCGAATTATATGAGAGCTGTATCGGACTCTAGACCGATTCAGACCATAATAAACACGTATCGGATAATAATTGCGACCTCCAGAGGCTCAAGAAGTCAAGATCCCAGATCGGTTTATACTACAGCTATATCAGGTTATGAACCGACTTGTACTTTATTTGACATAGTTGTTGAAAGTAACAATAAAAAACGTCTTGCGAAATTTCAGCCAAATCGGATAGAAATTGTGCCCTCTAGAAGCTCAAGAAGTCAAGTCCCCAGATCTGTTTATATGACAGCTATATCAGGTTATGAACCGATTTGAACCATATTTGACACAGCTGTTGGATATCATACCAAAATACTACGTGCAAAAATTCATTCAAATTGGATAAGAATTGCGCCCTCTACAGGCTCAAGAAGTCAAGACCCAAGATCGGTTTATATGGCAGCTATATCAGGTTATGAACCGATTTGATCCATACTTGGCACAGTTGTTGGATATGATAACAAAACACGTCTTGCAAAATTTCATTCCAATCGGATAAGAATTGCGCACTCTACAGGCTCAAGAAGTCAAGACCCAAGATCGGTTTATATGACAGCTATATCAAAACATGGACCGATATGGCCCATTTACAATACCAACCGACCTACACTAATAAGAAGTATTTGTGCAAAATTTCAAGCGGCTAGCTTTACTCCTTCGGAAGTTAGCGTGCTTTCGACAGACAGAGGGACGGACGGACAGACATGGCTAGATCGACATAAAATTTCACGACGATCAAGAATATATATACTTTATGGGGTCTCAGACGAATATTTCGAGTAGTTACAATCAGAATGACGAAATTAGTATACCCCCCATCTTATGGTGGAGGGTATAAAAACCCGAGAGCTAAGCAGTAAACGAACGAGCCAAATAGCGCAAGCCGAACAAATAAATTAAAAGCAACACCACACCGAAGCTGTGCAGCAAAACACACGTAGTGTCTGGTTAAATAGTTTTTTGACTTGCTTATGCATGTATTGTTGCTGTTGTTATAAGTAGGCAAAGAGTGCCTTTTAGCAACAAATTTGTACTTTCGGCCGTTAAGATTCAAAATGAATTGTTTGCAGGAAAATTAACAAATTTCGTCGCTGTTTTTATACCCACCAACGAAGTATGGGGATATATTAATTTTGTCATTTCGTTTGCAACACACAAGTATCCATTTCCGACCCTATAAAGTATATATATTCTTGATCAGCGTAAAAATATATGACGATCTAGCAATTTCCGTCTGTCTGTTGAAATCACGCTTCAGTCTTTAAAAATAGAGATATAGTACTGGAACTTTGCACAGATTCCTTTCTGTCCATATGCAGGTTAAGTTCGACGATGGGCTATATCGGACTATATCTTAATATAGCCCCCATATAGACTGATCCGCCGATTTAGGGTCTTAGGCCCATAAAAGCCACATTTATTATCCGATTTTGCTGAAATTTGGGACAGTGAGTTGTGTAAGCCCCTTCGACATCCTTCCTCAATTTGGCCTAGATCGGTCCAGATTTGGATATAGCTTCAATATAGACCGATCCACCGATTTAGGGTCTTTGACCCATAAAGTCCACATTTATTATCCGATTTTGCTGAAATTTTGGACAGTGATTTGCGTTAGGCCCTTCGACCTCCTTCTTGAATTTGGCCCAGATCGGTCTAGATCAGGATATAGCTGCCATATAGATCGGCGAATAAAAGGCGAATTTTTTGTCCAATTTTGCCAAACTTTGGAACAGTGAGTTGTGTTAGGCCGCTGGACATCCTTCTTTAATTTGGTCCCATCGGTCCAGATTTGAATAAAGCTGCCACATAGACCGATCTCTCGATTTAAGGTTTTGGCCCCATAAAAGGCACATTTATAATCCGATTGGATATGGCTACCAAAAAGGCCAATATTTTGCTCTACAAAATTGAACTTGTACTTATTAGACCACTCAATGTCCCTGTCGAATTTGGTCCTAATCGGACCGTATTTCGATATAGCTGCTATGGGGCATAATGTATGCATTTTTACCGGATTTTTGCGAAACGTGGTTAACATATATACTCGAGGTATCGGCTTTTTACTTGTTTCGACAGAAGTTTTTGTTTAATATGAAAAAATGTATTGCCATTTTAATTTAGCCATCTTAAGTAATGTAAGTTTAAATGGTTCCAAAAATCTCGTTGTGGGAATAACATAAATCCAAATGCTACAACAATGAACAAATCAAATAGAAATCACACAACAACTAAAGTAAACTGTGAAAAATACCAAAAATAAGGAGTCTCATTGCAACAGGAAAATTCAAGGAAAAACGTTTTTGACTTCCGCCAATTGCAAAATACACATGAGATTGATAGAGTCCTCCCTGCAATGACAGAAAAACGATAATTTTTTTCATTTTTTCGAAGCTTTTAAGTTGGTCTAACTCCTAATTAAATTTTTTACTTTTGGAATTTTTTGGTACCTAAATATATTTTAGTTGGTTTATCAAACCCACCACTGAAGGACGAGGGAATATTAATTTTTGTCATCAAGTTTTGCGCGGGAACAGGCAAGAGATACTAGATGTTACATTTGTGTCAGTGAACATCTACGGAAGGATATGTGACTGGGACGTGTTGGATGACCACAGCTTTTCTGATCACCTTTATATTAGTTTCAGCCTTCGAGAGAATAGTGCAGAAATGATGTTCTGGCTAAACAGAAGAATGGCATGATTGGTATGATTTTCACCACATATTCTGCACGACTATCCCTTCTATTTAGACCAGAAAGGGAAGTGGAAACTGGCCAAGGCCGTCTATAAGATTACAGTTTGATTGAAAAGTCTATAAGGCTGAACTAAAAAAATATTGGGTTGCCTAAAAAGTAATTGCGGATTTTTCAAAAGAAAGTAAATGCATTTTTAATAAAACTTATAATGAACTTTAATCAAATATATAATTGTCATTTTGTTCAATAACTTTTTGTCATCTTCCTGGCAAATTTAGTATTCCACGCTCATAGAACTTCTGGCCTTTATCTGCAAAATACTGAACCACGTGCGATTTTATAGCCTCATCATTGCCGAAAGTTTTACCATTTAAGGAGTTCTGCAAAGATCGAAATAAATGGTAGTCTGAGGTCTGGTGCAAGGTCAGGGCTAATGGTGGATGCATCAAAAGTTCCCAGCCAAGCTCACTCAGTTTTTGGCGAGTGACCAAAGATGTGTGCGGTCTAGCGTTGTCCTGGTGGAATATGACACCTTTACGATTGACCAATTCTGGTCGCTTCTCCTTGATGGCTGTATTCAATTTGTCCAATTGTTGACAGTAAACATCCGAATTAATCGTTTGGTTCCTTGGAAGCAGCTCAAAATATACCACACCCTTCCAATCCCACCAAACAGACAGCATAACCTTCTTTTGGTGAATATCAGCCTTTGAAGTGGTTTGAGCTGGTTCACCATGCTTGGACCATGATCGTTTTCGACTAACGTTATTGTAAACAATCCATTTTTCATCTCCAGTTATGATTCGTTTTAAAAACGGATCGAATTCATTGCGTTTAAGGTGCATATAGGTGCATAAGGTGCACAAGCGTTGATTCGGTTTGTTAAATGAATTTCTTTCAATACATGTGGTACCCAAATATCAAGCTTTTTCACCAGTCCAAGACTTTTTATGTGATAATGAACGGTTGATTTTGGTATATTTAACTTCTCTTCTATTTCACGCTCAGTTACATGACGATCCAATTCGATTAATTCTTAAAATTTGTCAACTCCGACTATATGAAAAATCAGCAATTACTTTTTGGGCAACCAATATAAGGGCGAGCTAAAAAAGGCTCCGAACAAATCCTAGGTGAAATTCTAAAGCTCCGTGGAGGATACATATAGGATAAGGAAAATCCTATCTTTGAAACCTATTACGGTGGGATATATTCAGAAGTCAGAAATATGGACAATGTCTAGTGAGGGAACACTAGAAACACTCGTTAAAACACATTTCCCGGGAAAGTCTCCAACGGACAACGTGGCGCCAGAAGAGATTCTCACTGATATACATTCATCGGAGATTGTTGGAAAAATTGTGTCAGAGTCGAAAATCCTTTGGGCGATAAAAAGTTTCGACCAGGCACTGATGATGTAACGCCAGTTGCATTACAAGCTCAGTCCGATACACTGGTTCCTAGGAGATACCACTTGAGGAGATACCACATCATATATACAGCTGTGTTAAAAAAACAAACACCCGAATTAAGTGATATTCCGAGGGTATTTGAGAAGTAAAATTGCAAATATAAGCTTATTAAAAATATTATATATTTGATATCATTGATTGTTTTCCCATTTGGTCTTTGAATCGCCTTGTTAAAAAAATAGGAGTTAGAATGATTTGTTATAAAACTAAATAAAATAAGTGAATATAAAAAAGTGGTAATAAAGCTGTTGCCATAGTTTTGAATAAATTTTTAACAATAATTTATGTAATATTGGAACTTAAAAAAACTACGAAAAGGAGCCAAAATACCATGAAAATGTGGAGATAAATTTGGGAAATATTAGGATGCTTTGACCAAACGATTGCCAATATATAAAAGTGGCCAAATCACTCGGACTCATACGTAAAACATCAACTATTGATGACCGTCGACTTTATGATATAGCAAAGAGAACCCTACTGCGTCTTCAAAAAAGATTCAAGGGGAACTTAATCTGAGTGAAATTGGTCCAACTATTCACAAACCTTTGTAAAAAAAAATTATTTTCAAAAAGTCCAAGAATGGTACCATTGATCACGCTTGCACGCTTTAAGTTCGATAAAGGACATACATGCTCATTGAAAACTGGAGGAACATATTGAGGACCGACGAATGTATAATTGCATTACATGGTGGACCCATGCCTAGACAGACGACTGTCGACCTGCCAAATCTTTATATGCAAATGCAAATTTCGCCCATGAACATTCCACTAAGGAACAGGGGCAAACTTCTCACATATCAATGAGTGCAGTCCAATTAAGTTTTAAGCTCAATGATAAGGGCCCTCCTTTTATAGCCGAGTCCGAACGGCGTGCCACAGTGCGACACCTCTTTTGAGAGAAGTTTTACATGACGTAGTACCTTACAAATGTTGACAGCATAAGGAGGGAAAAACCACCGTTGAACATTTTATTTAGATGGTCTCGCCAGGATTCGAACCCAGGCGTTCAGCGTCGTAGGCGGACATACTAACCTCTGCGCTACGGTGGCCTCCCAATCTTTATATATAAAATTCAATTTGTGTTTCTTTCTATGTTTGTCGATTTGTTTGTTTATTCCGTATAGACTCAAACACGGCTGAACCGATTACCCTGAAATTTTCACAGAGTGTGTAGGTTGGTCTGGAAGGAAACATAGGCTTTATAATTTTTTGATATCGGCAGGGGTCGGACCCTTCCCTCTTAGCCCAAAAGTACTACCCAACAAGTAAAAGCGTGCTAAGTTCGGCCGGGCCGAATCTTATATACCCTCCACCATCGATCGCATTTGTCGAGTTCTTTTCCCGGCAACTCTTCTTAGGCAAAAAAGGATATAAGAAAAGAGTTGCTCGGCTATTAAAACGATATTAAGATATGGTCCGGTTATTTAGTTAAATTATATGTTGGAGACCTGTGTAAAATTTCAGCCAATTCGTATAAGAATTGCGCCCATTGGGGCTCACGAAATAAAATAGAGAGAACAATTTATATGGGATCTGTATCGGGCTATAGACCGATTCAGACCATAATAAACACGTTTGTTGATGGTCATGAGAGGATCCGTCGCACAAAATTTCAGGCATATCGGATAATAATTGCGACCTCTAGGGGTCAAGAAGTCAAGATTCCAGATCGGTTTATATGGCAGCTATATCAGGTTATGAACCGATTTGAACCTTATTTGACACAGTTGTTGAAAGTAAAAATAAAATACGTCATGCAAAATTTCAGCCAAATCGGATAGGAATTGCGCCCTCTAGAAGCTCAAGAAGTCAAATCCCCAGATTTGTTTACATCACAGCTATATCAGGTTAAGGACCGATTTCAACCATACTTGGCACAGTTGTTGGATATCATAACAAAATACTTCGTGCAAAAATTCATTCAAATCGGATAAGAATTGTGCCCTCTAGAGGCTCAAGAAGTCAAGACCCATGATCGGTTTATATGGCAGCTATATCAGGTTATGGACCGATTTAAACCATACTTGGCATAGTTGTTGGATATCATAACAAAAGACGTCGTGCGAAATTCCATTTCATTCGGATAAGAATTGCGCCCTCTAGAGGCTCAAGAAGTCAAGACCCAAGATCGGTTTATATGGCAGCTATATCAGGTTATGGACCGATTTGAACCATACGTGGCACAGTTGTTGGATATAATAGCAAAACACGTCGTGCAAAATTTCATTCCAATCGGATAAGAATTGCGCACTCTAGAGGCTCAAGAAGTCAAGACCCAAGATCGGTTTATATGGCAGCTATATCAAAACTTGGACCGATATGGCCCATTTACAATACCAACCGACCTACACTAATAAGAAGTATTTGTGCAAAATTTCAAGCGGCTAGCTTTACTCCTTCGGAAGTTAGCGTGCTTTCGACAGACAGACGGACGGACGGACGGACGGACAGACGGACGGACATGGCTAGATCGACATAAAATGTCACGAAGATCAAGAATATATATACTTTATGGGGTCTCAGACGAATATTTCGAGTAGTTACAAACAGAATGACGAAATTAGTATACCCCCCATCTTATGGTGGAGGGTATAAAAATAAAAGTGGACCGATCGAGACAATATGGGACGCAAATGAAAGGTATTGAAGAGTAGAGTACGAATTTCATAATAAATGTTGGGTCCAAGTTCCTGGGGGGCCGCTCCAGCCCAAAAACCCCTTAAAATAGGTTTATTTGACGATCATGACAATATGGGACTCAAATGAATGATATTCGGGAGTAGATTGCTATATGGTTAGGAAGTACGAATAGGCTTTATATTTTATTGATAACGTTAACCCAAAAGCACCACCCAAAATGATAGGTATTGGAGAGTATAATACAAAAATGGTATTAAAATTTGAGTCTAAGTACCCATCGGGCAGCCCCAACCCCAAAACTCCCCCAAACAGACATATTGGACGTTCATTTCAATACGGGCTTAAATGAAAGGTATTCGGGAGAAGATTTCGAATCTGGCATACAAAATCTGATCGAGTATAGTTGGTCACGCCACCCCTCAAAATCGCTATTAGACCCATTATAACTGTAGAATACTTGGCTGAACCGATTTTCTTAAAATTTTCATAGATTGTGTACGTTTGTATGTAAGGAAACATAAGCTATATAATTTTTAGATATCCGGTGGAGGCGGATCCTCCCCCTTTCCCTAAAAACTCCACCCATATCCGAAAGTGGTCCAATGGGCACAATAAAAATATCAAATGAAAGGTATTGGAGACCAGAAAATAAATATGGTATAAAAATTTGGGTCCAAGTACCCAGCGAAGTGTCCCCACGCTAAAAAGATATTAGAGAGTTAAAGAAGACGCAGCGGAGCGGGTCCGGTTAGACTAGTACGTAATATAAATCACAATTTACAAACAAGTAAAAGTGTGCTAAGTTCGGCCGGCCCGAATCTTGTATACCCTCCACTACGGATCGCATTTGTCAGGTTCCTTGAATGACTTTTTCAAATAGGAAAAGACTAGTCATAGAAAAACAACACCTCCAAAATTTCAGACAAATCGAGAAATAATTGCGCCCTACAGAGGCTCAAAAAGTCAAACTGGGAGATCGGTTTATATATCGATTTAGACCATACTTGGAACACTTATTGGAAGTCATACCAAAACGACATATGCAAAATTTCAAACATATTGGATAAGAATAGCGCCCTTTAGATGCTCAAGAAGTCTAATCGGGAGAACGGTTCATATGGCGACTATATCAGGTTATGGACTGATTTAGACTATACTAATACTTGGCATAGCTGTTGGCAGTCATACTAGAACACTTCATGCAAAATTTCAGCCAAATCGGATAAGAATTTCGCCCTCTAGAAGCTCAAGAAGTTAAGACCCAAGATCGGTTTATATGGCAGCTATGTTAAAACATGTACCGATATGGCCCATTTACAATCCCAACCGACCTACACGAATAAAAAGTATTTGTGCAAAATTTCAAGCGCCTACCTTTACTCTTCGAAAGTTTTCGTGCTTTCAACAGTCGTACGGACGGACATGGCAAGATCGACTTAAAATGTCATGACGATCGAGAATATATATACTTTATGGGATATTAGACGCATATTTCGAGGTGTTACAAACGGAATGACGAAATTAGTATACCCCCATCCTATGGTGGAGGGTATAAAAAAACAATCAAACGTTGTGGGGGAAAATTATTGATTTGTTGGAGCTTTTTGTACAACGGTAAATGTTTATTAATGGATAAAAGGCATCATGGATATTTTACAACTTTGGAGCAAGTAATGTTACATTTTGCAGACTGGAATATGCTTCTGAAATTGGTGCTCTAACAAGATAATGACCGGAAACATACTAGTAAATTTGCAAGGGTTGATTTCAAGGGAGATCAGGTTAAGCTGCTTAGTCTCTTGTCGTCCTTTACATTGAACATTAATGAGGAGACATTGAGATAATGTTACAGAGAACCGAATGTCCAATGCGGATGACTTATGGAAAGCATTACGCAATGCCAGCCACAAAATCCTTTTAAAGCTATCCTAGGATCACCCTTTATAGATCCCAGCATCTTGTTGCAGTCTCAACAAGATGCTCTCTCAACATACATGTGCCGAAGACATAAAAAACAGGTTATGAATCCAGGCACAAAAATAATTGAATTATACCCATCACCATAGGATGGGCGTATACTAATCTATATAAACGGAATGACTCAATTTATAACACCTCGATAAATTGATCTAGGACCCCATAAAGAATATATATTCTTGATCGACGCGACATACTGAGTCGATCTAGCCATGGGCGTCCGTCTGTCGAAATCACGATAGCGGTCGAATGCCAATTGAAATTTTGCACAGATACTAATCATTGATGTAGAGTGTTGGGGATTGCAAATGCGCCATATCGGTTCAGATTTGGATATAGCTCTCATATATACCGATCTTCCGATTTGACTTCCTGAGCCCCTGGAAGCCGCAATTTTTATCCGATTTGACTCCAATTGAGCACATATTGTTCTGTTTTGACTTCCAACAACAGTGCCAATTAAGGTCAGGAATCTGATATAGCTCCCGTATAAACCAATCTCCCGATTTGACTTCTTGAGCCCCCGGAAGCCGCAATTTTCATCCGATTTGGCGGAAATTTGCACGTAGCGATCTATTATGACTCTCAATAACTGTGCTAAGAACGGTCCACTTAGGTCAAGAACATGATATAGCTCCCATATAAACCGATCGCCCGATTTGATGTCTTGAGCCCTTAAAAGCCGCGATTTTTGTCCGATTTAGCTGAAATTTTGCACAAAGTGTTCTGTTATGACATCCAACAACTGTGCTAAGTACGGTTCAAATCGGTCTATAACCAGATATAGCTCCCATATAAACCGGTCACTCGATCATCCTTGCTCGGTTCTAGAAGCTTTAATTTTTGCTGGTTTGACAGAAGTTTAATATGCAGAATAAAATTATGCTCTTCAACTAAATTTATTTTATATAAATTTTTAGCAGAATCGATGATGGTGGGTTTCCAAGATTCGGCACGGCCGAACTTAGCACGCTTTTTCTTGTTTTCTATTAAATAATTTTCAACTTTCGTGCCATTTGCTTTAAAAGTATAGGGTTATGCATAAACACTCCTATTATTTTGAACAGCTCATTAAATTATATTATTGTAGATTTAGTTAAATAATTTATTGTTATACAATTTAAAAAATTGATGAATAATTCATCATACTTAAAAAATCTAATACAAAAAAGCGCATTCCAGAACTGTACCTGTGAAATGGATGGACACAGAGGTAATTTTGATTCCAAAAGCAAGAAACCCTTTCCTCACGACGGCGAAGGTTTTTCGTCGTTTTGGTCTGCGATCCTTTATGCTGAAGACTTTAGAGAGGTTGTTAGAAATATATCTTAAGGCAAAGATCCCCGAAGATCGCCTCTCTCGGCAACAGCATGCATGTAGTAAAGGCAAGTAAACTGTAACAGCCAGAAAAAAGTGTCAAGGAATACACAATGGTAGCATTTCTTGACATTGAAGGTGTTTCAATAATGTAAAATCGAATGGAAATTCTAGGCATAAAGATTACCGTAAAGAAGATTAGGCAATGAAAATATGCCCATGAATATTCCATCAAAGAACAGGGCCAAACTTCTCACATGAGTGCTGTCCGATTCAAATTCAAGCTCATTATAAGGGACCTCCTTTTAATAGTCGAGTCCGAACGGCGTGCGGCAGTGCAACACCCTTTGGCGAGAAGTTTTTATATGGTTTCTACAATATATATGGCACAGTATACCACAAATGTCGCCTGCAGTTGGAGGGGATAAACAACGATGAACTTTTTCTGATGTTCCTGCCAGGGTTCGAACTCAGGCGTTCAGCGTCTTAGACGGCTTACTAGCCTCTGTGCTACGGTGGCCTCCAAAGAAGTTTATTAATATCTTTATACCCTCCACCATAAGATGGGGGGTATACTAATTTCGTCATTCTGTTTGTAACTACTCGAAATATTCGTCTGAGACCCCATAAAGTATATATATTCTTGATCGTCGTGACATTTTATGTCGATCTAGCCATGTCCGTCCGTCTGTCCGTCCGTCCGTCCGTCTGTCCGTCTGTCCGTCCGTCCGTCCGTCTGTCTGTCGAAAGCACGCTAACTTCCGAAGGAGTAAAGCTAGCCGCTTGAAATTTTGCACAAATACTTCTTATTAGTGTAGGTCGGTTGGTATTGTAAATGGGCCATATCGGTCCATGTTTTGATATAGCTGCCATATAAACCGATCTTGGGTCTTGACTTCTTGAGCCTCTAGCGTGCGCAATTCTTATCCGATCAGAATGAAATTTTGCACGACGTGTTTTGCTATTATATCCAACAACTGTGTCAAGTATGGTTCAAATCGGTCCTAACCTGATATAGCTGCCATATAAACCGATCTTGGGTCTTGACCTCTTGAGCCTCTAGGGGGCGCAATTCTAATCCGAATGGAATGGAATTTCGCACGACGTCTTTTGTTATGATACCCAACAACTATGCCAAGTATGGTTTAAATCGGTCCATAACCTGATATAGCTGCTATATAAACCGATCATGGGTCTTGACTTCTTGAGCCTCTAGAGGGCACAATTCTTATCCGATTTGAATGAATTTTTGCACGAAGTATTTTGTTATGATATCCAACAACTGTGCCAAGTATGGTTGAAATCGGTCCTTAACCTGATATAGCTGTGATGTAAACAAATCTGGGAATTTGACTTCTTGAGCTTCTAGAGGGCGCAATTCCTATCCGATTTGGCTGAAATTTTGCATGACGTATTTTATTTTTACTTTTAACAACTGTGTCAAATAAGGTTCAAATCGGTTCATAACCTGATATAGCTGCCATATAAACCGATCTGGAATCTTGACTTCTTGACCCCTAGAGGTCGCAATTATTATCCGATATGCCTGAAATTTTGTACGACGGATCCTCTCATGACCATCAACAAACGTGTTTATTATGGTCTGAATCGGTCTATAGCCCGATACAGATCCCATATAAATTGTTCTCTCTATTTTATTTCGTGAGCCCCAATGGGCGCAATTCTTATACGAATTGGCTGAAATTTTACACAGGTCTCCAACATATAATTTAATTAAATAACCGGACCATATCTTAATATCGTTTTAATAGCCGAGCAACTCTTTTCTTATATCCTTTTTTGCCTAAGAAGAGATGCCGGGAAAAGAACTCGACAAATGCGATCGATGGTGGAGGGTATATAAGATTCGGCCCGGCCGAACTTAGCACGCTTTTACTTGTTTTTACTAAAATATGTATCGCGGCAAGCTTGAGATTTGTAGATCTAACAAGTAAAAATATGCTAAGTTCGGCCAGACCAAATCTTGGGTATTAACCACCATTGATTCATCTAAAAATGTACCCTTATTAACTGAATTAGTATTTGAATTATTTTGTAGCAATCAAACCGGGAATTGATTGAGGCTTCTTACTTTACTTTAATTGGCTACGACAGAACAAATTTTTCCATTAGCCGAACGTAGAATATCGTTTCAAGCGCCTCGATCTTCTGCGCTCATTCTAAAATCCCTGACACCAAGTTTCGAGTTGTCCCCCACCAGTTGATCTTCCCATCGGGCTTTTGGTCATCTAGGTTTGCGTGTACCATCGTGTTTGCCTTCAAAAAACTTCTTTGCTGGAGCTTCTTCATCCATTCTGACAACATGAACTAGCCAACTCAGCCGTTGTATTTTGACGCGCGTAACTATGCTATCGTCGTCATACAGCTCGTGGTTCATACGTCGCCTATATTCTCTATTAACGAAAACTTGTCCATATATTTTACGAAAAATCTTTCTCTCAAATACTCCAAGCACTGCCTCATCTGCTTTCGCAAGTACCCATGCTTCAGAACCATATCACATATACTGATATTACAGTGTCTTGTAAAGTGTAATCTTCGTCTGTCGAGAGGTGGCCTTGTTTCTAAACTGCTTAATTAGTCCAAAGTAGCATCTGTTTTCTAGTATTATTCTTCGCTTAATCTCAAAACTGGTGTCATTCGTTTCGGTTACGGCGTAAAGTTACTGACTAACTCAAAGTTGTGGTTCTTCACTTTCTCCATTTTATCTGCTCGGTTGTACAAGACGTTTTGGGAGTTGAAACCATCCACTTCGTCTTATCTCCATTTACTGCCAGACCCATTTTCACTGACTCTCTTTCGATTCTTTCAAAGGCTGCAGTTACTACTCCCGGTGACCGACCTATGATATCGATGTTGTCGGCATGGGCGAGTAGCATGTGTTCTCTTGTGATTAGTGTGCCATTTCTATTCATATTGGCATGTCGTATAATTTTCTCCAGCAGCATATTAAAGAGGCCACACGATAGGTTTTCTGCTTGTCTGAAACCTCGTTTGGTATTAAATGGTTCCGAGAGATTCTTTAATTTTCTTACTGAGGAACGCGTATCAGCAAGTGTCATCCTGCAGTCTTTTTAATTTTGCAGGGATACCAAACTCAGACATGGCTTGAAATACCTTTGAACGTAAAGGGGTATCGAAAGCGGCTTTGTAGTCAACAAAGAAATGACAGGTGTTGATTTGTTCTTGTCGGGTCTTTTCCAGGATTTGGCACAGTGTGAATATCTGGTCCAGGGTGGATTTACTAGGTCTAAAGCCGCATTGATAGGGCCCATTTATCTCATTGATTTAGATTTAAATCTTTCACACAGTACGCTCGAGAGTATCTTGTATGCGATGGGGAGGAGACTTATTCCTCTGTAGTTGGCACATTCTGTCTTGTCTACGGGACATAGTATGCTAGGTTCCAATCATCGGGTATACGTTATTCTAGCCAGATTGCGCAGATAAGCTAATGCATACGCCTTATCAATGTTTCGCCTCCGGTCTTAAATAGTTCAGCGGGTAACCCGTTGGATCCTGCTGCTTTGTTGTTCTTAAGTCGGATCTCTGCTACTTGAACCTCATTCTGACTAGGACGTAAACATTCTATACCATCATCATCGCTTGGTTCTGCTGTATCGTCTTCGCCGCCAACGTCAGACACTAGCAGTTGGGTAAAATGTTCTTCCAATATCCTCAGCATGCTATCTGTGTCAGTAACCAGATTTTCTTCTGCAGGAGGTTTAATGTTTTATTCTTTGGTAGAATTTCCGGACTTCATTCTGAATCCTGTACATCTCAATTCGCCCACACTCACGACTTTCCATTTCCTATTCCGTTCTGCGGAATAGACGTTTCTTCACTCTCCTCCAGATACCTCTCCTCCCGATACCTCTCCTCCCGATACCTCTCCTTCCGATACCTCTCCTCCCGATACCTCTGCTACTGACTGCAGAGTTCCTCTATATGCCGCATTCTTGGCTTCAGTAGCATCTCGACACTCTTGGTTGTACCATAAGTTTCTTGGAGGAGACTTACGGTACCCAAGTACGGATTTAGCACCATTTTCCATAGTTTGTCACTGCGCCGTTATATCATCGGAACAAGGAGTGCTTTCATGAAGCAGTTGGGTCAGTCGAGTGGAGTATGCCGCTGCCATTTGTTGTGTTTGCAGCTTTTCAATGTCCAGCTTCCGTGCAGTGTCAGATCGTACTTTCCTCGCCATGTGCAAACGGGTGCGAACCTTTGATGCAACAAGGTAATGATCCGAATCTATATTCGCTCCACGGATCGATCGTACATCTAACACGCTGGATGAATGCCTTCCATCTATCACAACGTGATCAATTTGGTTTCTCGTGTTTTGATCGGGTGACAGCCATGTGGCTTTGTGAATATTTTTATGTTGAAATCTGGTGCTACTAACTACCATGTTTTTTGCCGCGGCGAAATCTATCAGCCTCAACCTATTGCTGGACGTTATGTCGTAGAGGCTTAACTTTCCGACTGTTGGACCAAAAATGTCTTCCTTCCCTATTTTCGCATTAAAATCTTCCAGAACGTTTTTAATATCATGGGCGGGGCAGCGGTCATATTCTCTCTCTAGGCGCTCGTAGAAAATAAGCTTGGTCTGCTCGTCTTTGTCTTCCGTCGTGGCATGGGCACAAATAAGGCTGATGTTGAAGAATTTGGCTTTTATGCGGATTGTGGCTACCCTCTCATCCACCGAGTAAAGTTTGAGAGAAAGAGTTTCAGTCTCCGACTAACCACAAATCCGCATCCAAATTCATGCCACGTGTTTTGGCAGCTGTAGTATGGTTCATCACCGTTTGGTGTTGTTGTGACACCATTCCCAGTACATCGCACTTCCTCTAAGGCGATAATATCTGCCTTGTACTTTTCTAATGCATCCGCCAGGTGCAGATTCATGGTCCTTTTTTCGTTTGCGTGGATCGTCAACGTTGGAAGGTCAGTTTTTACTATTCCTTTGTTTCGCATAGTATCTCATAGTTTTCCGGGGGCGAGTTTCCCTCGTTGTCGCGAGCCGCTTGCTCCAAGATCCGATGATCGCCACCAGCCGCCCCAAACCTGTGAACAAACGCTGATGTTGGCCATTGGCTCTATGAAGGCGCCAATAACTCGCCTTAGTATCTCGAGTATCATTGGCACTCAGTATTTAATTAAGAGCCATTGCCACCTAACTCCTAACTGAGACTTTCCTCTCGAAAATCACTGACTGGCCGCGGCCGCATTTGCAGCTACTCCGCTAAAAACGGAGCTTCCCACTATCCGCAATCTGTGGACGCGCCTGGTAGCTTTCAGCTAAGCTTCCTGTGATAACGGTGGACATCACACATAGAGAAGTTCAAAGTGCCAGCCTGTGTGGTGCTCTAAGTTATTCCGTGTCGGCCGGGATTGAGGCTTCAATGGTCTCAATTTCGGTACTTAGGAGGCCTATATTACCATATTGACCGATTCGGACAAAACTAGACACTTATGTTGTTAGTCATAAGATCGGTTCTTGGGTCAAACTTCAACCACACCTGGCGAAAATGTAGGCTTCTAGGGGCTCAAGAAATCAAATCCTGGGATCGGTTTATACATATACATATATATCAGTTTATAGACCGACAAGGATCGTACTTGGCATGGATGTTTGAAGTCATAACACAAGTCTTTGTTCCAAACATCCGCCAAATCGGATGAAAGTTTAGGCTTCTAATGGCTCAAGAAGTCAAACCGGAAATGGGTTTATATGGTGGCCAGGGACGTACCCAGAGGGGATAACTTGGGCCTTAGGGCAAAATGATTTTGTCTAAAGAAACAATTTAAATAATATAATTTTTTCAAAAAATTAATCGTGAAAAGCATTGGTATTTCACTGTGAAACACGAACATGAGACCCAACTTAAATAAGGAAATGTGTTAAAAAAAAATTAGTCAGCATACATTTATCTATGAGAGCAATTTTACATTTTATTTACGTTTGCAGCTAGGTAATTTGACATCAAATAGTTGGCAATGACAGAAAAAATAGTTGGCAATGACAGAAAAAAGTTTACAACTGCAATAACGTAGAAATCTCATGGTGTTTTTGATTCTTAATTCTACCACCTATTTTGATTTGAATCCAAGAAATCAGGAATATTTTAGGACTTTAAAGACACAATGCAAATATTACGCATATCTTTTCCGTCAAAAACGGATTCACGATCGATTTTAATAAAGTTTGAAGAAGAAATTAGCGACATCATTTAAGCAGAATTTTAATGTTTCTTAGTAAAATTTGATTGAAATTTATTTTTTGAAATATTTTCCAATTATAGTTGCTTAATGTTTTCAATTTGGTTGCGCAAAGTTTTATGGAAATAAAAGTCATTTAAAATCTATGGACCGATACCAACAATAATCAGTTGAAATCATAAAACAAGTTTGAGAGCAAAATGGAAAAATTTCAGCAAAATTCTTAAGCTGATTCGGCTAAACTTTCATTACAAAACTAAGATATTCGCAAAGACAACCACACTTAGAAGGCTTTGAAAGACTAGGATCAGACTATATACCAAATGTCACCGCCGATGGGTCAGTTCCTGCACACAATAACGACGTTTCAAAAAGAAAAAAAAAATGATATGGTAGCATTACCAATTTCACAGTTACAGAAGAATTCTGCCAATTTTCCGATTTTGAACAAATGTGGGGTGGGCACCCCCCAAAATGAAATCCAAATGCTGGAAGTCATAACACAAGTCTTTGTTTAAAATTTCAGCCAAATCGGATGAAAATTTAGGCTCCTAGGGGCTTAAGAAGTCAAATCGAGGGATCGGTTTATATGGAGGCTACATCCAAATCTGAATCGATATGACCCATTGGAAATCCCCAACGAACTACATCAAGAGGTTAGCTTTACGCGTTTGACCGTTATCGTCATTTCGACAGACGGACGGAAATGGCTAGATAGGCTCAAAATGTCGAGACGATCCATCATGAATATTCTTTATGGGGTCGCAGATCAATATTTCGAGGCATTACAAACGGAATGACTAGATTAGTTGACCCCCATCTTATGGTGGTGGGCATAAAAAGATGGGTCAGCAGAAATAATACCTGTCTCCTTGGGAGGAGAGAATGTTCCATTTACTAAAAACATAAAAAACTTCAGAAAATTTAACCTAAAATCAAACATTTTGAAAAGGGTAAGAAAAGCAACTCTTGTCCTTTGCACCTGCAAGAGAACTATTAGAAAAAGTTGGGTGCCGAACCCGTGTGTCATGCACTGGATATATACTGCAGCTGTCAGGCCTATAGTGCTATATGGTGCTGTAGTCTGGTAGACGGTGCTTCAAAAATTCACCTGCTTATCAGGCTCAGGCGGATCCAAAGGATGGCTTATTTGGGCTTTACACCACTCTAAACACTCTAAAATTATGTGGCCTAATCTAGACTTGAAGAGTTCCACCACTTTCCTGTCGTTGGATAGAACAGAAGTCTCAGTCATTGTGTCCGTCTGGTCGGTAAACATCCTGACATACTAAAGGTTGCATGTAACGACTTTTGCAGAAGCTATGAGGACGTCGAAGGCCACCGTAGCGAATGTCCACCTATGACGCTGAACGCTTGGGTTCGAATCCAGGCAATAAAATAAAAAACATATTTATCGGAGGTTATCCCCTCCCAATGCTGGCGACATTTGTGAGGTACTGTGCCATTTGGTATGACAGTCATACAAAACCTTCTTCTCAAAGAGGTATCGCACTGCGGGACGCCGTTGGGACTTGGCTATAAAAAGGAGGTCCCTTATCATTGGGCTTAAACTTGAATCGGACAGCTCTCATAGATTTGTTCTTTTTATGTTCTCATTTCTCTGAGAAATTGTTTGATTAGTGTTCCAATAAAGTATATGTTTTATTGGTCGTGCTAAAAACCTAAGACAATCTAGTCACAACCGTCCATGTGTCTGTTGTCATCACGCCACATTGCAAATAAATAAGCGTTTGAAAAATCTTTGCGAAAAACAAATCTTTTTTATAAGAGAAGTACTATTTTTATAGAAACTGTCAAACATTTTCCTTCACAGTTGAACGTTAGTCGAAAAAATTGCATTTTTATACCCACCACCATAGGATGAGGGTATCTTAATCTAGTCATTCAGTTTATTACACCTCGAAATATTGATCTGGGACCCCATAAGGCATATATATTCTGAATCCTCTCGTCATTCTGATTCCGTCCGTCCGTCTGTCGAAATCACTACAGCGGTCGAACGCATAAAGCGAGCCGCTTGCAATTTTGCACTGATACTTAATGTCGATGTAGGTCGTTGGGGTCGTTGCAACCGGGCAATATCGGTTCAGATTAAGATATAGCTCAAATATAAACCGGTCACTCGATTTGATTTTTTGAGCTCCTAGAAGCCTTAATTTTCATCCGATTTGGCTAAAATTTTGCACCTGGTTCTCTGTTATGATTTCCAATAACTATGTTAAGTACGGTTTGAATCCGTCTATAACCTGATATAGCTCCCATATAAACCGATCTCCCGATTTGACTTCTTGAGCCCCTAGAAACCGCAACTTTTGTCCGATATGGCTGAAATTTTGCATATAGTGTTCCGTTATGACTTCCAATAATCTATAACCTGATATATCTCCTATATAAACAAGTTTCTCCATCATCCTTGCTCGGTTCGTAGAAGCTATAATTTTTGCTGGTTTGAACGACGTTTGGTATGTAGAATAAAATTATGCCCCTTCAACTACATTTATTTTATTATACCCACCACCATAGGATGGTGGTATACTAATTTCGTCGTTCTGTTTGTAACACCTCGAAATATGCGTCTGAGACCCCATATAGTATCTATATTCTTGATCGTCATGTCATTCTAAGTCGATCTAGCCATGTCCGCCCGAGTAAAGCTAGCCGCTTGAAATTTTGCACAAATACTTTTTATAAGTGTAGGTTGGTTGGTATTGTAAATGGGCCAAATCGGTCCATGTTTTGATATAGCTGCCATATAAACCGATCTTGGGTCTTGACTTCTTGAGCCAATAGGGGGCGCAATTCTTCTCCGATTTGACTGAAATTTTGCACGTGGTGTTTTGGTATCACTTCCAATATGTATGTCGCCAAGTATGATTCAAATCGGTTCATAATCTGGTATAGCTGTCATATAAACCGATTTTGGATCTTGAATTCCTGAGCCAATAGAGCGCGTAATTCTCATCCGATTTGATTGATATTTTGCATGAGGTGTTTTGTTAAGACTTCCAATAACTGTCCGAAGTATGGCACAAATCGAAATTTACCTGAGATAGCTGCCATAAACCGATCTGGGAAATTTTGTACAACGGCTGCTCTCATGACCTTCAATATACGTGTCTAATATGGTCTGAATCGATCAATAGCTTTATACAGCTCCCATATAAACCTATCTCCCAACTTTGTTTCTTGAGCCCCTATTAGGCGCAATTCTTTTCCGAATGAACTGAAATATTACACAATGACTGTTCATCAATCAGTTATGATCCGAATCGGACTATAACTTGATATAGCTGCAAAAGTATAACAGTTCTTATTCAATATTCTTTGTTTGCAAAAAAAAAAGAGATAACAAGCATAGAACTCAACAAATACGATCCATGGTGGAGGGTATATAAGATTCGGCCCGGCCGAATTTAGCACGCTCTTACTTGTATATATTTTATTTTAATTTTTAGCAGAATCTATGGTGGATTCATAGCACGCTTTTACTTGTTTTATTTTTAATTCGTTGTATTTTTATTTGTTCTTATTTTTTATTTTATGATATAATTTTTATACCCCCCATCATAGGATGAAGGTATACTAACTTCACCATTCCGTTTGTTGCACATCGAAAGCACTCAAGCTTTCGAAAGAGTAAAGCTAGAAGCAAAGAAGAAAGAAGAAATGTAAATGGGCCATATCGATCCATGTTTTGATATAGCTGCCATAAAAACTGACCTTGGATCTTGACTTCTTGTGCCTCTAGAGGGCGCATTTGTCATCCGATTTGGCTAAAATTTAGCATGAAGCCTTTTGTTTTGAATTCCAACAACTATGGCAATTATGGGAAGTATGGTCACAATCGGTTCATTGCCTAATATAGATCCACTATAAAATGAGGGCGCAATTCTTATCTGATTTTTGTACAACGACTTATCTTATGACCCTCAACATGCCAAATATGGTCTGAATGGGTCTATAATCTGATAAAGCTTTTATATAAACCGGTCTCCCGGTTTTGCGATTGGGCTCCTATGGGCTCCTATCCGATTCGGCTGAAATTTTGGGCAACGGTCTCTAACGTCCAAACCAAGTATGGTCCGAATCGGTCCATAACCTGATACAGTTTCAATAGCATGCCAATTTTTATCCATTACCCTTTGTTTGCATACAAGCAATAAAGTAAAAAGTAATGGAAATTTTGACGACAATCAAAGTACTTTTATCACGAAGTTTTGCTTTTATTGTAACCGATCTAGCCATGTCCATCCATTTCGCTTCAACAAATCAAACTTTAGTCATAAACATTATATTATTGAACGGAACTAACTTTGATTATTGTTATCCATTTAGCAGTTTCGTCTATTGTAAGACGACCTTCATTTTGTTGTAAAACCAAAAACTCTTTAATTGCCAAATTGCTCTGATAGCCGTAAACGATTATTCGTGTACATGACCAATAATTATTCTCATAGTCTCTCTCATAGTCTTGCAAATAATTGCCATTGTGAATTGATCAGTGGTATAAACATATTTTCACACCAAACATTTTTTCTTTTTTGTTTTGACTGAGCAAAGATAAGTCAGATTATTGAGCAGCTAGGACGAGTGCGGAGGAAAACTCGGATAGTGACCATTTTTAAAGTTTCGGTTCAAAAATGCTGTTAAGTCCAATGATAAAATGCATTAGAGCAACACACAAATTGCTGTTAGGTACAAGAAAACACAACAAGAATTTCTAAGGCACATACATAGTTTGATAACATTTACGCGATAAAGAAATACCGATCACAACTTAGGTATTTAAATGAGCGAAAACAACAACAACCATTATGAGTTTTATTTAAAGCATAACGAATACAACAGATCATAATAAAAAACCATATTAGAGTTGTGCGAAAATGGCCTTAAATGTAAATGTGTATCACCACATGAAAATAAACCCAAATATACTCTGAAAGAGTTTGAATTACTAACTGAGATCTGCTTATAATTCTAAAAAATATAAGTTTGAATTATGTTACAACAATAAATTATATATATATCAAGAACGAAAGGTATTGTTAGGGTAAAAAAACTTTGTATTGATACAAATTCTTGGAAGAATTTGTCGCAAAAAACATGTTTTTTATCGTAAAAAAAGACCAACGTTTTTCAGAAAAGAACTTAGCACGCTTTAACTAGTTTAATCGAATAGAGAATTTCAATCACAGTCGTTATTGGAAAAAAATCCGGATTCCAATAAAAAAATTATTGATTTAAATAATTTTTTAATTGAAAACACTTTTATTTTCAATTAAATTTGTAATTGAAAAATTCCGTGTTTTTTTCTGTGTACGCTTCTCAAGGTGACACTTCCAATTCAGTTTTTTGTCCAAGATCACTCCTAAGTATTTGACCTTGTCATTTATCGAAATTGTTCTATTGAGGAAACGTGGTGCATAAACTTGACCCACCTTCGTCTTCCCTGTGAACGGGGAGATTTCTGTCTTCTCTGGGTTAATATTGAGACCCCTGTGTCTAGCCCAGTCGTATGCCATCTGCAAAACCCTTTCTGTTCTTCTGCATGGCTGATACGGATCCTTACCTTTTGGAAGTATTATAACATCGTATGTGTAGAAGAGATCGGATATCGGACTTTGCCAAACAGTTATATAATGTCACTTTCGATGCATACCTTAAAATACGTTCGCTGCTGGCACTGCACAAAAAAATTTACACAAATAAGCCGTCTTACTTGTCTGCTATACTTCATTATGCTAATTCTAGTAGAGGCAAGCAAGTGATTCAAATACGACACCAATAACGCATATCAGAGCAATAGTTTATTGATCAGTGCAATACGCCTCTGGAATACTCTTCCCCATAATATCCAAACTTTAAGTAGCAAAAAACAGTTTAAATCTTCGATTTTTAATAATTTTTTTCTAAACAATTATTGAACAATTCTAATCAGTTTAACCATTTGTTATATAAGTTAAACAAAAATTTTACCAAATTTATTTATTTAACCCCTATATTGATACACATTGTTTAAATGCGAAAATACATATGTACTTAAAATTTATTATATATTGGGTTGCCTAAAAAGTAATTGCGAATTTTTTAAAAGAAAGTAAATGCATTTTTAATAAAACTTAGAATGAACTTTAATCAAATATATAATTGCCATTTTGTTCGATAACCTTTTGCCATCTTCCTGGCAAATTTAGTATTTCACGCTCATAGAACTTCTGGCCTTTATCTGCAAAAAACTGAACCAAGTGCGATTTTATAGCCTCATCATTGCCGAAAGTTTTACCATTTAAGGAGTTCTGCAAAGATTGAAATAAATGGTAGTCTGATGGTGCAAGGTCAAGGCTATATGGTGGATGCATCAAAAGTTCCCAGCCAAGCTCACTCAGTTTTTTTGGCGAGTGACCAAAGATGTGTGCGGTCTAGCGTTGTCCTGGTGGAATATGACACCTTTTCGATTGACCAATTCTGGTCGCTTCTCCTTGATGGCTGTATTCAATTTGTCCAATTGTTGACAGTAAACATCCGAATTAATCGTTTGGTTCCTTGGAAGCAGCTCAAAATATACCACACCCTTCCAATCCCACCAAACAGACAGCATAACCTTCTTTTGGTGAATATCAGCCTTTGAAGTGGTTTGAGCTGGTTCACCATGCTTGGACCATGATCGTTTTCGACTAACGTTGTTGTAAACAATTCATTTTTCATCTCCAGTTATGATTCGTTTTAAAAACGGATCGAATTCATTGCGTTTAAGGTGCATATGGGTGCATAAGGTGCACAAGCGTTGATTCGGTTTGTTAAATGAATTTCTTTCAATACATGTGGTACCCATATTAAAATTGACGCCAAACAAACAAATGTAAACAAAATTTCTCGCACTTTCTTTCTAAAGCAAGCTAAAAGTAACAGCTGATAACTGACAGAAGAAAGAATGCAATTACAGAGTCACAAGCCGTTGAAAATACTTGTCAACGCCGACTATATTACTACTATATTACCGACAATTACTTTTTGGGCAACCCAATAGTTACAATATTTTATACAATTTATAAACTTTTTTCTTCTCTTTTGTTAATTTGGTCTCTGTAATTTTCATTGCTGTCTTCAATTTGCTAAAATTGAAATATATCATTTAATTTTTATTTTATAACTAAGTAGCAAATCAAAACTGTAAGATTACCTTACCAATAATTTATATAAGACCTACTCTTTTGTATGGTATTATCACAATAAAAATAAATACAAATACAAAATACAAATAACTTGCCTTGCCGGGCTTGAGTATAAATACCACCCTTGTCTCCTGCCAGGCTTTCGCAGTATGTGCAAGTCGAAGACACGCTGTGATAATAATGACCAGATGGAGCGCCAGATAATTGGCCACCTACTCTAGTAACGCCGAAAATATTCCATCAGGTCCGGGTGACTTAAAAGGTTGGAAGCTCCTGAAGGGTTCCTTTACCATAAATTCGTTAATAACTTTAAGCATTAAAAATTTCGTTAATAGTTCTTATAATTTCTTCCAGTTAATGGAATATTAATACGCTCTTAAAATGTTTGTTTGAGTTACATGCTTTCTGATGAGAATATAAGTTAATTTGTCATTAGACGCTTGTATGACCATAAAAGATGCAGTAATATAGAGTCCAAAATATTTTACCAAAGAAAACATTTATTATGAGGGTGTGCCAATCTGTAACAATCTCCTATGGTGAGATGGAAAATGACGAAGGGGGTGTTTTATTAACATGTTAAAGCCGAATGATTGCTGATGCCGACGCCGTCCAACTAATATTTCACACAGAGGTTGGAGGCCACCGTAACGCAGAGGTTAGCATGCCCGCCTATAACGCTGAACGCCTGGGTTCCAATCCTGGCGAGACCATCAGTAAAAATTTTCAGCGGTGGTTTTCCCCTCCTAATGCAACATTATTGAGGCCATGTAAAACTTTTCTTTAAAAATGAAGTTTGCCCCTGTTCCTTAGTGGAATGTTCATGGAAAAAATTAGCAATTTGCATTCAGTTGCAAATGTCTCAAATAAAATCATTTTGTTTTGCCAATTTCTTTCAACAGTGTAGCATTTACCATCAATTTTCCAATGGCAATGTCAAAATATAATGTTTTTAACAAAATCATCAATAAATCATAAACTATTGAATATATGCGGCTAGAAATTGCCGCTCGCAAATTGAATTAGACCTGCGTATCTATTTACATCTAGCAACATGGAACTCTGCTTTATAAACGTCAACATTTTCTTTGCTTCTGTCAAAAATCTTACTAGCTCCTGGGCTATTAAAAAATTATACACCACACTTAACGTCATATTTTTACAAACCCTACAACTTTGCTACCAATCGACACACAACCTATATTTTACTCGTGCAAGTAGATATTAGGGTGGGCCGATAAGTATGGAAGGAAAAAAATTGTAATGAGCGCTTTGCGTTTCCTATTCTTGAGATTGTACTGAGAATAATCACTAGATATGCTTGCGTTTTATCAGGCTCATACAAAATTAAATCATAAATTACACTAATCCACCCTTAAGGCAAAGTGGCAAACTCAAAGGGTGGTTGCGTACGTTAAAGCGAATCAATGGCATCAATGCGAAACACTATTATCGGCATTTTGTCAAAACGTTATTACTATCGGCATAAACCCCTTTTTGTAGAACTTACAAAATGCATTGCAGTTCGTAGAACTTAGAAAAGATGTCGCCTTAGAAAACCCAAACTGAATGTAAAATCAACCCCTAATATTCAAATGACATTTGTCCATTCCACTTACTTGTTTTCCTCCGTTATGCGCATGCACCTTGGAAAATTCTCAAAGTCCACACCAGACATTGCAGCACCATGAAAACCCCCAGAATTTCCAGTGTCACAGACTATTTTCATTCATTCACAACTTATACGAACGGAACGTTTGCTCGTTAAGATTCACCAAGAAATTTCTGCAAAAATAAGTGGTCAGCAATTGAAGCAATTGTTAAAAATCAATACTCAAATGACTATATCTAACTACAGTTAAGTAATAAAAGTTTAAGAAATGTGACATATTTAAAAAGTGCTGCAATTAAATTGATGAAAATTGGTAACACATAAATGTACTTGTCCTTTGTCCAAGGACTTTTGTTGTAAAATGAAGTTGAATATAAAACGCAAAAAGTGCTGAAATTTTAGGCTTTTCTCCCTTAAGTAATTCGGAGGTGTAAAGCTAATTTTCTGCAATTCGTGTTGCAAAAGTTTGTGTAATAAAAACAAGTTTTTAGTTTTAATAACTCCGGAAGAACCATCAACGAAGTTGTTGTGTATTTGTGAAGAAATTGGCAGCGGTGAAAATTCAATATACCGAGGCCCGCCTACTCAGGGGGCTCAACGATTAAAACGCAACTTACAAGATGGATGAATGTGAAAACCTCGTCATCGATCTAGAAGAATACGAGGCGCTCGATTTAAAGCAGCAGCATCAGCATCTCCAATTAATCAATGATAACGAAGTTGAACTACTAGAATTATCAGAAGCTCTCGACACAGAAGACGACATTATGGTAAATACTAACACAGATACACATTCTGGTTCTCAATCCTCCCAAATAATCTTCATATCCTTTTTAAGATACACAACCTTTTTGAGATTAATTGCGACAAATGTTCGTTTTTAAGTGGTATGTTTAAAGTGTGCTAGTCCCGAAAAGCTTTCCAGTTGGGAAGCGAAAATATACAAGGCCTTCCAATGGGCCTTTATATTGTGTGGAAAAATGCTAGAGTTCATTGACTTACATCTCTTTATTCAAGGATACTTACAAATAGGAAACGGACACACTGATCCAATCCTTGGACCAATATCAGGTAGACTTGGTCCATGGAGACTGGATAAACCATATGCCAAAGAACAGTTGGATAATCTGTGGGTCGCATAATATAAATATGAGGGAGAAAGTGGCACAGGGTGGCATTTTATCACCACTCCTTTGGTAGACCACCATAAATAGCCTATAACGGATGCTGACTAAGGAAGGATTTCAACTGCAGCGTAAAAATTTAATAGGTTAGATAAGAAAAAGAAATTTTTGAGTTAGGAATTACGTGCTACTTACAAAATCCCTAATTGTTTTCCACACCATGCCCCTAAGTTGGTTTATGTCTTGCATTTTATCTCCAACTAAGTGCCGGTGTCTGTTAGTGGCGTATACCGGGCAATGACATACAAAATGCTCCAACGTCTCATCGATGCGCCGCACCTATTTTGCATAAGTGAGTTCGATATACTATCCTCCTTCTTGCTTCCTTTCAGAAACAGCCTCTTCTTCTCACGATCGGGATATCCTCAAAGGTTTCGCTGTTCCACAGTTTTACACGCGTTCGTTGCTCACGACCTTAATTCAAGCTGCGTCGTATCGAAAGGCTTCAAGTTAACAAAGTTTATTGACGGCTTACCTCTGGCCTTCGCCGCTAAATTGTCTGCTCTTTCATCGAAGTCTTGTGTTTTCTCCTAACTGTTTCTGGTTGTAAATAATTTTAAGACACACATTAAAAATTTTTTCTGGGTGTTGTTACCAAAAATTTCAATATTTTCTAACGATTGCATATTCATCTGTTGATATTGAGTAATTTTTTGTCCATAGATAGGTTAAAGGCAAGATCTGGCCAGGCGCAGCACTGGATTTAGTAAAAAAGGAAGATGTTCCTTCTAAATCAATGGCACAAGTATATAATAACCTCGTTCGATTTATATCGAGCTTTCTCAGAGATCGCACTCTACGAGTTTTTGTAGAAGGGTTCTCATCCGATGAGTATACATTGACCGCAGGTTTGTCCTTTCCTTTTTCTTATTTTCATTGACGATCTATTGGGTCAGACTTCAAATCCAGTCTACTCGACCATAGGCCCAGTCCACAAGAAATTGTGGACAGGAGGCGCATTATAGATGAGACGCTCTCCTAGGATTTGTTGGCCATTTCCGAGTGGGGTAGAATAAACAGAGTAGACTTTAACGCACAGAAGACTGTTTCTTGTCTCACAAGCGATTCACTGACCTACTTCAATCGTCGATATCTATCGACGGTATAGATATTGAACAATCAGATGCTCTTGATGATGTGGGCATGAAACACGTTTTCGAAGTGTCGAAACGTGTTTCTCGCAGACCTCAAAATGTCTGAAGGAGTTGTATCCTACGGATTCAACAAGTTAAGACTGAAGTTGTATAGAAGCGGTGGGGTTGGGCAATCGGGAGATGACTCAGCAGTTGTTGCTGAACACTTGTCTGAGAAACTATGGACCACATCTATACAGTCTGGCCAATTGCAGGAGACGGAAAATCCACCTGCCACGATCGAAACAGGACCTGGCAAGCCCTGCGTGGGTGGGTTATCCGGTTGGATTGCGCTCAAGATGTGCCCCAGCGGAGAAGGACGGAACTCAAATGGTACTTCGGCAGCAACAACAACTATCTAAGAAGGAATCTTCCACACCCCAATTTTCCAGTGTCCTGAGAATCAGTGGTTCCACTGCCCCTGGATGCGGAAACTCATCATGACAAGATCGAACGAAGCTTGTGAGTATGAACTCCTGATGGACTCAGAAGACAAGACTAACGCAACAACTGTCGAAATTCTGAATTGCGACTGTATTAAGACCGCTTCGGCGGCACTAAAGGTCTTGCTGATGGTTTGACGTGGTTCTTGTCCAGAAACCTTGAGTATGCGGAGGATTGGTTCGTGGACTAAGAATTGATGAATTTAAACTACTCAAATGAACGGGGAATGGGAACGGGGAATGTATTTTGTATCAAGCGGATATAGTAGCAATTAAAGAAGTGGTGGAGTGGCTAATATATTGTCATAACGGCGATTGCCAAATATATCTTCTCGGACAGCCATTGAATCTTCGTGGAACATATTTCTGAATTCAAAAACCACCCTCGCCTGTCGCAAATCTCTCAACGAGATGGTGGTTCAAAATTTACTTGTTTTGGTTGCAGGGCCACAGAGATATGCCGGGGAATTTAAGAGCAGACGAGCTTGCGAGAATAAAACTACCTTACACATTCCAGGGAGACTGGGTTATGTAGGTATGTCTCTTGCGACATGTAAGCTAAGGCCAGAAGGCAACGAATTATATATGGTCACAAAGGAGGATTGTGAGCATACCAAAATTATGTGGCCTAATCTACACTTGAAGAGGTCTACCGCTTTTCTGTCACTGGTTAGAACATGAAAGTTCCCTTCCTGATCGACAAATATGCTGACAGACTGAAGGTTGCCAGTAAGGGACTATAGAACATCTTCTATATGTGTGTCCCGCACTGGCAGTTAAGAGTTCCACTTTAGGTTCTCATTTCTTTGAGAACTTATCGGATTTAGCGGATGTGTACATTCGCAAGTTGTTGGCCTTTTTAAAGCGATCTAGATGGTTCAACTGTAGGAACTAAAGGGTGATTTTTTATATACCTTTTTTGGAAACACTGGTTAAAACAGCTCATGTACGTTTTGTGATTTATTCCACTGTCAAACATGTTCTGTTTAGTCTATTATTTAACCATCGTCGTCGTGCTTGCAAATTATTGAATTTTATTATCAAAATGCGTGCTCTGTTAAGAAAGTTCATCACCCGTTTCTTCCATTCAGCGACGAAGCTTATTTTTGGCTCAATGGCTTACGTAAATAAGCAGAATTGTTGATTTTGAAGCAATGCATCCAAAAAAATCCCAGTTTCGTGCGGTTGCATCATTGGACCGTACTTCTTCAAAAATGATGCGTTGAAATTGTGAGCGCTACCGTAAGATGATATCCCACTTTTTTACCCAAAATGCAAGAGCTTCACTTGCATTACATGTGGTTTCAACAAGACGTTACCACATGCCGCGCAGTACACGGGACAATGGACTTTTTGAGAAGCGCGTTCGGTGAACATTTTATTTCGCTCGGAACCGGTCACTTGGCAACCTAGATTGTGCGATTTAACGCCTTTAGACTATTTTTTGTGGAGCTATGTTAAAGCTCATGTCTATACAGACAAGCCCGCTTCAAGTGATGCATTGGAAGACAACATGGAAGCATTTATTCGTGAGATACCGGCCGAAATGTTGGAAAGAGTATGCCAAAATTGGACTAAGCGGATGGACCATTTGCGACGCAGTCGCGGTCAACATTAGCATGAAATAATCTTCAAATATTAAACATATATATAAAGATTTCATGCATTTTTCTGAATTTTATGGGATGTTTTTTTTTTTTTTTTTTTTTTTTTTTTTTTTTTGAAAACCTTTCCTATACCTCTTAAAAAATTACCCTTTAGAAGGCGTCTTCCTTCTCCTGTTCTTGTGGTATCACAATGGACGAAAACGTCTTAGTGAGTCTGACGGCAGATAAGACTTTTGCATTCAGAAAAAAAAGTTAGACCTAATTTTGATGGGGCTTATGCTAAGAGCTTATGCTTATGCTTAGAGTAGTCAATCATTCACCAATCTTTTATTTTGAGTTAATTCGTATCTTGTTCCGTGTAATTTATAATTAAAATTATTATTGTTTTTCATTGAAGTTGTTTCAACTGATTTTATACTAAAGAAAAAAATGTTTATAATATTTTAAATTAAATGTAGTCCATTCGTCAAATAAGTTCTTAGGGCTTGGCTAACATTTGAGCAAATAAATAATAAACTAAATAAATTTGGTGTCTTGCTGAACTATTTTGGAACAACATGGTCGTATAAAATAATACATTGCTTTGAATATCATCATATACGGCTAAACATTTCAGTAAAACCAAAATTTGATAATTTAAATATTTCGACATTCACAAACAAGTTTAATTAAGAAAATCTCGTCAGTAAATTTTAGAAGAAAACACATATATTGCAAAAAACGCACCAAGAAATACTCTGATAATCGTCTAATAATGTTTCTTTTGTACACTTTACCTTGATAAGGCCTTCTCTTTACTGGCCTATTAGCACGCAGTGCAGGGTGGTCGGCTTACTAATCGTATATGCAGGTCTGTTTACATACCCACATCAATGGTGCATGATGTCCTACTGGTATACACAAAAAGGATGGTTGTTCAGTTGGAATCCACTTCCACGAATGTGGATTGTGTCGAGTGCATACTATGTTGCTAAACTCCCCCCCCCCCTCCCCCTAAGTTTCGTCTACGCATTACTCTTCAGTGTCATGTAGAAAGATGGTTTGTTTTGTTTTGTGCCAAATGTGGATGGTATTTTGTTTTGTTTATTTATGCCGCATTCTGCCGCTGCGGCATGGGGAAACATGTTCCACCATCTGTTCGCTGGTCGTGGCGATGTTCGTTTTTCTTTCGCCATACTTTCTGTTAGTCATCAATGTTTTGCGTAAACTGACGTGAGTCGCCACTGTGTCGTTTAAAGTTTCATCAACACGGGCTGATAAACCGACAGACCACATATTTAGAACTCTATCTATAGTATTTTCTTCATTTGTATAATCTAAAAATTGCTCGCAAAAAAAAAACAACATTATCATTGCAATGGTTTATGAATCCGAGGTAATAGAGAGTATTGATTTGTTAAAAATTAATTGAATTTTAAATGTCTTTTATTTTATTCTTATCAGGTAGGTGAGAATAAATAAAAATGTAATTTGTTAAAAAATTATTTATATTTATATAAAAACGAAAAGAAACAAAACGAGCCAAACTCATGTATTCACCCTGCTACCACCACAAACTTATAAATCGGATACAACCTACCAAAAGCTGGAGCTCTGTGTACCGAATTTGTAATTGATATTGGAGACGACAATTTAAAGTACCGCTCCGAATACAGGTGAAAAGTTGATTTACCACTATGTACATAGTTTCAGCTTGGTGCATCGTATAGGACATAAGTGTAGAATGGACTCTTGACTTTAAATTTTATTGAATGCGAATAAAAAGCAAGCTATCAGTGCTCTCAAGAAATAAAATTCCACATCTTTTGATACCCACCACCATAGGATGGGGGTATACTAACGTAGTCATTCCGTTTGTAACACCTCGAAATAATGATCTGCGACCCCATAAAGTGTATATATTCTGAATCGTCTCGACATTCTGATTCGATCTAGCCATGTCCGTCCGTCTGTTGAAATCACGGTAGCGGTCGAACGCGTAAAGCTAGCCGTTGGGGATTACAAATGGGCCATATCGGTTCAGATTTGGATTAAGCTCCCATATAAACCGATCTCCCGATTTGACTTCTTGGGCCCCTGGAAGCCGCAGTTTTTGTCCGATTTGGCTGAAATTTCGAACATAGTGTTCTGTTATGACTTCCAATAACAGGTACAGGGGCCGAATTACCGCATACGTGAACGAGTAAATTCGTTCGAAATCTCTTTACTGTGAATCATGTATTTATTTATTGAAAGAGAATTTTCGAAATTTAAGAACGCAAATGTTTAAGTCGATCATAATTTAAAAAAAAAAATTACAGTCAATGTTTATAAAAGGGCTATAATGTAATATCTAATAAATACGAGATGAAATTTCGTTTGATTCCAAACCGCTCTCTATCACGTATGTGGCGATTCGGCCCCATTTTAAATTGGTCAAGAACCTGATATAGCTCCCATATAAACCGATCTGCCAATTTGGTTTCTTGAGTCTCTGGAAGCCGCAATGTTCATCCGATATAGCTGAAATTGTGTATGTGGTGTTCCGTTATGAATTTCAACAATTGTGCCAGGTACGATCCAAATCGGTCTGTAACCTGATATAGCTCCCATATAAACAGATCTCCAGATTTGGCTTCTTGAGCCCCTGGAAGCCACAAATTTTATTCGATTAGTTGAAACTTTGTACGTAGTTTTCTCCTATGACATCCAATAACTGTGTCGAGTATAGTCCAAATCGGTCTATAACCTGATATAGCTCCCATATAAACCGATCTCCCAATTTGATATCTTGAGGCCTTACAACCTGCAAGTTTTGTATAATTTAGCTACAATTTTGCACATAGTGTTTTGTTATGACTTCTAACAACTGTGCTAAGTACGGTTCAAATCGGTCTATAACCTGATATACCTCCCATATAAACTAATCTTCCGATTTAACTTTTTGAGCCCAAACAACCCGCAATTTTTGTCCAATTTAGCTGCAAGTTTGCACATAGTGTTTTGTTATGACTTCCAATAACTGTGCCAAGTACGGTTCAAATCGGTCTATAACCTGATATAACCCGTTTTCTCGATTATCCTTATTCGGTTCCTAGAAGCTTTATTTTTTGCTGGTTTGACAGAGTTTGGTATGCAGAATAAAATTTTGCCCTTCAACTAAATTTAGTCCGTATAAATTTTCAGCAGAATCCATGGTGGTGAGTTCCAAAGATTCGGCCGGGCCGAACTTAGCACGCTTTTACTTATTATATTTGGGTTACATTGAAAAGTTAACGCAAAAGTTAAACAAAATGAAAAATTTTTCAACTCGTTGCTTATGTGGGATTTGTTGCAGATTTGTAATTTTCAACACAACGCTCAAAAACAAAGCTCAACACCCTGATTCTGTTTTGATTTTTCGAAATATTGATCGGGGAACCCATAAAGTCCATATATTCTTGATCGTCTTGACTTTCTAAGTCGATCTAGAAAATGTCCGTCCGTTCGTCGGTGGAAACAATAGCGGTCGAACGCATAAGGCCAACCTCTTGGTCTTATGCGTCGATCAGATACTTCTGATCGATGTCGGTCGTTCGGGATTGCAAACGGGTCAAATCGGCACAGATTCGGATATGGCTCCCATATAAATCGATCTCTCGATTTGATCTCCTGAGCCGCTGGAAGCCACAATTGCTATCCGATTTGGCTAAAATGTTGAACATAGTTTTCTGTTGCGATTTCCAACAACCGTGCCAAGTACGGTCCGAATTGGTCAATAACTCCCATATAAACCCTCTTTGACTTCTTGAGCCCCTAGAAACCGCAATTATAATCCGATTGAGCTAAAATGATTTTGCTGCTGTATACACAAAACTGGGATCTTGATTTCTTGAGCCGCTAAAGGGCGCAATTATTATCGAATTTAACCGATCTCGAGTTTTAAGACTTCTTGAGCCTCTAGATTGCTCAATTCTTATCCGACGTAGCTTAAGGTTTGCATGAAATATTTTGTTTTGACTTCCAACAACTATATCAAGTGTGGTCTAAATCGGTTTATAACCTGATATAGCTCCCATTTAAATCGATCTTCAGTTCTGATATTATGAGCCTCTAGTGTGCGCAATTCTTATACGACTTAGCTGAAAATTTGTACAACGACTGCTCCTACGACCTTTCATATACGTGCCAAGTAAGGTCTGAATCGGTTCATAACCTGTTACAGCTCTCGTATAAACATATCTCCCGATTTTACTTCTTGAGTCCTTAAATACCATTTCTTATTGGATTTGGCTAAAATGTTGCTCAATGACTTTCACTAGGCTCTCCAACATCCAAACCAAGTATGGCCCGAATCCTACTATCGACATATACCTAAGCCAGTAATCGGCTTGTAGTGCGCTTCAAATGCTGAAAAAGGAACCTCGAAAAACAAAAACTAAATTAGGAATTCCGTACTATCTACAAAACCCTTAATTGTTTTCCATAACACGACCCTAAGATGGTTCATGTCTGGCATTGAGTTCCCACCTAAGTGCCGGCATCTGTTAGCCGCGAAAGAGGGGCAATGAAATAGGAAATGGTCTAATGTCTCATCATCTTCCCCGCATGCCCTACACATGCTATTACTTGCCGCACCGATTTTACATAAGTGAACTTGTAGTCCCTGTGTACCGACCGTTTCGCTGTTCCATAGGGTTACATGAGCATTCGTCACCCACGCCCTTAACTCGGACTGCGTCTACCCGAAAGGCTTCTGGTTAACCTAATTTATCGACGATAGTTCTCTGGCCTCCACTGCCAAATCGTTTGCTTTCTCATTGCCCTTGTTTACCGTCCGTAAATATGTTCATATTCGACGTCTTCGCGTTAACACGACACCACCTCACGCATTCCGTGATCGCCCCTATCTTCTCCTTTAATACCGTATTATGGTCTGACAGCCTACAACAGATCTCTGTCCTTGGGTTCTCCCTGTATACCCTCAGGCCCAATCTGTCCTCTAGCTTTGATCAATCAGTGTAACATGATCTTCCAGACGGGAATACTGGAGTTCCGTCAGTCCAAGACTGTGTCGCTGGCAGCAGTGCCTCGCACTGGATCTCAAGTGTCGCCTCAGGTATCCGTTCGGAAACCTCTTCCCTTTCTTCCAAGTTTCCTTTCGTCGCCTCGATTATACCGCAATGATATGATCTGCTCCTATCCTCAATCCAGTCTCCCATCGCCTTAAGTCTTATGGCCGCAGTGGCTGCTTCGCACTTAATCTGTATGTCTATGGACCCTCTACAAGTTCTTTCTGCCCTTCTACATAGCTGGTTCGGATCCCTACCCCATAGAAGTATTATAACATCGCCTGCGTAGCAGAGAGGTTCAAATCCCTCCTCAGTCAGCGTCCGAAATAAGTCATTTATGGTGGTCACCCATAGAAGTGATGATAAAATGCACCCTTGTGACGTGCCACTTCCTTCCTTATATATAAATTTTTTGTCATGGGACCTACAATTAATCCACCTGTTCCTTAGCGTATGGGACCGGGTCCACCTGACACTGGTCTAAGGACACATTGTTAAACGCCCCTCATGTCAATGCATATCGCCAGTGTGTGGGTTTTGGCATCGAAGGATTCTTCTATTTGATGCACAACCTCATGCAGGGCAGTGTCCACAGACTTTCCCTTGGCATAGTCATGCTGTTTGTATTTGAGCAGTTCGCTAGATGTCGTATTCTTTATTATGGTGTCCACAATACGTTCCATGGTTTCGAGTAGAAAGGACGTTAGGCTAATAGGTCTGTAGGTCTTTAGTGTCGCATAACTTGCCTTGACGGGCTTGGGTATAAATACCACACTTGCCTTCGGCCAGGCTTTCGGAGCTTATGCAAGTCACAGACACGTTGTGAAATGTTGGCCAGGTGGGGCGGCAGATAGTATGCCTCCTTCTTTAGTAACACCGGAAATATTCCATCAGGTCCAGGTGACTTAAATGGTTTGAAGTTCCTCAGGGATTCCTTCACCATAAATTCTGTAGTGATAAGCCTTCGATCAACATCATTATTTCAAGATTCCGGTGTCTCCTTGGGTCCTGTCATATCCTGTGGAAAATGGGTTTTCATCGAAAGCCTCAACATATAGCAAATCTCCCCGGTCATTCAGTATTTTGCTTGGGCTGATTTCCTTTCCCAAATAGGGCAACTATCTTCGAAAGTCCCCACTAATGTAGTCGTAATGCTGTTGATATTGTCGTCAATTGGACAATAAAAATTATATTGCCAAAGTCTTCTTCTGTGTAGTCTTCCAAATTTTGTCCGGTTGGTTTTGAACTTATTACGGAAGCTTATAGGATTCGACGCTGGCCGTGCGATTCAAAACCTAATGTAGCGATGGTCAGAGATCCATGTAATCCTATTAACAAAGCTAGCGGTGTTACCAATATTAAGTGTTATTAGGTCGTTTTTATTCAAGAACTCTGCCAGGGTTTGGCCCCGCTTAATAGTATTGGTACTACCCCACGAAATGTGGGGAGAGTTCGCATCGCACCCTATTAATATCTCGTCAGTTTTACTTTCCTCAGCAGCCGTTGCAGCTTGGACGTGGATGGCGGTGTCGGAGAGTCAAAAGTCAGCTAAAGTGATGCCAGGCATGCTCCACCGTTTCCCTGTCTCACTACTGTTGCATCCGTCGTTGAAAACTCACTGGAAAACACATAATTTAAATTTTTATGACAAATAACGCATGTCCTCGGCCGAGTACTAGTGTTAGCATAGAATAATTGTTAGTTGATATGGTTCACCACAGAAACCTTGTTCCGGGTCTTGTTGGTTTCTGAATTAACGCAATATGAATATTGCTCTTGCTGATTTTCTCCATCAGAGCGTATGTAGCTGTGTTGCTCCGGTGGAGGTTTATCTGGATAACCTCAATCATTGGTCCTCCAGTACATGGGCCTCTTGGGTGATGATCTCATCGCCCGCTCCCTGCCCATTGGGCTTCATTGACATTTCTGTCACTGCACTGTCTGATGTTTTCGTATCAGGTTTTTTGCCTATCCTAGTCTTCCGAATCTTCATAAAGTCGGTAAAGGGTTCATCGTCGGGTCCCCGTTCGTTAGGCCGTATTGAGATTCTCGTCCCTGTACAGCGTGATGTTTCAATACTAGAACTTTGCCTATCTTAGTCTTCCAAATCTTAAGTAAATGGGCTTCTTAGTAGTAGGTCATGATTCCATCTATCGCTGCGCTGCCTGATGTTTCAAAATTAGTATATTTACCTATCCTAGACTTACAAATCTTGATGTCGGTGATGGGTCCGTCGTCGGGTCCCTGTTCCTTAGGCTGTGTTGGGTATTTCACCCCTGCACTGCGTGTTGTTTTAGTGTTAGGAACCTTTCTTATCCTATTCTTCCCAGTATTGAAAGAGGCGGTGATTGTCTCGTCGTCAGTCCCCTGTTTGTTGGGCGGTATTGAGTCACCTGCCACTGCAAGCCCTGATGTCTCAATATGAGAATTTCTGCCTATCCTAGTCTTCCCAATCTTGAAAAATAAAGCCTTGCTGCCGTGGTGCGCCATGCCATTAGTCTTAGCCTAATTTGTCACGGAGATACCACAAGGAGAGTTCCTCCTTCCTCCTCCTCCCTGTGGAAGACCTCCCACTTCTCTGTGACAAAACCTTGGTTTTGCTTGGCCCAGTATTCCAATATGCATTCGGTCGCAAATTTACTGTCCCATCCCTTGATGAAGACCGTCGCCTTTGTGAGCTGGGGGATGTCCATCTTTCTCATCAGGTCGAGTCTTGCGCCCCAGAGAGTATGAATACTTCCGACGAGCTGTTTCAAGTATCAATACATTCCACCAACGCAAAATGCATCTTTAAGATGCCCCTCTATACTCGCAGCTCATCATTTGTATAGGAGGACCTTCTATAGAGTTCCAAACATGTTCGAGAATCCGCTAGTTAACTAGATCCTCCACTTGGGACCGATAATCTGGTGAAAATCTAACGGATGCACTGCCGATATCGATGACTGTGTCCTCCTTTTGGAGGTCACAGACTTTGTCTCTCTCTGCAGGACACTGTCTGGAGTCTCCATTGCCGAAGACTGGCTTGATTTTCCCAGAGCTCTTTTTTTTCTTCATCATTTTAGCAGTGTTATGCTCTTCGGGATATCTGATTCTTTTTTCATCTTCCGTAGAAATGCTTGGAATGTTCAATCACTTCCAGCATTCTGCACTTTTGTCCTATTGCGCTGCCGGTACATACTCCTCTATCTCTTGCGTCGTACACCGCATCGCTTTCTCAGTCTGCTTGTGGGCTTAGCAAAGCCATCGCTCTGCCGTCATCCCGCTGCTCTCATCTCTCGATTAGATTGCGATGACTGTTTCATTGACACTGTCGCTGTCTGAACCCGAGTCGGAAACGCCACCTTTACTTAAAGACTGGAACGATCTGTGCATCCCTCTGGTTTATCTGACTCTTCCTCATTAATTAGTCTGAGTGGTTAAGCGCTTGAAGCATTACTCTCGACTGTAGGTGCCAAGACACCCACATCTATAGGAGGGGAGGACAGCATGATACGGTCAGACGCCACCATCGCAGCTGTTGGTCATTTTACGGATATTTTTCCTTGAGGAGCGAAATAAAAAAAACACGTCTTCTCCACTCAACGACTACTTAAACTTTCGAATCGGTCCATAATCCGGTATAGCTTTAATAGCATGGCAAATTGTATCCGTTATCCTTTGTTTGGTTATAAAGAGATACCGGGCAAAGCACTTGACAAACGCGATCCTTGGCAGATTCGGCCCGGCTGAACTTAGCACACTTTTACTTGTTTTGAATACAAAGTGGGGTGGAATTTCGATAAGTACAGGAAATTGATATATTGTATTTTTTTCGAAGATAATTCCTAAGACCAAATACAAAGAAAATATTTTCCAAAGACGAAATATCTACGAAGTAAAAGTTATATTTATCACAGAATAGGGTTAATAATGAACCATTTGTAAAAACCGGTTCGGCCGGGAGAACTTTGGATGGCGGGTATCCAAAGTTCGGCCCGGCCTCGGGTATACATACTAACCTCATTACGTCAAGTCTGATAAAAAAAACACTATTTATGAAACCTTAGCAGCTGTATCGAAATGTAGTCCGATCTGGACAAAACTCGCCACACATGTCGAGGGTTGTAACACAATTCCCTGTGATAGATCATAAAACAGAAGGTTGGTCTATATGGTAGATTTGCCCAAATGTATACTGATCTGGACCATATAGGCCACGGATGTCGAAAAGCACCACTCACTGAACCAAATTTCAGCGAAATATGTTTGTTAATACGCTTTTTATACATCCAAGAACTTAAATCGGATTACTGCTGTATAAAAGCTATATCAAAATACAGCGTTCTTGACTATACTCGGTGCGAACGTCAATGGCTCTAACACATCTCATGGTGCCAAAATTCAGCGAAATCGGCTAATAAATGCGCCCTTTATGAGTCTAAGAACACAAATAGGGAGATCGGTATACATATATAACAGATATACATCCAAATATAGCCCGATCTGGACCATATTTGGTACAAATGTCAAGGGGATTAACTCACTGTGTCAAATTTTAGTTAACAAGTGGGCCTTTTGTGGTTCCAAGACCTTTCGTCGGAAAATCGATTAATATGGGCGCTATAATAAGATATAGACCAGATCGAGGATCTTAACAGAACTCATTTTGCTAATATTCTGCGAATTCGAGAAATAAATGCGGATTTAATGGACCTAAGTCCTTTAATTAGGAGATGAGTATATATGGCAGATATATCCAAATACAGAAGAAGAAGCATAGAAGACATTGACGAAAATGTCTACAGGATTACGACTGCACTGGTGGGGACCATCGAAGATAGTTGTCCTTTTCGGGAAAGGAAATCAGCCCAAGAAAAATACTGGATGACAGGGGAGATTCGCAATATTGTAAAAAGGCGGAAGTTTATTGGGATGTGTATTTTCTGCGAACAGGTCGACAGCGTTAATGACGCCGCCAAGATAAAAAAGTTTCTCTCAACAGCCCATGTACAAACTGAAACTTTAGTAGACGACATGGGAGTGAGAGGAGATTTTGAGGTTTTTGATGAAAAACCATTTTCCACAGGATACGATGGGACTCACGGAGACACCGGAAACTTGGAATAATGATGTTGATCGTTGATTTATAACAACGGAATTTATGGTGAAGGAATCCTTGAGGAGCTAAACCATTTAAGTCACCCGGACCTGATGGAATATTTCCAGCGTTACTACAGAAAGAGGCAGACTATCTGGCGTCTCCTCTGGCCACAGCGTGCCCAGGACTAGAGACTGGATAAACCATATGCTAAGGAACAGGTGGATAAATTGTGTGTTCCATAGCATAAATATAAGAGAGAAAGTGGCACAGGGCATGCCACAGGGGGGCAATTCATCGCCACTCCCATTGGTGACCACCATAAATTACCTTTTACGGATGCTGACTGATGAACCGGTCTGCTACGCAGATGATGTTATAATACTTCTAAGGGGTAAGGATCCGAACGAGCTATGCACAATGGCCGAAGGGGTCTTGCATATGGCATGTAACTAGTCTAAACCCAGAGGTTTCAATGTTAACCCAGATAAGACTGAAATATGCCTGTTCACGAGGAAGACGAAGGTGGGCGAATTTAACGCACCACGTTTCCTCAATAAAACGATTTCGATATCTGACAAGGTCAAATACTTAGGTGTGATCTTGGACAGGAAACTGAATTGGAGGTGCACATTCAGGAGCGTACTGAGAGGGCTCGCAGATGTTGGGCACTATGTAAATGGGCCGTAGACTCGATATGGGGCCTGAATCCTATTTTAGTCCACTGGCTCTACAGGAGCGTGATTAGACCAATACTTACTTACGCCTCAGTAGATTGGCGGACTGCAATGGCGAAAAAGTGCAACATAATTACCATACAACAGGTTCAGAGAACATGTTGTTTTCACATAGGCGAAGCGATGAGGACCATGCCCACTAGGGCACTGGAGACTATTCCAGATGTCCGACCCATTGACATACAGATTAAGTGTGAGGCAGCCACTGCGGCTATGAGACTTAAGGCGATGGGAGAATGGATTGAGGATGGGAGCAGCTCATACCATCGCGGTATAATCGAGGCGACGATAGGAAACCTGTAAGGTAGGGAAGAGGTTTCCGATCGGATACCTGAGATAAACCTTAAAGTCGAGTGCGAGGCACAGCTGCCAGAAGCACAGTCTTGGATTGACGGAACCCTAGTACTGCCATCTGGAAGGTCACGTTACCCGGATGGATCAATGCTAAAAGACAGAGTGGGCCTGGGGGTTTACATTGAGAACCCAGGGACTGAGATCTGTTTTAGACTGCCTGACCATAATACAGTCCTGCAGGCGGAGATCCGAACGATAACGGAATGCGTGAAGTGGTGTGGCGCCAACGCGAGGACGTCGAGTGTGAACATCTTTACCGACAGTAAAATGTAAAAAATTGTAAAATCGGTGCGGCAATTGATAGCATGTGTAGGGCATGCGGGGAAGATGATGAGACGTTGGAGCATTTCCTCCCTCTTTTCAACGAAACCTAACCTATCCAAATAAGTCAGATCTAGACTATACTCTGTAAGAGTATCGAGAGGCCTTTTACAATTAATTTGCTAAATTTCAGTAGAATCGAGTATTGAATGTGGCTTTTATGAGCCTTAGATACTAAATCGGGAGATTGACCTACATGGGGACTATATCAAGATATAGGCCGATATCGGCCATCGTCAAACTAGACCTGCCTATGGATAAAAAATGAATCCGTGCAATGTTTCATCTCAATAACATGAGTTTATGTCCGTGTTATCAAGAGAAACACGGACGGACATGGCTAGATAGTCTTAGATTTTTATGGAGACTAAGAATATGTACTCTATAGATCCGGAAACGGATATTTCGATGTGATGCAAAAGGAATGAAATCCTTCTTCTTGGGTTGGTATGTATATTCGGCCTAAAAAACCGAGAAACTTGTTTTTAAAGAATTAATCACCCTAATTTGTTGCCTCCTTTCTTTACTCTCGAATATTTTGTCTTCAAGGTTAATATATATGTCTTGCTCCAACACTCTACCACTTGCTGGAAAATGTCTTATAAAGATTAGTAGAAAGTCTTTACATTGATATTGTAGAACAACTATTCTTAATTTTTTTGTTGGCTTAAGCCAATATCTGATTTGCATGAGGATGCCAGGAAAAAGTGGGTATGAAGCGTCTCCAAGAAAAATGGATTTAGTTTTTGGTATTTGACTTGTGCTCTACTTCTAAAAACATTTCGTCTGACTCCCACACTCATTGAAAAAAAGTCTGCTGATAATATCGAATACTGTCTACTGACTGTTCGTTATTGATTTTTCTGTTAATAAATCTGCTGTTATTGCAAATAGTTTGCAGATTGAAAATAGCACGAATGACCCATTCAATTTATGAGCTGCTAGTGAGTACATGCTGCTGTTTCGGTATCGCAACAGCATGTGGAATTAATAAACTTCGGAAACTCGTTGGACAAATTCTAAATAACCAGCTTGTCAAGTCAAGTCAATGTCAAAAGTCAAGAAGTTAAAACTTATAAAAAGGTGCTAAGCTACGCCAGGCAGAATCTTCAAAGGCCTTTGTAACACCATGAAATATTGATCTGCGGACCCATAAATTATATATATTCTTGATCTTCTGGGCATTTTGAGTCGATCTAACCATGTCCGTCCGTCCGTCTGTCGTAATCACGAAAGAGGTCGAACGCGTTAAGCTAGCGGCTTATAATTTTGCACAAATACTAAATATCAATGTAGATCATTGAGGATTGCAAATGGGCCATATCGGTTTAGATTTAGATATAACTCCCATATAAACCGATCTCCCGATTTGACTTCTTGAGCCCCTGGAAGCCGCAATTTTTGTCCGATTTGGCTGAAATTTTGCATGTAGTATTCTATTATTAGTTCCAACCACTGTGCCTTGTACGGTCCAAATCGGTCTATAACCTGATATAGCTCCCATGTAAACCGGTCTCTTGATCATCCTTGTTCGGTTCCTAGAAGCTTTAGTTTTTGCTGGTTTGACATAAATTTGGTTTGTAGAATAAAATTTGCCCTACAACTTAATTTATTTTGTGTAAATTTTAGCAGAATCCATGGTGGTGGGATCCAAGATTCGGCCCGACCAAACATAGCACTCTTTTACTTGTTTCTTCTGACATCCCCTTCATAATTAGGCAGCAGTCATTTTCAGCAAACAACAGACTTTTCAGCAGTCAGCCTGCTGCTCTGAAATTGCAGAACTACTACTATAGTAACAAAACCAATCCGGTAATAACAATAAAATAAACTACTTACGGTCAGCAGACAGTGTTTGCTATTTTTAGCACACTATTTTATATGAATGTAGCAGTATGAATTTTAACAAAAAGAAGACTGAAATCTTTCAGTTCGCAAGGAAGGAGAAGAAGAGAAAGGAGAGGAAGATATCCGACAAGGTCAAATACTTGGGAGCGCTCCTGGATTGTAAATTGAACTGGAAATGTCACATCCAAGAGCGTACCGAGAAGGCTCACAGATATTCGGCACTGTGTAATCGGCCGTAGGTTTGAAATGGGAACTGAATCCGAGGATAGTCCTAGGCTCTACAGGAGCATGATTATCCCAATACCTTCCGGCGCAGTAGTATTGTGGACTACCATGAGCATGACATCAAAAGACATAGAGATTAAGTATGAGGCAGCCACTGCGGCAAAGATACTTAAGGAGATGCGCAGTGAGATAGAATCGAAAAAGACTAGTAAAATATGTATCATTTGAGAACTGATAGAACTCTTTTCAATGGTTAGAGACTCTTTTCATTGGTTAGAGACGAGGTGTTATCGAGATCATATGCAAAATGTCCCTATGTGGTCCGAGCGCCTATAGGCAGGGTCACCACAGCACTTTGAAAAATTGTTCCGGCTGCCAAATCATATCTGGTTCAATTTTCAAAATTCTTTTTTTACTGGATAGTGCCTTAAAATCCCTACAAAAACAGTGATGGAGATATACAATATATTGTATATATATATGTATATATATATATATATATATATATATATATATATATATATATATATATATATATATATATATATAAATATATATATATATATTTATATATATATATATATATATATATATATATATATATATATATATATATATATATATTTATATATATATATACTGGTTTCGAGGATATTCAAACTTCTACTTTTATTTTTTTGGAAATTTTGGCGGAAATTGGCTTCGTATTCTGCGACATTTTGGGATATGATTTGGATTGGTAACATAACAATGACTTTACTGCAGTTTGCGTCGACATCCCATCATTCAGTTAAAAGTTATACAGTCTAGGAGTAAATGGAAAAAGTGTAACTTTTGCATTTTTTAGTCAAAAAAGTATTTTCATTAATTAGGCTTTATTAAAAAGACGTTGCTTAAGAATCGTTACTTTTTCTTCTTGTAGATGCGTTTTAACTGAAGTTTGAATAGAATATCTAAATTGAAACGGGTTCAATATGACAAAATATGATTTTTAAGTTTAAAAAACCTTGAGTTCTCAAAACGCAAATCCCAGATCCCCCATTCGGGCATATGCTTTTTTACTACGTATGTCCCCTAAACATATGCAAATAATTTTTTGCACTAAACTAGATTTGTAGTTGGGAGTACTATCTAACAAAACAATTTTGAAAATCGGACCACTAATGAAGCTTCGGCAGCGCTAACAAGTTTACGAATTTTGTACATGATCTGGATAACAACTCAGCTCTAACCATTTCAAATTTTAAAGAGACATCTCTATCCGACCTCAAATGGAATACTTGTTTTTTCGTTTCTTTTCCACTGCGCGATAGGAGAATGAATAAAGGATAGCAGCAGGTCATACCATCGCGGTATAATCGAGCTGACGATAAGAAACCTAGATGGAATACAAGAGGTTTCGTATCAGATACCCTTAAGGTCGAGTGCAAACCGCCAGCGACAAAGTGCAGATTAAAACCGTGGATGTCGACGGGCCAAACACTGTTGAATTTACATGTCGTGGTGGCAACCCTCGTCTTGCTCCTGTAGATGAGCAAGCTCGTTTCGATCCAAAGCACCGATCGCCGCGGGAACAGGGTGGCCATTGTTTATTTAAAGGCGCCAATAACCCGCCGTGTCATATTGAGCATCATCGGACCTCATGTTCCAGCCTGTGTGGTGCTCACAGGCTATCCGTGCCGGCGATAGACTGTAATTGGTATTAGTCTCTTCCGAATTTCGTCAATTCTTGGTAAGAAATGCGGCTTTTGTGCGTACAGTGCAATCAATCGGAAAACAGGGCTATGTGTCAGCTGCATACAAATGTGGTCAGATCTGGTACAAATTCAGATGTTGAGGGGTTCGACAAGTAAACTTCTTTTGTGAAAAACGTTGAACTTTGTTTAAGATGAAAGTACAGGTTTTTTATTTGAATTCCAATTCTTACTTTGGGATGGATATTTTTTTATCGCGTGAATCTTACCAAACAATGCATGTGCCTTATAAATTTTTATTTTGTTTTCTTGTACTTGGCTCCCGTTTGTCTGTTGCTCTAAAGAGTTATGTCATTGGATATACCAACATTTTTTTACTTTAGTGACAAGCACAAAATTGAAATTATGTGCAAGCCAATGGACCTGCTTGGGTTTATTTTCTTGTGTGCGTATACTGTAATGTGCAATAGTGTAATTTTTTTTCATCACTGGTCTTTACGCTCAAATTCTCACACTTTCTCTCTAGTAGGGGATACACAGGGGAATAATTATTGGTCCAGCAAACGAGTAATCGTTTGCGGCTATCCTAGTACTTTTGCCAATAAAGGGTTTTTGGTTTACAACAAAAGAAAAGTAATTTTACCAAAGGCGAATCTGCTAAAGATTCCATTGCAGAGTATTGTCCGGCTTTAGACCATTGTTTTATGATTTCTATTCAAAGAATATCATAGCAAAAAACATTTAAAAGTCGAAAAAACGTCCCAAACTTGTTAATGTTTTGCGTGTATATCAAGATAGAGGCCATCTTTGAAGGCTGCAGAGTGATTTCAACAAACAGATGGACGGACATATCTAGATAGTCTGTGAATATAATGACCATCTAATATCTTGTAGAGTTGAATATGTATAATTTGATTTGGTGCAAATGGAATGGCAAAATGGCTAGTTCTTCGGTGGTGTCTATAAGAAATATAAAGCATTTTTGGCTTGTAGAACATTTGGTAGGTTCTAGTCGGATTTAGAAGGATTTTTCTTAAATATTGGTAGGAAATTTATTTTTTGAGTAGCAACACTGACCATGACACGCTCCTGGAGGCGAATATCCAGACGAACACGTGTGGTGGTATGGTGTTACCGCGAGGACATCGAGTCTGAATATCCTTACGGACTTGGTGAAGCCTTTCGGGGGGCACGCTCCGAAATAGGGACATGGGCAACGAAATGGAAAATATTATGAAAGCATAGCTTCACATGAACCACTTTTGTTTTCTCTGCTAGTCTGTTTGATCTAGATAGAACACTCTCAAACATATTCTTTAATAACATCTCTACTTTCTACCAACTAAAAACAGCAGAAAATGATACCTGTTTAAGCAAAAAATTGTTCCATTTTCAGAAGATTCTTTGTTGTTATAGCAAACATTTTTTGCTGTTTTTCTAACTGATTTCACTGGGTACACAATGCCATATTGTATTTGCTATTGATTTTGTTTAACAGACATACCTATCTTCTCTATTGGACTATGCTCCCATTCCACATATATCCAAACTATAGCGCGTCACTGTATATGAATGGCCCTTAGAAAGAATGAGTACATTTGCGAGACCATTCATAAAATTCATATGCTGAAAACTAATTCAATTAAAAATTTAAACTGGTTTCTATTTTTTGCGTTTTTAGGGTCAGACCGAAAGCAAAAAGCATTCAAAGAAACACAATGCGGGAGAAATTCAGACAAAAGGCACGGCCATGTCATTTGGCTTTCGCAAAAACCTCAATACGACGCCAAAAAAGCTAAAAAAGTTCTTAAAAGGTGAAAATGCTAAAAAGAAACAGGATAAATGCAACAACATCTACGCAGAGGGTACGGAAGCTGACACATCGGATGGCAAAGTTGGTGTTGCTGGAACATTGAGCGATGTCGGGCTGGGTGGTTATAAAATCGATTCAGTGATAGACACCAGTAACACAACTGGCACATCGGCACAATTCCAAAAGGATGATAATGGAAATGCGGGTAAGTGTTAAGGGTTGTGGTAGCCTACACATGGATGGCACTTTGTAAGACATGATTTGATTTATTTGCCTGTATTGTTTACTTGATTAGATTTACTGAACAACATTCATTTTGATAAAATGGGAGCTGCGGCGGCCAATGCCTTGCATTTGAATACCACAACATCAACCGCTACTTCTGGCGGTGCTAATGTCCGTTTACCCGGGGCAGGCAGTCGCTTTGGTTATCGCGGCACTATCCGACCATCCTCCACTGATATTACGAGTCGTTGTCAGAAGGAAACAAACGAAAATAACGAGAACAACAACTGCCCTCCAGCGGCAAGTAACACCAAGGGAGTCCTTATAAGCAACCGTGAGTATTGCTCTCTACTCTGTGTCTTTTGTGTTTAATTTCAATCAGTACAATAATATTCAATTATCGACTATTGGCAAAGGATGCAATGCCCTCATAAAATGAGTTCAAACAATTAATTCGCTTTATGAAAGTGGTTTGTGAAAGTATTGTAGTTCAATGGATTCAATTGTTTTAGATGTATTTCCTTGTTAATAGCTTCTATTTTAGCTGATCAAGTTTTGTTACCACCATCATATCATAGGATTTGATTTATATGTATTAAAATATATCCTTGATCGATTTCCCGACTACATGGTTGTAGTGTATGTCTGTACGAGGTAGACATGCTAAAAAATTAGTAAAAAGTGTAAAGTTCGGCCCGGCCTAATCATGGACACCATAGATTCTGCTACAAATTTACACAAATGAAATTAGTTGAAGGGCCAAATTTTAAGCTTAAAATCAGGCCGTAGAAGACTTTTTTGAAAATCGATTGAAGTCAGCTCAATGATAAGGGGCCTCCTTTTATAGCCTAGTCCGAATGGCGGGCCGCACTGCGACACCTATTTGGAGCGAAGTTTTCACATGGCAGAGTACATCACATATGTTGCCAGCATTAGAAGCGGAAAACCACCGCTTAAATTTTTTTTATGATGATCTTATCAGGCTTTGAACCCAAGCGTTCGTCAGCGTCATAGGCGGTTATGCTAACTTCTGCGCTACGGTGGCCTCCATTTGCTCTGTTCCTTAGTTGAATGTTCGTGGGCAAATCATTGATTGCTGTCCGATTCAAATTTTGATCAGTGGTTATCCCCTCCAGCATTAGGAGGGGATAACCACCCCTGAAAAGTTTTTTTCGATGTTGTCGCTAGGATTTGAACTTAGGCGGATATGCTAAGCTCTTAAAAATAGCAGTGGTAAAAATATTTTCTCGTTGCAACAAGTAAATTAGAGTGAATTATAAAACAATAAAGCAATCGGCTTCAAAGCACAAATACAATTTTATAAAGTGGGTTGTTGGGGATTAAAAATGGGCCATATCCGTTCAAATTTGGGTATAGCCCCCATATAAACCGATCAACCCGTATGACTTTTTTAACCTCTAGAGGGCGCAATTATTATTTGATTTGATGAAATTTTGCACGTTGACTAGTATCATAACTATCATTTATCCCATATACTCCGATCAATAGATTTGACTTCTTGAACCCCCGAGGGCGCAATTTTTATCCGATTTTATTGAAATTTTGCATTATGACTTCTGCTACGGCTTTCATCCCAAGTTTGATCTAATTCAGTTTATGACACATTAATAACCAAGCTAAGCAATACAATGGATTTTCGACCGTTAGCTATTGATGATCACTACAGAGGGCATGACAATTCAGGAATACACTACAATCACCTTTAGCTTGATATCTACATTATTATACCCACCACCATAGGATAGGGGGTGAATTCATTTAGTTATTCCATTTGCAACATAACGAAATATCCATATCTAAATTTAATTAAATCGTGAACATGTTGTAAATATTATTTTTTACAACATTTGACATGCATTAACTCAACAATAGTGCATCGATAAACTTTATTCAAATTTTGGCAATGAATCTCCATCAAGCGCCAGCATTTATCGATGGTATGATGAATTTAACCGAGGTCGTAGTTAACTCCAAGACGAATTTCGTGAAAGTCGTCCGAAATAAGTTGTTGTTCCAAAAACCATTGATGCTGAGCGCCAACTGATATTGCAAGATCGTCGTGTTTCCTATCGTGAGATTGAGACAACTAATGCCTAGGGATTAGTGGGACCTGCATACATTCAACATGCATGAACATTTGACCGCCAAAAAAAATTATTCGCATTGGATGCCAATCGCCAAAAAAAATGGATCGTGTCAATTGAGAACTCAAACCATCGATTTGATAAATCATCCGCCGTATAGTCCTGACTTTGTCCGATGACTTTGTGTGTCTGTCTGTTGTCATCACGCTACAAATGAAAATATGCCCATGAACATTCCATTAAGGAACAGGGAGGTCGCCGTAGCGCAAAGGTGAGCACTTTCGCTTATGACGCTGAAAGCCTGGGTTCGAATCCTGGCGAGAATATCAGGACAATTTTCAACGGTGGTTATCCCCTCCTAACGCTGGCGATATTTGTGAGGTACTATGCCATGCATAGATGTTTTATAAATGTTACGTTACGACTTCCAACAACTGTACCGAGTGCGGTTTAAATCGGTCTATTGATATAGCTCCCGTATCAGCCGATCTTCCGATTTGACTTCTTAAGCCCTGGAAGCTGCAATTTTTGCGCATAGTGTTCTGTTATTACTTTTAACAACTGTGCAAAGTACGGTCTATGACCAGATTAGCACCCATATTTTAGCAGAATTCATGGTTGTGAGTTCCCTATATTTCGACCCTGCACGCTTTTACTTGTTCGGTTTGGCCCAGATCAGTCTAGATTTGGTTGTAGCTGCCACATAGTCCGATCTTTCGATTTAAGGTTTTGCGCCCATAAAAGGCGCATTTTTTGCCCGATTCCGCAGAATTTTGGTTTGGATTTGGACTTCAATGGCCTCTAGAAGGCACAATTCTTATCCGATCTGGCTGATATTTTACACCAAGTGTTTTATTTTGACTTCTAACAACTCTGCTAAATATGGTTCAAAACGGTTTATAACCTGATATTGCTCCCATATAAGCCGATTTCGGACCTTGACTTCTTGAGCCGATAGAGGGCGCAATTATTATACGATTTGGATGAAATTTTGCATGAAGTGTTTTGGTTTAACCATCAACAACTGTGCCAAGTGTACTCTAAATCGGTTCCTAATCTGATATAGCTCATTTATAAACCGATCTCGGATCTTGACTTCTTGAGCCGCTAGAGGGCGTAATTAATTTCCGATTTGGCTGAACTTTCACATGAAGTATTTTGTTCGAACTTCTAACAACTGCGCCGAGTGTGGTCCAAATCGGTTCGAAACCTGATATATTTAGATCCCATATAATCCGGTCTTGGGTCTTAATTTTGTGAGTCTCTAGAGTCCGCAATTATTATACGATTTGACCAAAATTTTGCACAAAGTGTTTAGGTTTGACCATATAAAAACTGCAGCAGGTATGGCGATCGATGGTGAAGGTTATATAAGTTTCGTCCCGGACGAACTTTGCACCCTTTTAATTATTTTATTTTATTTTACTTCGCTCTTCTTGTAACATGCCCATCATAAATAAAGCAGCAATAGTTTTCAACAAACAACACACGTTTCAGCAGTCAGATTTGATGTTCTGAAATTGTAACATTTAGCTTTGACAACCGAACAACTGCTGTAATAGCATTAAAGTTAACTGTTAGACTGTGTTTACTACTATCAGAGGCTTATTTTTATGAGTGTTTTTTGCCCGTTGGTAAGTTATTGAATATAGGTTGGGTCAAGTTCGAATTGTAACCTCAAAATAGAGAAACATTAGAAATATTTAAACCATTGTGGTGCCACAGTTGCAGCAGACAAATTACTCCGGTGGGAACCCACAACAGCACTGTTCAGCCAATCGCGCAATACCAAAATTTTGGTATTGCCCTCAACAAAGATCGTATTTTTCATCCGATTAGCCTTCTCTATCGGATTACGGCGAATTGGGCTGAGAGTAGTCTTATTTTGCAGGGAATATAAAGTACCCATGGTGGCACTTGTCCCTTTGGGTGGGAATGAAGATACCATTTTAGGACAAGTAGATTCGTTAATATTTTACTGTAATTTAAATGTTATCATTTTAGTGAAACGTCGTTCCAAAAGTGCACATGCTGGTCGAACAAATTCTACATCAAATGAAAGCGAGTCAGATTTAAGTGTTGCACCTCGTACTACGCAACCCAAGACGTTAACATTCAATTTAAAGCAAAATAGCACCATTGAATACGACAGACGGCAATTCTTTGAACAACAGGCGCCATCTGCAGTAACGGGTGGTCGTGGTGGCAGCTGCGGCGGTATGGCATGCGGCAATGTCATTTCAACCGGCATGCATCACAATGTCATGTATGTATTTTTCTTTAACGCTTACATTTTACAAGGAATATTAATTACTGTTTCTTTCCGTGTATAGATTAAGACCTACGGCGCGATTACCAGCAACCGCTTCAACAGCCACGGCTTATACTAAATACACTCTGCAAACTGTTAGTCTGCCAAAACCCGAATTCGCTGTTCCGATCAGCATTAATGTTACAACTCCCACAACTCCGGCCAGCATTTCCTATAATTCATCATCATCAGCAGCTTCTTCATCTTCTAGGACTAGAGACAACTCTTGGAGCAGACAGCACCCCTTGACAGTGGCCCAGTCGACGGTTCATCGCATGGATCCCAAAGCAGCCAAACACATGACAAATAGCACAAGACGCACATTTTCCGGCAGTCGTGAAATTTCTGCCGATTCAGGCATAGCCAGCTTGGACATGGCTTTAGATAGTTCTGGTTCTAGCCGTGTCAGCTCTGCTACGCGCAAATCTTCGCCTAAGCGAAGCCGTAGTCGTCCTCGTAATTTGCAAATGGTTATGAACGGCCGTCATCGATTTGAGGTTAGAGATCTGGATGATTCGTTGTCGAGTGGTGACAGTTCCATTGTAGAACCTCTGGCTTTGCCCAAATTGCCAACAGAAAGTCAAACTGTACCATTGCCCTTAAGTGGTCTAATACGCTCAAATACGGTATTGAGTCGAGAGTCTTATGAATCGCGAAACAGGGAAAATAAACAAAAACAGATTGGTGAGAAATAATTTTGAACAATAATAATGTTAGAGAGTAGAAGTGGTCTAAGCTATGTACAATACAATGTTATTTTTAAGACTTTGTTACAACATTTCTTGTTATATTTTTACACCTTTAAACTATTTTATAGCATGTTACCCTAATTGAAGCCTATCCATGTCTGGAGCGACGTGTATGCTAAGCTAAATCTTCGAAATAAGGCCCAAACAGCATTAGACCAAAGATGGTCACAGAATGTCTATTAGTTATTAGGCTTTTTTAAGCGATCTGCTTTATTTAAAGGTAGGAACTAGGAAGTATTTTCCTTTCTTTTCCTGTGATATCACAGTGAACAGTTGTATACGTGAATGTGGTTGCAGACTGTCTCTAAAACAAAACATATCCCCTACTTAATAACTATATCGTAAATACAGCCAATCAATAAGGCTAACGTAATCAGTTTACATCTAGCAAATAAAATGGCTGTATTTCCACAATATATTTTTATATATATACTAGCTGAACCGGGCCCGCTCCGCTGCGCCTTCTTTTACTTTATATGGAACAAAGCTTTTAGTGAAATACCATGCTACAAAAATAGTATATATATATATCGCTTGACTAACAGCATATGATCTTTATTGGTCTATGAATTCGCTCGGAGGGTTGTGGGTCATTTAAGTTTGCATGTTGGATGTACTCCATTCTTTAAAGACTTTATTTGAGTCCCCGGAAATGTATGGATCCCCGGAAATGTAGTCCCGTGCTCTAGTCCTAAATAATTTTAATTTGAACCCCATATTGTTAATATCGGCCATGTCCGATTTAGGCATGTTTTAGAGGGTGAGATGGTCCCCCAGACACTAAGCTCTGAAAAAATTATCAGCATCGTGCTCTACTCTCAAATACCATTTATTTAAACCGAATGTTGCCATTGGTTTAAGGAGAGTTTTTAAGATAAGGCGTCCCCCACACACTTGGCCTAAATATTGGTTATCAAATTCGTTTTATAATCCCAAATACTTTTCATTTGAGCCACATATTACCATGGTCGGTAAATTTTTATACCCTCCACCATAAGATGGGGGGTATACTAATTTCGTCATTCTGATTGTAACTACTCGAAATATTCGTCTGAGACCCCATAAAGTATATATATTCTTGATCGTCGTGAAATTTTATGTCGATCTAGCCATGTCCGTCCGTCTGTCCGTCCGTCCGTCCGTCCGTCTGTCTGTCGAAAGCACGCTAACTTCCGAAGGAGTAAAGCTAGCCGCTTGAAATTTTGCACAAATACTTCTTATTACTGTAGGTCGGTTGGTATTGTAAATGGGCCATATCGGTCCATGTTTTGATATAGCTGCCATATAAACCGATCTTGGGTCTTGACTTCTTGAGCCTCTAGAGTGCGCAATTCTTATCCGATTGGGATGAAATTTTGCACGACGTGTTTTGTTATTATATCCAACAACTGTGCCAAGTATGGTTCAAATCGGTTTATAACCTGATATAGCTGCCATATAAACCGATCGTGGGTCTTGATTTCTTGAGCCTCTAGAGTGCGCAATTCTTATCCGATCAGAATGAAATTTTGCACGACGTGTTTTGTTATTATATCAAATAACTGTGCCAAGTATGGTTCAAATCGGTCTATAACCTGATATAGCTGCCATATAAACCGATCTTGGGTCTTGACTTCTTGAGCCTCTAAAGTGCGCAATTCTTATCCGATTGGGATGAAATTTTGCACGACGTGTTTTGTTGTGATATCCAACAACTGTGTCAAGTATGGTTCAAATCGGTTCATAACCTGATATAGCTGCCATATAAACCGATCTTGGGTCTTGACTTCTTGAGCCTCTAGAGTGCGCAATTCTTATCCGATTGGGATGAAAATTTGCACGACGTGTTTGGTTATGATATCCAACAACTGTGCCAAGTATGCTTCAAATCGGTCCATAACCTGATATAGCTGTCATATAAACCAATCTTGGGTCTTGACTTCTTGAGCCTCTATAGTGCGCAATTCTTATCCCATTTGCCTGAAATTTTGTACGACGGATTCTCTCATGACCATTAACATACGTGTTTATTATGGTCTGAATCGGTATATAGCCCGATACAGCTCCCATATAAATCGATCTCTCTATTTTACTTCTTGAGCCCACAAAGGGCGCAATTCTTATTCGAATTGGCTGACATTTTACACAGGTCTCCAACATATAATTTAATTCTGGTCCAAACCGGACCCTATCTTGATATCGCTCTAATAGCAGAGCAAATCTTTTCTTATATCCTTTTTTTGCCTAAGAAGAAATGCCGGGGAAAGAACTCGACAAATGCGATCCATGGTGGAGGGTATATAAGATTCGGCCCGGCCGAACTTAGCACGCTTTTACTTGTTACTCTATGGGGGTTGTTTTAGTCCCACATTTGGATATCAGATTCGCATGCTACTCTTATTACTACTACTACTTATTTGAGCCCCATATTGATCAGTGAATAATAGCTGTTTTATGGGTGTTTGGGAAAAGGGGTAGACTCCCAGAAATTTTGTCACGAAAGTGAGAATGAACTTCATGCTCTACTACCCAATATCTTTCATTTAAGCCCCACATTGACATGGTCGGAAAATATGTCTGAGTTAAGAGTGTTTTGGGGAGTGGGGTGGTCCCCCAAACACTTAGCCCTGAAAATATATCAGCATCATGCTTTACTTACAAATATATTGGGTTGCCCAAAAAGTAATTGCGGATTTTTCATATAGTCGGCGTTGACAAATTTTGTCACAGCTTGTGACTCCGTAATTGCATTCTTTCTTCTGTCAGTTATCAGCTGTTACTTTTAGCTTGCTTTAGAAAAAAAGTGTAAAAAAAGTATATTTGATTAAAGTTCATTCTAAGTTTTATTAAAAATGCATTTACTTTCTTTTAAAAAATCCGCAATTACTTTTTGGGCAACCCAATAATTTATTTGAACCCCATATTGCCTCAAATTAGATATTAAATTTGCTTTCTAATCACAAATACCTTTCATTTGAACTCCTTATTGCAAAAGTAAGCAAATATGTCAGGTTTTGGGGCATATGCCCTAAAAACGATCAATATCGAACTCCACTCTCTTTAAGACCAAAATTGTGATGGTGAACAAATACGTCTTATTAGGTGGTTTTTATGGGGTGGGTCGTTCCCCAGACAGTTGGTCTGGAAATTTGATATCAGATTCGTGGTCTATTCCCAAATACCTTTCATTTGAACCCCATATTTCCGTAATCGGCAAACATGTCCTGTTTGGGGGGTGTTTTGGGAGATGGGGCTGCCACCCAGTGACTTGGCCCTGAAAATGTACATCAGATTCGTGTTCTACTCTAAAATATCTCCTATTTGAGCTCCATCTTGCAATTATTAGCAAATACGTCCTATTTGGGATTAGTGTTAGGTGGCAGCACAGACACTTTCTCCCGAATATTGATATCAGATTCGTGCCTTACTCCCAAAGACCTTTCACTTGAGCCCCATATTGCTATGATCGTAAATTTGTCCACTTTGGGGGGTGTTTTTGGGGAGGGGTCTCAAACACTTGGTCTCACATTTCGATACCAGATTCATATTCTACACTCAAATACTTTTTATTTGAGCACCATATTGCCATGGTCAGTAAATAAGTTGTGTTTGGGGATGTTTTGGAATTCGGATTCAAATCCTAATCGCAAATACATTTCAGTTGAGTCCCATATTACCATGGTCGGTAAATATGTCAGATGTCAAATGTGTTTTGGGGGTGGTCCCCCAAGCACTTCGTCCGACAATTGGTTATAAAATACGTTTTCTATATATAAGACGAAACACTTAATCCCACTATTGGACATCAGATTTTTTGTCTACTCTCAAATACCTTTAATATGATACCCATATTGTAGTGATCGGTCTATAAATCCGTTAGGGAGGTTTTGGGGGTGGGCGGCCCTCCTAAGCTCCCCACCTCAGATTTTGATACCAAATTTTTGTTTCTAGGTTACTGTATGTGTGCAAGCAAAATTTCGCTTAAATCACCCCACACATTTCCGAGATATGGTGTTTTCGAAGATTACGGTAAGGGGGAGGATGGGAAAGTTAAAAACTAATACCGCAATAACAAAGATAAATGCTGTAGAATCAATTTGACCACTCTGCCCTCTTTCTGTTCATGTTCATTCATGAAAACTGCCAGTAGATGGCGCTCATTTTAATGTAAGTGCTACTCGCTTGGAACGGCTTATAGCCTATAGCATTGATCCTCATGTGGTAGTTGTCTATAAATGACTATATGACTACCTATTAAATAGTCATCATTTAGTCCTTTTGGTATATAAAACGATTTTCTGTGATAAAGAACTAATTTGCCTGTCTATATATTTGGTGCGGTGGCGGTACTTCTTACTGTTAAACCATGTAAAACTTTTGAGCAAAAAAGTGTTGCCCAGCAGCATGTCATTTGGTCTTGTCTATCAATGAGCTAAATGGTTGCAAACCTAACGTTAAGGTTTGCAACTCCTCTTATCACGCTGAACGTCATAATTTTGTGGGTATGGCAGCCTACATTTATATGTGTCCCCACACATTAATTAAATCACATAGTGTCCTGTTTGGTCATTATGATTGATCGACTGTTTTGGGGTGAGGTGGTCCGCTAGATATATGAGCAGTATACTGATATCAGATTCGCAGTCCACAACCTTATACCTTCAATTTTACCCCCTTTTTGTCATGATTGGTGTATAAAGCCGTTTGGTGGAGGGCGTCCCCCATCTGCCCTGGACAAAAAGTTTAATGTAATATTCATATTCTGCTCCCAATTGCCTTTTATTTGAGTTTCCTCAATCTATGATCGAGTAATATTCCCATTTGGGGGGCTTATCAATCAATTGAACCTAATTTTTTGTGTCATATTCGTAGTCAACTCCTGAATACCTTTCATTCGAGTCCTGTATTAATTTATACGTCCAATATGTCTGTTTGGGGCAGTTTTTGGAGTTGAGCGACGTCTTGGATACTTGAACCGAATATGTAATACCATATTCATATTCTACACTCTAATAGCTTTCATATGGTCCCTATCGGCCCACTTTTGATTGGATGGTATTGTTGAGGTAACGGGGGAGGGTCCGCCCCTTCCAATATCAATAATTTATAAAGCCTATACCTCCTTCCTTACCAAATTTGTAATCTAATCCTGAATACCTTTCATTCGAGTTTCATGTTGTCATTATCATCCAATAAATCTATTTTAGGGTGTTTAAGGGTCGGGGCGTCCCCCCAGTTACTTGGAAATATTTTTTGATATAAAATTCGTACTCTACTCCTGGATACCTTTCATTTGAGACCCATATTTGGGGTAAGGGGGAGGGTCCGCCCCCTTCCGATGTAAAAAAAATATAAAGCATATGCCTCCTTTCAAACCATATTCGTAATCTACTCCCAAATACCTTTCATTCAAATCCCATATTGTCATTATCGTCCAATAAACTTATTTTGGGGGGTTTTGGGGTCTGGGAGGCCTTGCAACAACTATGCCAAGTATGGTCTAAATCGCTTCATACCCTGATATAGCTCCAACATAAACCGATCTCGCGATTACTCTTCTTAAGCATGTAGAGAGCGCGATTCTTATTCGATTTGGCTGACATTTTGTACAACGGCTTCATTTTGTACATAACCTTCAACATACGTGTCAAATATGGTCCTAATCGGTCTATAGCCTGATACAGCTCCCATATGAACCGATCTCTCGATTTTATCTCTTGAGCCCCTAAAGGGCGCAATTCTTATCCGAATTGGCTGAAATTGTTCACAATGTCTTCTACTACGGACTCCAACATTAAATTTTACCATGGGATCCATGGCCCGGCCGACTTTGGCACGCTTTTTTATACCCTCCACCATAAGATGGGGGGTATACTAATTTCGTCATTCTGTTTGTAACTACTGGAAATTTTCGTCTGAGACCCCATAAAGTATATATATTCTTGATCGTCGTGATATTTTATGTCGATCTAGCCATGTCCGTCCGTCTGTCCGTCCGTCCGTCCGTCCGTCCGTCCGTCCGTCCGTCCGTCCGTCTGTCTGTCGAAAGCACGCTAACTTCCGAAGGAGTAAAGCTAGCCGCTTGAAATTTTGCACAAATACTTCTTAATAGTGTAGGTCGGTTGGTATTGTAAATGGGCCATATCGGTCCATGTTTTGACATAGCTGCCATTTAAACCGATCTTGGGTCTTGACTTCTTGAGCCTCTAGAGTGCGCAATTCTTATCCGATTGGGATGAAATTTTGCACGACGTGTTTCGTTATGATATCCAACAACTGTGCCAAGTATGGTTCAAATCGGTCCATAACCTGATATAGCTGCCATATAAACCGATCTTGGGTCTTGACTTCTTGAGCCTCTAGCGTGCGCAATTCTTATCCGATCAGAATGAAATTTTGCACGACGTGTTTTGTTATTATATCCAACAACTGTGCCAAGTATGGTTGAAATCGGTCCATAACCTGATATAGCTGCCATATAAACCGATCTGGGGTCTTGACTTCTTGAGCCTCTAGAGTGCGCAATTCTTATCCGATTGAAATGAAATTTTGCACGACGTGTTTTGTTATTATATCCAACAACTGTGCCAAGTATGGTTCAAATCGGTTCATAACCTGATATAGCTGCCATATAAAGCGATCTTGGGTCTTGACTTCTTGAGCCTCTAGAGTGCGCAATTCTTATCCGAATGGAACGGAATTTCGCACGACGTGTTTTGTTATGATACCCAACAACTGTGCCAAGTATGGTTGAAATCGGTCCGTAACCTGATAAAGCTGCCATATAAACCGATCTTGGGTCTTGACTTCTTGAGCCTCTAGAGGGCACAATTCTTATCCGATTTGAATGAATTTTTGCACGAAGTATTTCGTTATGATATCCAACAACTGTGCCAAGTATGGTTGATCGGTCCATAACCTGATATAGATGTCATATAAACAGATCTTGGGATTTGACTTCTTGAGCTTTTAGAGGGCACAATTCCTATCCGATTTGGCTGAAATTTTGCATGACCTATTTTATTTTTACTTTCAACAACTGTGTCAAATAAGGTTCAAATCGGTTCATAACCTGATATAGCTACCATATAAACCGATCTGGGATCTTGACTTCTTGACCCCTAGAGGTCGCAATTATTATCCGATATGCCTGAAATTTTGTACGACGGATCCTCTCATGACCATCAACAAACGTCTTTATTATGGTCTGAATCGGTCTATAGCCCGATACAGATCCCAAATAAATCGTTCTCTTTATTTTACTTCATGAGCCCCAATAGGCGCAATTCTTATACGAATTGGCTGAAATTTTACACAGGTCTCCAACATATAATTTAATTGTGGTCCGAACCGGACCATATCTTGATATCGTTTCAATAGCAGAGCAACTCTTTTCTTATATCCTTTTTTGCCTAAGAAGAGATGCCGGGAAAAGAACTCGACAAATGCGATCCATGGTGGAGGGTATATAAGATTCGGCCCGGCCGAACTTAGCACGGTTTTACTTGTTTTTTTTTTGTTCTTTCAAAACCTAATAAGTTTTTTCCACATTTTATTGGACAATCCGACTTAAAAATATTCTATTTTGACCTATGCCTAGACCCAACATTTTCTAAAAAAAAAAAATGTCCACAAGGTCTAAGTGTTGTGTAGCAAGCTCCAAACAATTATTTGTGTTGCTTTTGAATATTCTTGACGTGATATACAACAAGCGCTATACAGAATATTTTGTTTATACTCACCACCATAGGATGGGGGTATACTAATCTAGTCATTCCGTTTGTAACACCTCGAAATATTGATCTGCGACCCCACAAAGTATATATATTCTTGATCGTCTGGACATTTCGAGGCGATCTAGCCATGTTGGCCATGTTCCGTATGTCGAAATCACGATAGCAGTCGAACGAATAAAGCTATCCCCTTTTGCACAGATACATCTTATGAATATAAGTCGATGGGGATTGCAAATAGGCCAAGTCGGTTCAGATTTGGATATAGTTCCCATATAAACCGATCTCCCGATTTGATGTATTTAGCCCCTAGAAGCCGCAATTGTAATCCGATCGGACTGAAATTTTTCATGTAGTGTTGAAATCGGCCTATAACTTGATATAGCTCCCATATAAACCGTTCTCCCCAATTTGACATCTTGAGCCCTTACAAGCCAAAATTTTCGTCTGATTTATCTTAAATGTTCCATCAGTGTTCTTTTACGACTTCCAACAACTGTGCCGAGTACGGTTCAAATCGGTCTTTATCCTGATATAGCTTCTATATAAACCGTTCTCTTGATTTCACGTCTTTATACCCTGGAGGCCACAATTTTTACCGATTTGACTAAAATTTTGCATGTTCTATTCTGTTACTACTTCCCACAAATGTGCAATGTACGCTCCAAATCTGTCTATAACCTGATGTAGCTCCCATATAAACCGGTCGCTTGATTTCCATTCTTCGGTTCCCAGAAGCTCTCATTTTTGCCAATTTTGGCATAATTTTGTACGAATAGTAATATTTTGCCTTTTAACTAATTTTATTTTCTTTCTATTTTACGTATAATCCATGGTGGTGGGTTTCAAATATTCGGCCTGGCCGAACTTAGCACACTTTTATTTTTATACCTTCACCATAGGATGGGGGGTATACTAATTTCGTCATTCTGTTTGTAACTACTCGAAATATTCGTCTGAAACCCCATAAAGTATATATATTCTTGATCGTCGCGACATTTTATGTCGATCTAGGCATGTCCGTCCGTCTGTCTGTCGAAAGCACGCTAACTTTCGAATAAGTAAAGCTACCCGCTTGAAATTTTGCACAAATATTTCTTATTAATGTAGGTCGGTTGGTAGTGTAAATGGGCTATATCGGTCCATGTTTTGATATAGCTGCCATATCAACCGATCTTGACTTCTTGAGCCTCTAGAGTGCGCAATTCTTATCCGATTGGAATGTAATTTTGCACGATGTGTTTTGTTATAATATCCAACAATTGCGCCAAGTTCAAATCGGTCCATAACCTGATATAGCTGCCATATAAACCGATCTTGGGTCTTGACTTCTTGAGCCTCTAGAGTGCGCAATTCTTATCCGATTGGAATGAAATTTTGCACGACGTGTTTTGTTATAATATCCAACAACTGTGCAATGTATAGTTCAAATCAGTCCATAACCTGATATAGCTGTCATATAAACCGATCTTGGGTCTTGACTTCTTGAGTCTCTAGAGGGCGAAATTCTTAACCGATTTGAATGAATTTTTGCACGAACTATTTTGTTATGATGTCCAACAACTGTGCCAAGTATGGTTCAAATCAGTTCATAACCTGATATAGCTGTCATATAAACAGATCTGGGGACTTGACTTCTTGAGCTTCTAGAGGGCGTAATTCCTATCCGATTTGGCTGAAATTTCGCATGACGTATTTTATTTTAACTTTCAACAACCATGTCAAATAAGGTTTAAATCGGTACATAACCTGATATAGCTGCCATATAAACTGATCTGGGATCTTGACTTCTTGAGCCTCTAGAGGTCGCCATTATTATCCGATTTGCCTGAAATTTTGTACGACGGATCTTCTCATGATCATCAACATACGCGTTTATTATGATTTGAATCGGTCTATAGCCCGATACAGCTCCCATATAAATCGATCTCTCTATTTTACTTCTTGATCCCCCAAAGGGCGCAATTCTTATTCAAATTGGCTGACATTTTACACAGGTCTCCAACATATAATTTAGTTGTGGTCCAAACCGGACCCTATCTTGATATCGCTCTAATAGCAGAGCAAATATTTTCTTATATCCTTTTTTCCCAAAGAAGAGATGCCCGGAAAAGAACTCGACAAATGCGATCCATGGTGGAGGGTATATAAGATTCGGCCCGGCCGAACTTAGCACGCTTTACTTGTTCTTACTTAATAAATATTTTCGAATGATTGAGATTTTTATACCCTCCACCATAGGATGGGGGGTATACTAATTTCGTCATTCTGTCTGTAACTACTCGAAATATTCGTCTGAGACCCCATAAAGTATATATATTTTTGATCGTCGCGACATTTTATGTCGATCTAGCCATGTCCGACCGTCTGTCCGTCTGTCTGTCTGTCGAAAGCACGCTATCTTCCGAAGGAGTAAAGCTAGCGCTTGCAATTTTGCACAATAACTTCCTATTAGTGTAGGTCGGTTGGTATTGTAAATGGACCATATCGGTCCATGTTTTGATATAGCTGCCATATAAACCGATCTTGGGTCTTGACTTCTTGAGCCTCTAGAGTGCGAAATTCTTATCCGATTGGAATGAAATTTTGCACGACGTGTTTTGTTATGATATCCAACAATTGTGCCAAGTATGATTCTAATCAGTCCAAAAACTGATATAGCTGCCAAATAAACCGATCTGGGATCTTAACTTCTTGAGCCTCAAGAGGTGGCAATTATTATCCGATTTGCCTGACATTTTGTACGACGGATTCTCTCATGACCATAAGCATACGTGTTTATTATGGTCTGAATCGGTCTATAGCCCGATACAGCTCCCATATAAATCCATCTCTCTATTTTACTTTTTTGAGCCCCCAAAGGGCGCAATTCTTATTCGAATTGGCTGACATTTTAAACAGGTCTCCACCATATAATTTAATTGTGGTCCAAACCGGGCCATATCTTGATATCGCTCTAATGGCAGAGCAAATCTTTACTTATATCCTTTTTTGCCTAGGAAGAGATGCCGGGAAAAGAACTCGACAAATGCGATCCCTGGTGGAGGGTATATATGATTCCGCCCGACCGAACTTAGCACGCTTTTACTTGTTTTTAATTTGGGACATTGTGATAAATGAATTTGGGACAAATGAAGCGTTCTTCTCTGAACATATAAGGTCTGCTTGATCTCGGCTTTACGACTAAATTGTTTCTGTTTATGTCTACGACTTCCTGTACACAAAGATGTGGTTTTCCGAGAATTTTTTTTTTTCAATTTCACGCAAGGATTCTCGCATTTTCAAAGTAATTTCTTCTCTTTAACACATTTTGAGATATATCTTGGAACAATAAATTAAATATGTGAAAAAGAATTTGTAATGGTCCTAACATCTGTTATACTATTTACGAATGATGTAAAGTGTCATATGTTTCCTCAAAGGTCCAGCAAAATGGCAAAAACGTATAGAGATGTGGGTTGTGGGAGTAAACTGTAGTAGTTTTCTAGTTTTTTTCTTTTTCAAAGATATAAGGGCGCAAATTATAGTGATGTCTGAACTTTAGTGTTACGTAATGGCTGGATGAATATGTGATTCAGCAAAGTAGAAAGAGTAATTTTAAGAAATTTTAAATCATGAACATTTTCAAATAGCTTTTTGTTGAATAAATAAAGTGTACTTATTTGATTGACTGTACCGTACTATTTTTGGATATAACATCCATATATGTATATATCTATGTAATACTCTTAATTTTCTTCGAATTGGAGCGTTCCCTTAGACACTTAATTTCTTATCACACTCGTACTCCCTCCTAAATATCTTTAAAGCCATATTTTGCACCAATAAGCCTATATGGTGTTTTGGGCGATTTTGAAGAGTGGAGCTCACACTTGGCCTCTTATTTTTATAACAAATAGTACTCTACTCCCAAATGCCTCCCATTTAAGTCTTGTACAGATTTTTCTGTATGCCTATTTTGATGTGTTTTTGAGTAGGCGTTGTCCCGGGAATTTATTTCTAATTTTATATATCTGAATTGCGGTAATAAGCTTCTTTTAAAGGATGAACAAAAATTCGCTTAAATGGGTCCACTCTTCCAAGAGGTATCTTTTATATATCACAAAATATTGGGGACTCTTCGTCTTCGTTTAAGGTTGTTTATAAAGTATCCTAAAAACGTTTGTTCTAAAAATGTGGCAGTGAGAACTAGCTAAATTATAGTATTATTATAGTATTAGGGGTTCTGCTCTAATGATCCAATATGAATTTTGGATGTTACAGCAGATTTCAATTTGAAAAGATTTATCCCAAGAAATACAGTTGAAAGATCGGTTAATATAGGAATTGAATTATTATATCTAAAGGGTGATTTTTTTGAGGTTAGGATTTTCATGCATTAGTATTTGACAGATCACGTGGGATTTCAGACATGGTGTCAAAGAGAAAGATGCTCAGTATGCTTTGACATTTCATCATGAATAGACTTACTAACGAGCAACGCTTGCAAATCATTGAATTTTATTACCAAAATCAGTGTTCGGTTCGAAATGTGTTCAAATTTTGACAAATTTTGTTCAGCGATGAGGCTCATTTCTGGTTGAATGGCTACGTAAATAAGCAAAATTGCCGCATTTGGAGTGAAGAGCAACCAGAAGCCGTTCAAGAACTGCCCATGCATCCCGAAAAATGCACTGTTTGGTGTGGTTTGTACGCTGGTGGAATCATTGGACCGTATTTTTTCAAAGATGCTGTTGGACGCAACGTTACGGTGAATGAACACATTTCGAACCGAACACTGATTTTGGTAATAAAATTCAATGATTTGCAAGCGTTGCTCGTTAGTAAGTCTATTCATGAAATCACCCTTTACAACCGATAGATGGGCGAATAATCGTTTTGTCATTCGGTTTGTAATGCATCGAAATATCCACTTCCGACACTACAAGAAGATAGTCTTGCTACATATGGCTCACTTATGTGTGTTTTAAATGATATGCTCTGCTGTGGATTTGTATAACCACAAACGTATTCTAGTGTTGAAAACTCTTTATATTTGATATCTGAAATTGTAAAAAACCCTCGCATATATCTTTTAACCAATAGTTTTTCAAGGGCTATAATTCCGATTTTGGGCGAATAAACTGTTGTTCACATACCATACCCAATGCTGTAGTGTATTTTATATAGTCGATTATTAATAAATCAATTGAAGTAAATGTGCACACAATGTACAATTAAAAATATTGCTCAGAATATACAATAATTATGTGGTTTTCATTTTATAGTCGGGTCATTGCTTTGATATATTTAAAGGCTTTCAGCAGACGGATCTGTCTGCAGTTGTCATTAAGTATTTTACAAGATGAGTTGTTCACGTAAAATAACATTGTTTTGTTTTGTAGGTAAAGATACTTTTATGGAATTTAGGCTTACTTCTGCACCTAGTAATTTGGGTGGCTTTATCTTCTAGCATTTAATTTGATTTTACAATATTTCAGTTACATTAACTTTAGAATCGAATAACGCCAGCCAATCAACATCAAGGCAAGCTTCTGAAGAGGACAGTGAATCTGTTGACGAGGAAAAACTACATTTGGATAGATCCGCGACAGAGAAGATTCAAAAGGTAAGGGTTGTAAGATCTTAATTGCTGATGAAATGTACTTCGAGTAACTTTTATATGGAGAAACATTTAAAAAACTGTGAAAATCCATTTTGCTGTAAATTGATACCCATTGCCATGGATTTATTTTCAGATTTGTATCACAAAATATTGGCTATGTCAACATCAACTATAGTACATGGTCATTTTGCTAACTCGCACTCTGCGAGCTAAAATAGTTAAATCGGCAATTTTGCCCACAAAGCAGATATTTCAAAATATGTAATGATAAGGGCCATAGTTCGAATGGGTATAAAGATATCAAATTAGCTCCAAGATTTTGAATAGCATCGATATTGGATGATATACAAACGAGAGCTAATGTACACTCATAGTCTTTAATTTTGATAATAGAAATCGGTTGAAGAATATTATTTATACGTCATTAAGGGCATCTGATTCATTCACGACTCCAAAACTCACCAAATTTGACTTCAGTCTATATACCAACTTTATCAAACTATTCGAACTACTCAGTGTTGCAAAATCAGCAAGAACGGATAAAAATTAAGCTTTCTACAAAATCAAGAAATGAAATTGTAAAGTTGATTTATACAGCTTCAATGTGCACCAGATCGATCAATATTTGGATATAGCATCCATATGGACCGATCTCCCGATTTAAAGTCATTGGACAATAAAAGGCGGTTTTGGCATATACCCAAGTTCGTCCCGCCCGAACTAAATGCCTTTTTACTTGTTCTTACTTCAATTGGCTATGACATATGTATGTTGCACTATCCAAACTAAGAATGGATTTCCAGGCGCCAGGAGAACTAACAGCTAGTTTCGAGATGTGTTTCTGCACTTGATCGTTCAATCGGATTTTTTGTCTTCCCCTTTTTCGTATACCCCAAAGTTTTTCCTAAAAATCAATCATTCAATCAATCTATTATTGGACGTTTTCTCGTAGAGCCTCCAATAGTCGGACCAAAGATTTCCTCGCTTTCTATATTGGCATTAAAGTATCCAAGAACGATTTTAATGTCATGTGCGGGCATTGTTAATATATTCTTTAACGGCGGAGTAAATCTGGAGACAAGGTGTCTCAGTCTCTGACTAACCACAAAATAGCAAAATTCATACCTTGTATCAAGGCAGATAAAATGGTCCCCCTTCTGAGTCGTAGTGACGCCTTTCCGAATCCATCACACCTCTTGTAAGCCGGTAATGTCGGTCTTGAACTTTTCCAATACATCCGCCAGTGCGTACACCGCATTTTCTCTGAAAAGAGTTCTGACATTTCGTTAGGGGAGTCTGTTATTATTATCTATTATTTTCCGAGGACGGGTTACTGGCCCAGTGCCCCAATGCCGTGTGTCCGACACCCGTTCCAGCCGCCCCTATCGTAGGAATAGTCTCTGATTATGGTCATTAATTATTTAAAGGCGCAAATAACTCCCTTTTTCAAGTCGACTATCATAGGCACTCAGTGTCTGAGCAAGAGCCGGTACATTGTACATACCCATTGACAAAAATCAACAAAGTGATATCGCGGTTTTGGTGCAAAAATTATTTAAATACTAAAAATTTCAGAAATATCAATGGTTATTATTCTTGACACCTCTTCCCATAAAAGTGCTACCACTGAGCGGTGCCCTTCGGTCCATCACTGAAACTCTGCTCTCGAAATCGCCGATTGTTCATAAGTGTATTTCCATCTATTCCTCAAAGCTTTCCCCTTTCCGCAACCTGTGTACGTGCCCGGTAGCTTTTATCTAAGCTTCACATGATAAGGACACACAACACAAAACAGATCTCAAAGTTCTAACAAGTGCGGTGCTTACAGTTAGCCCTCGTCGACCGCTTTTTCAGTTCATTGTTCTTTTCTTTAAAATATCTATAGTGAATTTATTTCCAAAAGACCTATGAATATACTGTTGAAACAGGATAAGTGAAACGCTAAAAATGCATCAATTTGGTTTTACTTATCCGTAATTTTCAGTTAAGCGTTATACGGATAACCGAAACTAGTTTTCACATCAGCGATTTAAGCATAAATACAATCGAATTTTCATGACAGCGTATTGATCATGTATGAAATAACTTGAATTGAAAAAGAGCAATGCAGAGTAGAACTCTTCAAATTTCGGAGACAATCATTAGTGATATATTAAAATACGTTTTTACGAATTTTCTTGATTACGTGAGTTTGATAGATTTCCATAGAAATAACTTTTTCACCTATGCGATTTCAGTTTCACATTTTGGGGTAAAATAACTTTTTAAATTTTGCGGTATTTTCAGTTAACCGATTTTCCACTTAAGCGAATTCAATTGCATTGAATAACACCAAAAATTAATGGTTCTTTAAATCAAGTTTCACTTAATCAGGATTTTCCACTAACGCGTATTACAGTTATGCGGTTTCGACTGTATACCATTAGAATCTATGTAAACCGTTAAAATAATATGCATACGAACTGTGTATTTACAAGCTTCTAAAGATTTGTATTGAGTGTTTAATTTTTATGAGCCAAAAAAAAAAAACATTTGGTCCATATTTAAAACTGAAATGAACCAAAAAACCCTTTATTAATCAATCTCTCCTCTTTAGGAACGACAATTCAAGGACATCAACACATGCTCGAGCAAGACATCGTCTCCCGGAAGTTCAGTGTTGTCGTCATGGTGTAATGCAGGGGAGTCGTTGGCTGCTAACGATTTTAGCACTTTAAGTTTGGACAGCAGTGAGGATAGCAATAAGCAAGACAATAAACTTCTGGAGGATCAGAAAGAAACTGAACGTAAACTTTCCTTCGAAATAAACGATGATGACTTAGTGACTTTGAATTCAGATGTCCAAATGAGCACGTTATGTGAGTATTGATGTTGATTAAAAATAGTTTTATTGCTAATATGGATTTTCCTTAAAGCTTCTCTAACTGAACCTGTTACGCTCAACGATGAAATCGATAATTTGCCCAAAGAATCCACAAACCTTGCCATACTCGATGATACCAATAATATGGTAGAACGTCCCAAGTCCATATGTAACTCCTTGAATGAAAGCAAATTCGCTGAAATGGCTTTGGAGGGTAGCACATTTCTATTGGATGACGAAACTTCGCCTACTGACAGTTTGGTCAGTAGCAGTGAGTCCGAGGGAGCTGCCTGCAAGCAAAAGAAACACAAAATCAATGAAGAATTGCAGGAGAAGGACATCGATGAAATTTCGCCAGAATTAGATTTGGCTAGTCCTCTATCGCCTGGCACGCCCACACACTGCTCTCGCTCACTGTCCCTGTCTGATTGTGGTAATTTAATTGATGACGAGATAGCCGACCAACCGGCCCTGCTATTCAATCAAGAATCACAAGATGGCGGGGCGGAGAGTGGAGCGTCGCGCAGAGATAGAACGGATACACCCACACTCATGGAGAGCTTAAGTTCCTTGCGTAACTCCATACACAGCCAAACGAATAGATCACGTAGTGCTCTATACCAGGCCATGGAACTAAGCTTGCGTACCCCTTTGTCATTGCGCAAAGCAGTGATGGAGCGGGCTGAATCCTTAGACACGTTGTCACCCTGTGAATCTATTTGTTCTGACGATCTGATGATGGATTTCGATATGGCAAGTAGCATGGATTCAATTGATAGGTGAGTGACCAAATTCAGAAATCAAATATCGATTTCTAGATCAAGGCTCGTTTGGTAATTTCAGATCGGTTTCCATCAAAAGTCGCAGTGGCTCTGATTTAAATAAGATCGATGATGGCGAATTGTTTTCGGAATTCAACCGAAAAGGCAATGATGTTATGCAAGAATTAAATTCTCTTCTGCGCAGCCATTCCAAGAAAAATAAAGATCGAGATATCACGTAAGTTTTAAATTGATTTAGCATTTCCAAAAATAAAACTGCTACGAAAATATAAACGCGACAAGGTAATAAACAATTTATAATTTCCCCTTAAAACCCTGTACGAAAAAAGAATTTCCGAAAATTTTTCTATATACAATAAAACTAATTTTTCTTTGTATTCTTCGGGATGTTCTTTGTTGAAACTGATTAGGAAAATGATTTATTGCTAAAGAAAGACAAATGATAACGTAATAACTAAAACTGATAAAAATGGGGCGAAAATTTTAAATTCATATCTATATAACTTAAACACTTTTCCCTACTAAGTCCGACGTCCATATAATACTGAAATCAATCTGTTCACGAGGAGGACGAATGGTTTTTTCTATAGTTTTCGAAGCTACCAGCACTATAACATTTCCTATAACGGTCGATTTACTTGCAGTAACTGACGCCAAATCCTTAATTTGGCAGTAGGATGCGATAAATTTTAAAGTAATTTGAAGAAAATTTTGTTTGTTTTAAGGCGTTGGAGCATTTGCACTTTTTATAATAGCTATCCCCTCTTTTAATATAATACGTAACAAGATGTTGACATAGTCTGCTTTTTCTGGCGATTCAGTGTTAGAATTTTTTTTTTTTTTTTTTTTTGGACTGGTAAACACAAATTTTTACCATTTTCGGGAAGGTTTCAATAAACTTTATCGCTCCCGACGATGTAGGTAGGCAAAAACAAGTAAAAGCGTGCTAAGTTCGGCCGGGCCGAATCTTATATACCCTCCACCATGGATCGCATTTGTCGAGTTCTTTTCCCGGAATCTCTTCTTAGGCAAAAAAGGATATAAGAAAAGAGTTGCTCTGCTATTAAAACGATATCAAGATATGGTCCGGTTCGGACCACAATTAAATTATATGTTGGAGACCTGTGTAAAATTTCAGCCAATTCGTATAAGAATTGCGCCCATTGGGGCTCACGAAGTAAAATAGAGAAAGCGATTTCTATGGGATCTGTATCGGGCTATAGACCGATTCAGACCATAATAAACAAGTTTGTTGATGGTCATGAGAGGATCCGTCGTACAAAATTTCAGGCATATCGTATAATAATTGCGACCTCTAGGGGTCAAGAAGTCAAGATCCCAGATCGGTTTATATGGCAGCTATATCAGGTTATGAACCGATTTGAACCTTATTTGACACAGTTGTTGAAAGTAAAAATAAAATACGTCATGCAAAATTTCAGCCAAATCGGATAGGAACTGCGCCCTCTAAAAGCTCAAGAAGTCAAATCCCAAGATCTGTTTATATGACAGCTATATCAGGCTATAGACCGATTTAAACCATACCTGGCACAGTTATTGAATATCATAACGAAATATTTCGTGCAAAATTTCATTTCAATCGGATAAGAATTGCGCACTCTAGAGGCTCAAGAAGTCAAGACCCAAGATCGGTTGATATGGCAGCTATATCAGGTTATGAACCGATTTGAACCATACTTGGCACAGTTGTTGGATATAATAACAAAACACGTCGTGCAAAATTTCATTTCAATCGGATAAGAATTGCGCACTCTAGAGGCTCAAGAAGTCAAGACCCAAGATCTGTTTATATGGCAGCTATATCAGGTTATGGACCGATTTAAACTATACTTGGCACAGTTGTTGGATATCATAACAAAACACGTCGTGCAAAATTTCATTCCAATCGGATAAGAATTGCGCACTCTAGAGGCTCAAGAAGTCAAGACCCAAGATCGGTTTATATGGCAGCTATATCAGGTTATGGACCGATTTGAACCATACTTGGCACAGTTGTTGGATATAATAACAAAACACGTCATGCAAAATTTCATTCTGATCGGATAAGAATTGCGCACGCTAGAGGCTCAAGAAGTCAAGACCCAAGATCGGTTTATATGGCAGCTATATCAGGTTATTGACCGATTTAAACTATACTTGGCACAGTTGTTGGATAACATAACAAAACACGTCGTGCAAAATTTCATTCCAATCGGATAAAAATTGCGCACTCTAGAGGCTCAAGAAGTCAAGACCCAAGATCGGTTTATATGGCAGCTATATCAAAACATGGACCGATATGGCCCATTTACAATACCAACCGACCTACACTAATAAGAAGTATTTGTGCAAAATTTCAAGCGGCTAGCTTTACTCCTTCGGAAGTTAGCGTGCTTTCGACAGACAGACGGACGGACGGACGGACAGACGGACGGACATGGCTAGATCGACATAAAATTTCACGACGATCAAGAATATATATACTTTATGGGGTCTCAGACGAATATTTCGAGTAGTTACAAACAGAATGACGAAATTAGTATACCCCCCATCTTATGGTGGAGGGTATAAAAATATTACGAATTTTTGCCATAAATGACCAAAAGGTACCGTTATACAAAACATAGAGCAAATTGTTGTTGTCGTGAGCAGTGAGTGGCATCCCTTTCACATTTTTTTTAAATAAAATCCAAGTACTTTAGATACGATGCTTTCTTTATTCAATATTTCAGTAGTTCTATGCTGGTGAATCGCGGTGTATAAGAATACTATTTAGAAACAGTAGCTGTCATATCCAAGTAGCCGTTTAATCAAATATCGACCAACAAAAGAAATGAATTTCGTCCTTTTTATTGACGAGAACAAGTTTTGCACATTTTTCATAAAACGGAAAAGATAAGTTTTGCATACGCATGGAACTGCACTTTATAAAGATACTCTGATTTCATCAGTTAAATGGAAGCGCTTTTGTAGAACTGGTGTGCATGGCAGAACGAGAGCTAGGGAAATTAGTGTTTTAGAATCAGAATCAAAACGGATCAGTGTGGTTCTCTAAACGTTTTAATACAAAATCTACATCAGAGTGCAAAACAGCTGAATCATGAAGAGGACTTTGGTTCCAACATGGGAATTATTCAAAGCTTACTACGCTGAAAGCAGAAATGAGTTTATTGTATACCACCAACTGAAATTTGAAGCCACCCCATCAATCACCGGTCATGAACCGCAAAGAACATTAATTTATTGGAACATAAAAGTCGTTCACATGAATAATTATGTGCCTTAGATAATCTTACAGTGTATTCTTGTATCTGCAGCTACTTGCATGTTGTTCTAATGATTTTTGTCATTGGGCATACCAGTATTTTTGTACCTAAGGCTCAACTTTAAAAACTGACACCTTCCGAGTTTATCATCCACACTAAACCGAGCTGCTCACCATACTGACTGCTCTTTGCTCAGTAAAAAGGGCATAGAAATAACAGGGACATTTTTGTGCTCTCAAAATTGTACAGCAAATTTTAGGCTTATAAGTGTCAATAATTATTTTATTATTCTTCAAAGCAAGCAGCTCTGCTTAAAAAATTAAAAAAAAAAACATTGTTCGGAAAAAAGAAAAGAAAGAAAGATACACAAATTGAAAACCAAGACCGCCGAAACCCTATAACGCCATAGTTTCCTTTACGAGACAGGAAATAATACATATTAAGAAAATGCAAATGACATAAATAGCATGAATGCTGCATGCGGCTTGTTCTTAGATAATTCTTATTAATTTATATTCACAAGTCTGTGTGCGAAGTTCAAATTATTTATCTGGCTGCTTTTTTAAAGGCTATAGGAAAGCTTTTCAAAAAAAAAACACATAAAATTCAGAAAAATTCATGAAATCTTTATTTGAATACGGTCCGTAAAAATTAATGTTTAAATATTATTATATCCACCACCATAGGGAAGGGATGTAATAATCTAGTCATTCCGTTTGTAACACCTCGACATATATGTGTAAGACCCCATAAAGTAGACAGGAAATAATACATATTAAGAAAATGCAAATGACATAAATAGCATGAATGCTGCATGCGGCTTGTTCTTAGATAATTCTTATTAATTTATATTCACAAGTCTGTGTGCGAAATTCAAATTATTTATCTGGCTGCTTTTTTAAAGGCTATAGGAAAGCTTTTCAAAAAAAAAACACATAAAATTCAGAAAAATTCATGAAATCTTTATTTGAATACGGTCCGTATAAATTAATGTTTAAATATTATTATATCCACCACCATAGGGAAGGGATGTAATAATCTAGTCATTCCGTTTGTAACACCTCGACATATATGTTTAAGACCCCATAAAGTATTTATATACATTCTTGATCGTTTCGACGCCCTCTAGCCATGTCCGTCCGTCCGTCTGTCGAAATCACCGATATCGTGATGGCATGGGCTATATCGGCTCAGATTTAGATACAGCTCCCATATAAACCAATCTCACGATTTGACTTTTTAAACCTCTGGAATCCGCAATGTTCGCCCGATTTGACTGAAATTTTGCATGTAGTATTCTGTTGTGACTTCCAACAACTTTGTTGGAAGACTTAAGAACAGTCCAATTCGGTCTATAACCTGATATAGCTCCCATATAAACCGAACTCCCGATTTGACTTCTTGACCCCTGACAGGGCAATTTTCGTCCGGTTTGACTGAAATTTTACACGTATTGTTCTGTTAAGACCTGCAACAATAATGCTTAATACGGTCCGAATCGATCTATAACCTGATATAGCTCCCATGTAAACCAATCTCCCGATTTTACTTTTTGAGCTCTTACAAACCGCAATTTTTTCGGATTTGGCTAAAATTTTTAGTGTGGTGTTATGTTATAACTTCTGTGCCAAGTACGGCCAAAATCGGTCTATAACCTGATATAGCTCCCACATAATCCGATCTTAATATTTGACTTCTTGAGCCCTTACAAGCCGCAATTTTTGTCTGCGTTCGTTCTTGGGCCAAAGAGTTGACATGTCCAAAATGTCATGACAATCGGACAATAAATGCGACCTGTACCTTCATCATAAGAATACATGGACAGACAGACCGACATAACTAAATCGAATCAGGAAAAGATTCTAAGATATCCGATTGGTATACTTATCAATTGGTTTAGCTCTTCTCCTTCTTAGCAATGCAAACAAATGCACAAAGTTATAATACACTGTACCACAGTGGTGTAGGGTATTAACATTTTCGTAATAAAAGTATTTTGTTTGTCGTAAAAATGTCCCAAACCATTAATTTTTTTGCGTGTAGGTTTTTCGTTTAATGTCATCAAACTACAAAAGAAAGTGTTGCACAAGAAGAATAATTAAATTTTTATAACCTTTGAAAATGTATATCTTCCCTGTAATGTTACAGCCATGACTGACAAACGTGTACCCATAATAAGCATAAAAATGCGAGAATTTGTAAACAAAAGCAACCCAGACAATTTCATAGTGTCATTCCACTTTAACCTTTTTTCTCTCAAGGTGTATCCCAGAGTCATCTAGAGAAACATCCCACAACATAAGTGCCTCCATGGCTTTTGTGAAAAGGTTTTTTAAGCTTGAATTCATAAAAATAAGCCGCTGTAATCAATTATATCAACCAAGTAAAAAAACAAGTAAAACCGTGCTAAGTTCGGCCGGGCCGAATCTTATATACCCTCCACCATGGATCGCATTTGTCGAGTTCTTTTCCCGGCATCTCTTCTTAGGCAAAAAAGGATATAAGAAAAGAGTTGCTCTGCTATTGAAACGATATCAAGATATGGTCCGGTTCGGACCACAATTAAATTATATGTTGGAGACCTGTGTAAAATTTCAGCCAATTCGTATAAGAATTGCGCCCATTGGGGCTCACGAAGTAAAATAGAGAGAACGATTTATATGGGATCTGTATCGGGCTATAGACCGATTCAGACCATAATAAAGACGTTTGTTGATGGTCATGAGAGGATCCGTCGTACAAAATTTCAGGCATATCGGATAATAATTGCGACCTCTAGGGGTCAAGAAGTCAAGATCCCAGATCGGTTTATATGGTAGCTATATCAGGTTATGAACCGATTTGAACCTTATTTGACACAGTTGTTGAAAGTAAAAATAAAATAGGTCATGCAAAATTTCAGCCAAATCGGATAGGAATTGTGCCCTCTAAAAGCTCAAGAAGTCAAATCCCAAGATCTGTTTATATGACATCTATATCAGGTTATGGACCGATCAACCATACTTGGCACAGTTGTTGGATATCATAACGAAATACTTCGTGCAAAAATTCATTCAAATCGGATAAGAATTGTGCCCTCTAGAGGCTCAAGAAGTCAAGACCCAAGATCGGTTTATATGGCAGCTTTATCAGGTTATGGACCGATTTCAACCATACTTGGCACAGTTGTTGGGTATCATAACAAAACACGTCGTGCGAAATTCCGTTCCATTCGGATAAGAATTGCGCACTCTAGAGGCTCAAGAAGTCAAGACCCAAGATCGCTTTATATGGCAGCTATATCAGGTTATGAACCGATTTGAACCATACTTGGCACAGTTGTTGGATATAATAACATAACACGTCGTGCAAAATTTCATTTCAATCGGATAAGAATTGCGCACTCTAGAGGCTCAAGAAGTCAAGACCCCAGATCGGTTTATATGGCAGCTATATCAGGTTATGGACCGATTTCAACCATACTTGGCACAGTTGTTGGATATAATAACAAAACACGTCATGCAAAATTTCATTCTGATCGGATAAGAATTGCGCACGCTAGAGGCTCAAGAAGTCAAGACCCAAGATCGGTTTATATGGCAGCTATATCAGGTTATGGACCGATTTGAACCATACTTGGCACAGTTGTTGGATATCATAACGAAACACGTCGTGCAAAATTTCATCCCAATCGGATAAGAATTGCGCACTCTAGAGGCTCAAGAAGTCAAGACCCAAGATCGGTTTATATGGCAGCTATGTCAAAACATGGACCGATATGGCCCATTTACAATACCAACCGACCTACACTATTAAGAAGTATTTGTGCAAAATTTCAAGCGGCTAGCTTTACTCCTTCGGAAGTTAGCGTGCTTTCGACAGACAGACGGACGGACGGACGGACGGACGGACGGACGGACGGACGGACGGACGGACGGACGGACGGACGGACGGACAGACGGACGGACATGGCTAGATCGACATAAAATATCACGACGATCAAGAATATATATACTTTATGGGGTCTCAGACGAAAATTTCCAGTAGTTACAAACAGAATGACGAAATTAGTATACCCCCCATCTTATGGTGGAGGGTATAATAACGAAACAGCCAATCACAAAAACATGATAAATTAAAGTATCAAAAACAGACTACAATGAATGAAACACCCATAGAAAGACATTGTTTGGCTGCCGGTTTCAGATCACGTAAAACTCTGACCTTTCACCAAAAAATGTTTCTGTTGTCTAAAAGCCGGAATGAAAATTCAACATTTAGTCTGCCAAACAAGAGACAAACAAATTTTGTGGGCAAACAATTGCACACAATCTGCGATACATAGTTGAGGATAATGGGAAAATATTTTAGGAACTGTCCTGGAATGAAAGCAATTATTTATGGACAAAGAGTATTAACCCAATTCATGACCTAGCTACCATACAGGTATAATTAGCTTCAATTTAATTAATAAAACAGTACGTTTGTTAATTCATTTCAACAAATTGAACCCATGTCTAATTTTATTTTTACTTGGGACAGTTGTTATCGTTGGGGTTTTTTTGGCAATGCAAAAAACTTCGATTTTCGACAAGTGCAACCATGTGCCATTCAACCGATGTAGGTTTCCTTTTTTTGTCTGCTGCTTAATTGTATTTACATTGGGGTGCTTTTATGGGATTATTGTAGCACTTGCAAGAGTTTTTCCACGCGATTATTCGTATGCTAAGTAACCAATACACTTGTATTAAATATTCAAATGCTTGTGAAAAGTTTAAAAAGAAGCAAGGACTACAGTTTTGATGTGAATTTTATTTTGTTCACGAGTCTCTTAGTGAGGGAAATTTTAGAAAGGTAAGGTAATTGAAGTATGCTCATAAATGTTCATTTCAGACAAATTAGAAAGTTTCAAATATCATTTCACTTATAAGCGTGACCTACAAACAGTCTTAAACACACTGAAAGAAAAAATGTACCCAAAATGTAAATTTTTTTCCCTATTCGTAAAATTTTAGCAATAACCAAAACTTTAAAATAAAGATGATACCTTTAAATTTAATGTCCTATTTACCAACGGACATGTTCATCCGTTTCAAATTTTGATCGCTGAAAGATCCTTATTATACCCTGCACCATAGGATGGTGCCTTACTTATGTTGCCATTCCGTTTATTCATCTGAAACCCAACAAAGTATATATATTCTTGACCGTTTTGACGATCTAAGTCGAATTAGCCATGTCCGTTCGTCTGTCTGTCTGTAGAAAGCACGCAAACTTTCGAAGGAGTAATGCTAAATACTTGAAATTTTGCACCAATACTTCTTACAAAAACAGGTCAGTTGGAATTGTAATTGGGCAAATCGGTCCATGTTTTGGTATAGCTGCCATATAAACCGATCTCTAATCTTGACTTCCTAAGCCTCTGGAGGGCGCAATTCTTATCTGATTTGGCTGCAATTTTGCACGTAACTCTTTGTTATGCCTTCCAACAACTATGCCAAGTATGTACCAAATCAGTTTATAATCTGATATAGCTTCCATATAAACCAATCCTAGATCTTGACTCCTTGAGGCTCTAGAGGGCGCAATTCTTATCCGATTAAGCTGAAACTTTCCACCAGGTGGTTTATTTTGACTTCTAATAAATGCCAAGTATGATCCAAATCAGTTCACAGTCTGATATAGCTCCGATTTAGCTGAAAAATAAATATCCGATTTAGCTGAAATTTTGAATGAACTACTTCGGTATGACCGTCAACAACTGTGGCTAGTACGGTCCAAATAGGTCCATTACCTGATATAGCTCCCATATAAACCGATCTCGGTTTAGAGGGTGCAGTTATTAACTGATTTGGCTGAAATTGTACTTGAAGTGTTTTGGTTTGACCGCCAACAACCGTGCCAAGTTTGGTCTTAATCGGTTCTTTACATGATATTGCTCCCATATAAACCGATCTCCCGATTATACTTCCAACTATTATCCGATTGGTCTGAAACTGTGCACAACAACTTCTTCTATGACCTCTAACATACATGTTAATAATAGTTCGAATCGGTCTATAACCTGTTATAGCTCCCATATAAGCTAATCTCCCGATTTTATTTCTTGACCCACTATGGGGCGCAATTATTATCTGATTTGTTTGAAATTTTGCACATTGAATTCCACTTTTGTCTCCACAATCCAAACCAAGTATGGTCTCTATCGGTTCATAACATGATATAACTCAAATGCGTAGCAATTCTAATCCATTATCCCACGTTTACCGATAAAGAGATATCGGCCATAGTACTTGACAAAGGCGATCCATTTGGAGGGTACATAAAATTCGTATCGGCCAAACTTAGCACGCTTTTAGTTGTTTTAGGTTAAGATGCTAACCTAAAACAAGGTTTATTAAATAACTCTGAAGAAATCACCCTTATCTATTATGCCCCTTTTTATAAAGAAGATTCTGATTTAGATGGACCGTTTACTATGATCGAACTGAAGAAAATTTTGGCAAGTGTAAAAACTAATAAAGCTCCAGGGGAAGATAGAATCCCTTATGAATTCTTCATGAATGCCACTGATCAATTTCATAACCTGCTTCTAAATACATACAATAGATTGTATACGAATGGAAAAATCGATCCTATATTTTCGAAGACCATTATTTTCCCAATACACAAAAAAGGAGATCTGAATGAAGCATCAAATTATAGAGGCATTTCGTTCATGAACTGTGCAGCTAAGATTTTTATGGGATTAATGAACGAAAAGCTATACAACTGGGTTGAACAGAACAAAATCCTAACCGAATTTCAATCTGGTTTCCGCAAAAATTATGCAACAACCGATAATATATACAATCTAGCATCTATCGTTAACCTAAAATTGAGCGAAAAGAAAAAAGTATATGCTTTCTTTGTAGATTTCAAGGCAGCATTTGATAATATATCGAGACAAGCCCTTATTTATAAGCTTTTTCAAATGGGTATATCATATAAATTCGTTAGATTGGTAGAACAAATGTACAACAATACCCAATCAGCTGTGTGGAACGGAAAAGAAATATCCGAATATTTTGAAACAACGAAGGGTGTTAAACAGGGTTGCCTTTTATCACCATTATTATTCACACTCTACATAAATGATTTGCATGATTATATTGAAGGCGGATTATGTGTGGAATCTATCAATATAAGATTACTTCTATATGCAGATGATATTGTGCTGCTAGCTGATGATATTAAAATCCTACAGAATATGATAGATAAATTAGAATTATACTGCAAAAGATGGAGCTTAGAAGTGAATATAAGCAAATCGGAAATAATGGTTTTCAGAAATGGAGGAAAGCTAAGCAAGTACGAGAAATGGACATACAAAGGCAGGGAGATAAAAATCTGCAACGAATTTAAATATTTAGGAGTAGTATTTACACCCAAAATGAAATTTCATAAACATGTGCAAAACAGAAATAATGAAGCAAAAAACGCAATAAATTCTATATGGAAACAATTTATGGAAAGAAATGATATAAATATGAATAACAAATGGAAGGTATTTTTAGCTGTTTGCAGATCCATTCAAACGTATGCTGCTCAAGTTTGGGGATACTCTTATTTTGAAGAAGTTAATACACTGCAGAGATATCTTTTGAAACGGATTTTGAGAGTACCAAGTTTTACTCCAAACTACGTGTTGATGCTGGAAACAGATGTAGAAGATACCCAGATTTATACTCTGGGATTACATTTGAAGTATATAGAGAAAACACTGTATCACCATGAACCATGCAGGCTCCCGAAACAATTATCTAATATTATATTGGAGAAAAATACATTTTGGGCAAAAGAAATAGCTACCCTGTCGCAAAACTTTAACATACAATGGGACCAATCCACTTCATGTTTAGCTAACTGGAGGGCATTTTGCAAAAATTTACTCAGCAGCATAAAAATGCGACTACATGAGGAGAGACTATGGAGACAACAGAACTGTCAGAGTCTGCGAATTTATAAATATTTGAATCCAAACCGAGCTCAGCTTTACCTGAACGATAAAAATTCTTACAATAAGATCGTATGGATATTCAAAACACGCAGTGGAATGATTCCTTTGGGGTATAATAAATTTGATTCCGATACATCGAGTAGAGAGTGTAAACTATGCAATTTGCGTGAGATCGAAACAATACAACACTTTCTGGGAAAATGTCCTGTACTTCAAGAATTCAGAATGTTATCATTTCAAAGACCAATATTAAATGAGGAAGAGGTGATTAGAGTACTTGATGGCGAAGAAGAAGAAGACTGGGATAGGTTGGCAAACTATATGGAAACCACTTATAAATATAGAAACTTTTTAATGAATGAATTCGATTAACTTAAATTTGTTTTATATATAACGCGATAGACGTAATTATTACATTATCGCAAATTCCAACTACTTCTAAAATTGATTTTTTTGAATCTTTGTATAAATTGTATAATGAATGAAAACAAAAAAATTTTCTCAATAAAGAAGTACTACTACTACTACTAGATGCTAAGTTTAAAGAAATAATTTTTCAAAAATTAATAATTGGACAGTCATCTGTGAAGTAAAATGAGAATCAGTCGGCGATCCAAATTTGAAACGGATGATCGTGTCTACTAATAAAAAGGAAAATAAATTTAAAGGTAACATCTTTACTTTAAAGTTTTAGATCGTTGGCTCGTTTCTATTGCTAAAATTCTACAAATAAGGAAAAATTTTAAATTTTTTACCGTTTTTTTCTGAATATACACTAAGGGTTTTGAGACAACCCGCTGTTGTAAGCCAAATATTAAAAGTCATGAGCTCAGTCTATATAGCAGCTTATTAGCGTAAAAAAGACTGTGGGAGGTTGGCTAAGCACCCAAGAGAAAAGTTTTGGCCCCTCCAGAATTTTAAAAATTACATTGTTTTCGGTAATTTTTTCTAACCTTATTGCTATTCTAAAATTTCAGCCCAATATCTTTATTTTAAAAGACTACGGCTAGGCGGTAAGCGCAAATAAAAATCAATTCTCTTGTTGCGCAATCAGCACTCTACTTACTACAATAGTTGTGTGTATGTAGAGTACCTTTCCCAATTCAAAATATCTTTTGAAAACTATATTTCGAGAAAAGGAAGATCAAAAGATTTAACAAAAGCACACTCTTGACTAACGTTTTAAGAGTTTTTGTATTATGCCAAATTAGATTGAGGAAACATTTTTCTCCTACATTTATTTATATAGTATAGCGATGTCGAAAATGAAAATGTGACTGAATGTGTGAACCACTCTCTTTAAACATGTCTATAACCACCACCATAGGATAGGGGGTATATTCATTTAGACATTCCGTGTGTCTGTCCGTCTGTTGTAATCACTTTGTAGCATTCAAAAATTGAGATATTGAGCTGAAATTTGGCATTTTTGAACGGTCCAAATCGGACCATATTAGGATATAGATGCTATATAGACCGATCTGCCGATAAATGCTTTATTTTTCATCCGATTTCGCTGAAATTTGAAACAGTGAGTATTTAGGCCTTCCGACATCTAACCCAAGTATGATACAGGTCGGACTATATTAAGATATAGCTGCCATATAGACCGATCTGCCGATGAAGGGTCTGCAGCCCATAAAAGTTTTATTTATTACCCGATTTCGCTGAAATTTGAAAAGGGATTTGTTTTAAGCCTCCCGATATCCAGTCTTAATATGATTCAGATCTGACTGTTTTTAGATATAGCTGCCATATAGATCGATCTTCCAATTTATGGTGTTAATCCCATAAAAAGCAGATTTATTGTATGATAATGTTACTTTTATATGAGTTCTCGAGACCAGCCCCCTTTAAGATATAACTACGGATATAGTAGTGGATTTATAATAAAACGGGATGATTATTATATCCATGTTTAATTTGGTCCATATTGGTCCAGATTTGGTTATAGCAGCTATATAGAATGATCTAAAGTCTTGGCCCTGTGAAAAACGCATTTATTACCCCATTTCGTTGAGATTTGACGTAGTGACTTACGTTAGGTTTTTCGACATCCGTGTCCTATATGGTTCAGATCGGTTTACATTTGGATATAGCTGCCAAAAAGACGAATTATTTATTCTACAAAATGGAACAGTGACTTATATTTGTTACACCACTCAATGTCCGTGCCGAATTTGGGTGCATAAACTATCCAATTTTCACCGTATTGTGACGAAAGGCGGTTTACATATATACCCAAGGTGGTGGGTATCCAAAGTTCGGCCCGGCCGAACTTAATGCCTTTTTACTTGTTAATTCTTCGAATATTAAAAAATCAGTTTTGCACTGAATGATTGGTGTTTTGCAAAAATAAACATAAAATAAGAAAAGTTTAATGCTTTATTTTATTCCTTTCAAGTGTTTAATCACCCGACACCACCCGACTTTTAACTTTCCTTACCCCTTTTAATTTTGTAATTGTATTTTTCAACATGCTCATAGTTAGTTTCTGTTCAAATGAACTGATTAAAAATAAACAAGTAAGGACGGACTAAAGTTGGACGAAGCCGACCTTTTGATACCACACCATTGGATATGCTAAGTCGTCGAATTGAAAATTTGCTAAAATTTGATACATAGATTTTTAATCAAAATCCGTACATATTCTAGGAGCCATAGAATAAATTTTTGAGAAGATCGATTGATAAAAGATTAGCAAAGTGATAAGCAAATTAAAATTTAAATCGAGAGATGCATATATTTGGGAGCTTATCTAAATCTGAACCGATTTCAAGAAAATTCAATAGAAATTCTGGGAGTCATAAATGAATCCTTTGTGCTAATTTTCGTGTGAATCGGTTAACAAATGACCAAATTATTGCTATACTAATCCAAGTCGGACGAACATATATATGGGAGCTATAACAAAATATTAACCGATTTCTATGAAATTGACCAGTAATGTCGAGTAATGTCGGATGAACATATATATGGCAGCTATAACAAAATCTGAACCGATATTCATGAAATTCTCCAATAATGTTGAGACTTACAAGAGAATCATTAGAGCAAAATTTCGTGAGAATCGGTTTACAAATGTCGATATAATTACATGGATAAGCGGACAAAGCTAAATCGAATCAGAAAGTGATTCTGATTCGATTGGTATACAATGGGTATATCTCTCTTCCTTCTAGTGTTACAAACAAATGCACTAAGATATAATTAGTACAAAGTAGTGCAATGTAATTTGTAGGTGTAGAATATTATTTAGTCGACACCGCCCGAATTTGCCTTTCGTTACTGGTTAATAATTTTTCTTAACAAATTTTTTAAACTTTCGAAGGAATAATGTTATGCGCTTGAAATTTTGCACGAATACTTCAAATTGGAGTAGGTCGGTTGGGATTGTAAACGGGCTATATTGGCCCATGTTTTGATATAGCTGCCATGTAAACCGATCCTGGATCTTGACTTTTTGAGCCTCTAGAGGGCACAATTCATATCCGATTTGTAACTTTGCATAAGGTGTTTCATAATGAATTCCAACAAATGTGGTAAGTAAAGTCAGAATCGCATCTTGAGCAAATTTTTATCCGATTTGGCTGAAATTTTGTACAACGACTTATTCAATTGCCCTAAATATATATGTGTGTCCAATTTGTTGGCCAATTTGAATCGATTTATAACCTACTATAGCCTTATTGTGTTGTCATAATGAAGTAGCAATAATTTTACGATAAGTGCAACTTAGTTTACAACTTCAGTTAGAGTTGGGTTTAAAATGATATTTTGAATATCTACTACATATGTATGTAGTACGTGGGAAGTTAATATCACTGTAAAGATTTGCAAATGCTGCCTTTCATTTAAAATAAAACTAATGTATCATCCGTGAATATATTCTGCAAAAATCCAGTTCATTCAATATGTTTTTATCGCTCTGCAAAATCTAAGCCAACAAGAGCTACATCAGTGTCGAGTGTCGCTTTGTTTAAGTAGGGTTCGTTTTTTCTTGTTGTTATTTTATTTTCCGTATTATTGAGATAATAGATGTACATAAAATGTGCCGTTAAAATAGTTTTGCCACAACATTAAGCTTGGCTCTGTGGTTGTTGCCACTTTATGTGGTTGTCATGGTTCAGACCACAAGCTATCAGATATACATGTATTCATGTGTAGCTAGTTGGTCGTTCGTCAGTCAGTCCGTCCTTTCGCCCGTGGTTATAAAACAAAACTCAAAAACAAATTCTTTAGCGAACAGAACGTGCAAACTTTCCAACTCCCAGACAAAGAAGGTGTAAAAAAATAACAAGTAAAAGCGTGCTAAGTTCGGCCGGGGCGAATCGTATATACCCTCCATCATGGATCTCATTTGTCAAGTTATTTGACCGGTATCCCTCAATAGGCAAAACAAGTTCTTGGAAGTCTTCTCTTTATGGACAAAAACTAAAAAAGGATAATGGGAGGTCATAACAAGAAATCCCTATGGAGTTTTTGTGAGTATGTAAAGCACTGCCGCTCTTACCAAACCTAACCATGACGATCAAGAATATATATACTTTATAGGGTCTAAGACCAATATTCCGAGGTGTTACAAATGGAATAGCGAAATTAGTATACCGCCCATCCTATGGTAGAGGGTATAAAAATGGCCAGAACATTTGAGAAAATATGTTAAATGACAGAGAATTTTAACCCACTGAGGTACGAATTTCTTTTCTTATTTGAGCACATTTAACCTTAGAGAAAACTAGCAAAGCAACTTTATCTAAATCAAAACCCATTCAACCAAAATCCATAGTCATAGTCATAGATAGAGACATTGTGAAAAAATTTGAGTATATTGATTGATAAATCCGCCAACAAATGCTCTAGAAGTGAATATCGGGCGATATAAGAGGAAGCTATATCTAAATCTGAACCGATTTCTGTAAAGTTAAACTACAATATTGAGAATCATAAAATATTTCTTGGTGCCGAATTTTGTGAAGAAAGGTTATTGCAATATCTGCACAAAAAAATTACCGTACCAAATTTATCGATGATCTGATGAAAATTGTGATCTGTAATTTGTACACAAACTAGCATGCATAGAAATTTCAAAAAAAAAGTCTTTTATATCATACTCGTCAGCTTCCACGCTATATATGATCCAAATCAGCTCATATTTTGATATAGCTGTCATAAAACAAATATTTGAATTTAATATTTAAACCTCATAAAATGATTTTCCTGTGTGATTTGGCTGAAATTTGGAACGGGGATTTTTATTAGACCTATCTATAACTGTGCCAAATATGGTAAAGATCGGTCCAACTCAGGGTTAAAGTCCCATACACAAGTACCCCACACTTTTTTTTGGCATTTTTACTTTGAAACCCACATTTTTATTCCAAATATTCTAAAATTAGGCACCGTAAATTTTCTCGGCATGATGTCAGTATATTGCATATAAGAGTACACATTACAAAGAGAGATTTTAAAACCGAGTTCAGCGGAGTCTAGATGGAATTTAGAATAGGTAGAATTCAACGTGGGAAATGTCTTATACATCGTTTCATGTGCATTGTTGACGACAACAAAGAAATTTTAAAAATTCTATTTATTTAAAGTGGATTTTCAAGTTCTGAGTTCATCTAGTCATGTCCGTCCGTCTGTCGAAATCACGATAGCGGTCGAACGCGTTTAGCTAGCCGCTTGAAATTTTGCACAGATACTAAACATTGATATTGGTCGTTGGATATTGCAAGTCGGTTATATGGGTTCAGATTTGGATGTAGCTCTTATATAAACCGATTTCCCAATTTGACTCCTTGACCCTTTACAAACCGCAACTTTTGTCCGATTTGGCTTCCAACAACTGTGTCAAGGACTACCGAACCGGTTTATAACCGGATATATTGATATAAACCGATCTCCCGATTTGACTTCTTGCGCCCTTAGTAGCCGCAATTTTTGTTCGATTTGGCTTAAATTTGAACCCAGTGTTCTGTTATTACTTTCAACAACTGTACCTAGTACGGTCTTAATCGGTCTATAACCTGATATAGCTCCCATATAAACCAATCTACCGATATGATTTCTTGCGCCCTTACACGCCGCAATTTTTGTCCGATTTGACAGAATTTTTGCGCATAGTGTTCTGTTATGACTTCCAACCACTGTGCCTAGTACTGTTTAAATCGGTCTATAACCTTATATAGCTCCCATATAAACCGATCTCCCGATTGGATTTCTTGCGCCCTTACAAGCCGCAATTTTTGCGCGATTTGGCTAAAATTTTTCATGCAGTGCTCTCTTATAACCTGACATAGCGCCCATATAAACCGATCTTCCGATTTGACTTCTTGAGATCTTACAAGCCGTAGTTTTTGTCCGATTTGGCTGAAATTGCTCTTGTAGAGTTCCGCTAAAACTTCCAACCACTGTGCTCAGTACTGTTTAAATCGGTATATAAGCTGATATAGCTCCCATATAAACCGATCTCCCGATTTGACTTCTTAAGCCCTTAGCCACGTACCATCCAAATCGGTTTAAAACCTGATATAGCTCCTATATAAACCGATCTCCCGACTTGACTTTTTGAGCCCTTACAAGCCGCAATTTTTGTCCGATTTTGCTGAAATGTGCACATAGTGTTCTGTTATAACTTTCAACAACTGTACGATCTAAATCGGTCTATAACCTAATATATAGCTCATATATAAACCGATCTCCCTCTGCGAAATGTATGTTATAAGCAAGGCTATCGAATTCTCTTTTCGTGTAACGAAGCATTTTTTGCTGTAAACTTAACATGTTTGGCTCAAACGATTTTTGGAATTTTTACTTAAAAGAGCCGTCCTTTACAACATGCAAAATTGTTTAACGTATTTCCATAAACAGAGTGACTTTTACATAAAAAAGTATCAAATTCACGGCTAATGATTAGCAGTGGGGAACTGTTGTACAATTACTATAAAAATAGTACTTTCTCAATAAATTAGATTTGTTTGTCGCAAAAATATTCCAAACGATACATCTTGTGTATACGAAAATGGTTGTGTTAATTTTTCGATGATATAACGTCTTTGAGTTTTTGTGTACGGGTTCAGTATCCTTGTAAGAACTTGAACGCTTTGTTAACTAAAAGACTTCCAGATCTCCTACGATGTTATATTTGTGATACGTATAAACATTATTGTTTATCACAAATAACTAGCAAGGAAGTATAAATATATATAAAAATAACTGCTAAGTTGTTTCATGTCTGGTAATGTGTCCCCACCTAAGTGCCGATGTTCGCTGCTAACAGAAATCGGCACTCAGGTGGGAACACAATATTAGACATGAACTAACTTTGGGCGTGGTATGGAAAATATTTAAGGATTTTGTAAGTAGCACGGATGTGACGTAGATTTTTCTTATTTTTCGAGGTTACTTCTATTATAGTATTTAGAGCTCACAAGAAGCCGAGATCTAGCTAAGGTGTATGTCTATAGTGGCATGGGGCGGATCCATATCCGCACACTCAAGCTAAACCTACCTAACCTGAGTGTAAATGTAATAATTCACTTATAAGTAGTGGCGTAGTTTCCAAAAAATCTTCCCACTTTACTGAGGTAGAGAAATAAGTTTCATCCGATCTGGGCTATCAAAGCAATATTACCCAAAGTTTTGCTCCGATTTTTGCAAAACTTTGTATAGGACGTAGGTAGATACATACATTGAACAAAAAAAAACAATAATACACCATATATAACAAATTTCAATTATTTATAAAATATAGTGTATATTTAGTTCCAAAAATTAAAATCTGTAAATATATATTTACTTTCCCCAAGTACGAGGTTATACGTTTTTCCAAATATTTAATATGATATATGATTCCTAGATTTCTCAAATTAATTGAACCCTGGTTTTAAAATACACAAAATATTATAGACCAAAGTCGTGGGGCAAACTGTCAACATTTACGTTCTTTAAGAGCCAGGTAACCTCGAAACTGTTAAAGGTTAATGTACAATAGCTGTGCGCACATATTTTGGAGCTGCAACGGAATGGGAATTTTCTGCCCCAACCAAAATGGCATTTGTGGGTCCACGCTCTTTTACCATTCTCCTCATATTTATTGTATGTTAGTTGTAATGCTTATATATACAATAGATGCCGCATTCTTTTCACCATGGCAACATTTTTGTTACCATTTGCTTTAGAGGCTAGGATTGTTGTTTGCTTTGTTTTAGCCAGCGATGATAGCAACAAGACAGGAGGAGGCAAAACACTAAAACCGTCATCAATATATGTATAAGGTATGTGCTCGAAGTAGGGATGACAACTTTGCACCATCTGGATTGCGATTTCATATGTCAGGAAATGACGAGCAAATTTTTTTTGTGCTGATACTAGACATACTGAATTGGCGTTGCACAGCGAGAGAAAATCGAAAAAACTATTAAAAATAATGCCGTGTGGGAACGGGTAGAGATATATCTTTGAAATTTGGAAGGCTTGGAGCTGAGGTGTTACCGAAATCGTGTGCAAAATTTGAAATTTCAGGTTTATCAGGCGCCTTTGAGTAGGCCCCAAAGTTGGTCACCTAGGTATTTCGAAAAATTATTCGAAAATCTCCAAAATACCCCTTTTGGGCAAAGATCGTTTCAAAATCGGCATTTTTTTAGAAAACTTGCTATGGAGGCTACAAATATTGTTAGGTGCAACAAAATTTTTGCGTGGGCCTAGGCGACATATGGAGGAGAAAAACTTGTGCCCAATTGAAGGATCTGGGCATTGAAATTTTTGAACTAGAGAGGTTTTTCTATTTTTTTTTTAATAAAAAATTGCCTATTTTGAATTACATTACACTTAAAACTCATTTACAATATGTTCTCTTTACAAAAAAAAAAATCAAAAAATGATTTTTTTATCAATAAAGAATAATCTGTGAAAATACTTTTTTTTACTAGAAAATTCAAAAAATTCACCTTTTCACATTTTTTGACTTCCAAACTGTATAACTTTTAACTGAATAATAAGATGTGGATAGTTCGTGGGGCAAATTTTTTCACAAATCTCAATCATGCATAAAAATGAAAATCCAACCACAAATGCCATCGTAAATCGCAAAATACGAAGCCAATCTCGGCTAAAATTTCAACAAATAAATATTAAAACTCGTATATCCTCGAATCCAATGGAGACTGTTCAGAAAGAAAAAATGGAAATCGGACCACAAACTACGATTTGGCAGCCCCCCAATTTTCGAATTTTTGATCTCGCTAACACCTTAGCTATAACCATTTTCAATTTCAAAGTGATATCTCTACAGTATTGCCGTTTTTGGTAGTTTCCTACTTAAATTGGTAGGTTGGTAGGCTGACCTCAATTTTTGGTAGGTTTTCCCAGCATATCGATACCAAATTGATTACCAAAAACATTGTCGGGGATGACTCAAAATTAAGCCAAGGATAGCGAGGGACCGTGGGGTTTTAAAGGGTCTCATTGCTTGAAATTTCGTAAATTCTGGATAGAAAATGCGGCTTTTGTGCGTTCAATGCCTTCAATCGTATAACAAGGCTAGTGACAGATGCATACAAATATGGTTAAATCTGGTCTATACTTAAAAGATGAGGGGTACAAGCATCTCGCTGTAACGGCAAAAGTAGGAAGTAAAACTCCATTTCTGGGCTCAAGCACTTACATCGGTAGATCGCTTTATCCAAACTCGGCACGGTTGTTCATTGAAGTCGGGGCAAAAATACGACTTTATGAACTCAAGATTTCTTATCGGAAGATCGGTTTAAAGGGTGCACAATGATTGAGACGTCTGTTCTAGCCAATGACAGCAAAGCAGTAGACCTCTTCAAGTCTAGATTAGGCCACATAGTTTTGGAATGCTCACAGCCCCCTCTTTGTGACCATTTATTCGTTGTCCTTCGTGACGGACATGCCATGCTATATCTGTTTATAGACCGATTCGGATCATAGTTGGCATGAATGTTGAAATTTCAGACTTCAGCCAAATTAGGTGAAAATTTAAGCTTCTGAGGGCTGAAGAAGTCAAATCCGCGTATCGGTTTATATGTGGGCTATATCTGTTTATAAACCGATTCGGATACTACTTGGCATGTATGTTGCAAGTCTAACTCAAGTCTTTGATCCAAATTTTATCCAAATCGGATGAAAATTAAGGCTTCTTAGGGCTCAAGAATTGAAATCAGGCGATCGGTTTATATGGGGGCTATGCCCGTTTATAGGCCGATTCGGATCATACTAAAAATGGATGTTGCAAATCATAATCCAAGTCTTTGATCCAAGAAACAGCAAAATCGGATGAAAATTGAGGCTTCTAGGGGCTAAAGAAGTCAAACGGGGGGATCGGTTAATACAGGGGCTATATCCAAATCTGAACCGATATGGCCCATTTGCAATCCCTTATGACCTACAAAAAAAGTATCTCTGCAAAATTTCATGCTGCTAGCTTTACGTGTTCGACCGCTATTGCGATTTCGACAGACGGACGGATATGGCTAGTTCGACAAGGCGATCCAGAATATATATAATTTATAGGGTCGCAGATAAATATTTCGGGGTGTTACAAACGGAATGACTAGATTAGTGTACTTCCATCCTATGGTGGTGGGTATATAAATGTATAGTTTGATGTGTTCCAAATGGAATGCCAAATGGCCAACTTTTCGGTGGTGGGTATAAAAACATATGCACCAATTCTGGCTTGTAGAACATTTGTGACAAAACTGTTCTCTACCCGTTCTCACACGGAATATTTTGTACAAGTTTTTTTTTCGTTTTTCTCCCACTGTGCTTTGCTTAAAAGTGTAAAATCAGCACCAGTATATAAACCTATCCCCAGATTTGACTTCTTGAACTCCTACAAGTTTTTATTTTAACAAAGACTTCTCTAATGAGTCTTTGTTGGATCAGTGCCGAGCATGATCGGAATCGGTCTATGTACTACTATTGTATAAGCCCCTTTAAACAGCGATACCCTGATACGACTTTTTGAGGCCATAGAAGTCCCAATCAATTCCCGATTTGATTTTTACATAATAATTCAAACACAACCTGAGTTAATAAGTGGGTGGGTAGAAATTAGGTTAAACAAAGATCAGTAGGGCATGTGTGGGTGATGATGGGATGCTGGAAAATTTTCAGAACTTAGATGAGGACACAATATCAGACTTTTGGTCATGGAGTGGAGAACAATTAGGGATTTTGTGAGTAGCACGAAATTCCCGACAACGATATTTCCGAAGTTACCGCTTTCACTTCTCAACCTAACGTAAATGAAGATCAGAATGCAAATTTGCTCATGAACATTCCATCAAGGAACAGAGACAAATTTCTCACATGTCAATGAGTGCTGTCCGATTCAAGTTTAAACTCAACGATAAGGGGCCTCCTTTTTATAGCCGAGTCCAAACGGCATGCCTCAGTGCGACACCTCTTTGTGAAGACGTTTTTACATGGCAAAGAACCTCAGAAATGTCGCCAGCATTAGGAGGGGATAAACACCGCTGAAAATGTTTGCAAATGTTCTCGCCAGGACGGAGGACACCGTAGCTCATAGGTTAACGTGTCCGTCAATGACGCTGTAGGCCTGGGAATTAATAAATGTAAAATAGTTCAGGCTGAATTTATTCAGCCATATCCTGCCAAGTAAATCCATGTAAAAAACTCTATTGCTGTCAGCCTTTTCCCCTAAATACCTAATACCACACTTAACGGCATACCTATAGCTAATTCACGATAATTACGGCGAATATCCATCCATTCAAACGATCGGAGAGGTAGCCTGCCTAACACGCATTCCTGTTGTGTGCGAAAAGTTATGGGGAAAAGGTAAACAATCATTAGCCATTGTTTGGAGTTGTCTGCCGAAAGCACCAGAGTGTGATATCGACTGACTGTTGTTAACTATGAACCTGTTTATTATTTATGTTGCTAGCTATTCCATACAATGAGTGTGTTGTTGGTACTTGCCATTTTTTAAACAAAAAACAATCACACATACATGGTGGCTGCAGTGAACTTCACTCCACACTACGCTATACAAACGAAATTAGTACTAACCATAATTTTCTCACTCAATTCTGAAACGTTTTGGAATGGAAACAAGAGGCACATTGAATGTTTCTCTTAAGAGCCAAGTGAATTTCTCTTCGGAAGTTTTTAGCTTTGTATTGAAATTTTAACTCCTAAACAACTTACCAAAAAAAAAAAAAAAAAAAAAAAAAACAACAAGTAAAAGCGTGCTAAATTCGGCCGGGCCGAATCTTATATACCCTCCACCATGGATCGCATTTGTCTAGCTCTTGCCACGGTATCTCTTTTTAGGCAAACAAAGGATATAAGAAAAGAATTGCTTTGTAATTAGAACAATATCAAGTTAGAACATAGCACAAGTCATTGTGTAAAATATCAGCCAAATTTAGGCAGAATTGCGCACTTTATGGGCTGAAGATGTAAAATAAGGATATCGGTTTATAGGCGATCTGTATAAGACTATAAACCGATTCATGCCATATTCGACACGTATGTTAAAGATCACATTGTACAAAATTTCAGCCAAATCGGATAATAGTTGCGCCCTTTAGAGGCTCAAGAGGTTTTGGACCGATTTGAACTTTTCTTAGCACAGTTTTTGAAAGTTAAAACAAAACACCTCATGCAAAATTTCAGCTAAATCGGGTAATAATTGCGCCCTCTAGTGGCTCAAGAAGTCAAGACCCCAGATCGGTTAATATGGCAGCTACATCAGGTTATGGACCGATTTGAACCATTCTTGATACAGTTGTTGGAATTCATAACAAAACACGTCATGCAATATTTCAGTCAAATCGGACGAGAATTGCGCCCTCTAGAGCCTCAAGAAATCAAGACCCCAGATCGGTTTATATGGTAGCTATATCAGGTTATGGATCGATTTGACCTATTCTTAGCACAGTTGTTAAAAGTCATAACAAAACACCTTATGTAAATTTCAGCCAAATCGGATAATAATTGCGTCCTCTAGTGGTTTAAGAAGTCAAAACCCCAGATCGGTTTATATGGCAGCTATATATGGTTATGGACCGATTTGAACTATTCTTAATACACTTGTTGGAAGTCATACCAAAACACGTCGTGCCAAATTTCAGCCAAATCGAATTGGAATTGCGCACTCTAGACGCTCAAGAAGTCAAGACCCCAGATAGGTTTATATGACAGCTGTATCAGGTTATGAACCGATTTCAACCATACTCAGCACAGTTGTTGGAAGTCATAATAAAACACCTCATGCAAAATTTCAAATCAGATAAGACTTGTGCCCTCTAGAGGCTCAAGAAGTCAAGACCCAAGATCGGTTTATATGGCAACTATATCAAAACATGGACCGATATAGCTCATTTACAATCCCAGCCGACTTACACTAATAAGAAGTATTTGTGCAAAATTTCAAGCGGCTAGCTTTACTCCTTCGAAAGATAGCGTGCTTTCGACAGACAGATGGACGGACGGATGGACGGACAGACGGACGGACATGGCTAGTTCGACTTAAAATGTCATGACGATCAAGAATTTATATACTTTTTGGGATCTTAGACGAATATTTCGAGGTGTTACAAACAGAATGACGGAATTAGTATACGCCCATCCTATGGTGGGGGGCGGTTTCTGAATTCTGAAATAAGTTCCCGAGAAATTTAATGGCTGTTTGAGAAGACATTTATACCAATTGTTGCCATGACGTTATATCTCGGCTATTTCTTAATTGCAAGACTCTCCGCTTTATACACACTGCAGTGGTCGGGTAACCTTCTCGATATGATCAGTCCAAGTTCTTCACCCCAAAGCCCAATCATCTGTGTAGAAGTCAATGCAGCTTCTATTACCAAACAGCTGCTAATTATTACAACATTTAAACATCCGGTTAGCACCAAATAGAGTTGAAATTTCAAGTATTTCGTTGGTTTTAAGGAATTCAAAAACATTTTCATATGATTTCTAATTGTAGAGATGAGTACTTTAAAAATGTGGTAAACTTCTTCATATATTTTTGTTTTAATAGTTGTGTTTGGGGTTAAAACAGTGTTATTTGATTGTGAAAATTTCAACACTTTTTCATTTTACAATATTTGGAGTAGAAATAGAGTTGTTAACGAGTGTTATTGAAAATTTCGACAGTTTATTGTTCGCGTGAGTGTCTAATTGTACGTTGTGTTAAATTTACCTGCACATTTGTAAATTACTTAATGTTATTTAGGCTGTGTGTCCAATGGTAGCAAAGTTGTAGGGATAGTAAAAATTGGAAACAATTTTTGCCGAAAAATTTTTTAATTTCCGCCCATAGTGCAGTGGTCGCAGCAATTTGTCTAGTCACAATGACCAGAGGCATTAGGTGTTGCATTTAATTCAATGCATCAGATGGTGTCGTCCTCAGTGCGGCTGTGATGTACAAACAAGCCATCAAAGGATCCCACTGAGTATTGAACAGTAGACGGATTTTTGAAGCGCCGCACTATGGACGGAAATGGAATAATGTGGCAAAAATTCCATAAAACCCACAAATGTCTTCCGATTTTGATGAAAATTGAAACAACTTATTGTATTTTAATTTTTTGAAAATAAGACATCCTGTAGTGGTACAGGGTGCAATACAGGCTGTCAAAATTGAGCATTTTTTTACAAGATGTTTTGAAAGAACTCGTCGAGATAAACAAAATAATGTCCAAAATTAACGCCTTATTGTCGTTATACGAGAGAAAATAGCTACCATAAATATGTCGTCCGATTAACCAAACTCACTTATTAACCAAACTTCACATAATTTGGCACAGACTATTTTCTTAAGACTCTTCAAACAACCGATTGAATTTATAGAAATGGGATCAGGTTTAGATATATATCCCATATATACACGACCGGTTTCACTTTCATAGCCATTGCAAGCAGATTAACCAACCAATAGTCTGTCTACCTTCATGCGTGCTGAATTTGGTAGATAACGGTTCAGATATAGATATAGCTGCCATATATATTTAGCACCCACATTGCATTTATGGATCCATAATACGAAAGTTTATGAAGCGATTTTCACGAAATTTGCCACATAGATGTTTTTTGATTTGCTGCATGGAAGTCTTTTTTACCTTGCACTTTACATGATTTCGGTAGCTATTGTTTTTAACGTATTGGAAGCCATAATTTTGCATCAAATGCCTAATTTTAGTAGTTTCTTATAAAAGTTTGGAGTTTTATGGACCAAGAAGCAAAATCACAACATAGGATTCAATTGTAGCTATACTAAATATAAATGAATACTGCTCATACACAGTTTTCAAAAAGGGTCCGTGCAAAATTTCAAGTCGATACCTCTCTCCCTTTTCATGCTATAGTGATTTTATTAAAAGACGGACGGACATATTTTTGAAGCTGTTAAATCAGAGAAGTGGCTATATCAGCCATAACGCAAAAAGTGCACAAATTCCTTTTGGTATATGACAAAGAAAAAATTTTTGAAGATATTTAATTTAAATTTTGGTTAACGGTCGGTGACGCTAATTGGTTACAGGGGAAGTACATCAAATTATTTTGCAATATCGAAAAAAAAAATGGTTTCGTAAACAAAAAAAATTTAGATTATATAGAAAACAAAAGAGTACTAAAATTTTATTCATGTAAATTATTGTATAAGGACGTAAAATTCTTAGAATTTGTAAAGTTTTATATTTTGGACAGACATAAACCAGACTTACCGTCAATATATTTCCTTCATATTTTGGAATAAGAGAGATCAATACGTGCCTAATGCAACTTCATTAGCTAAATTATAATATATGAAACATATAATTTTGGCCGTTTTTTCCATTTCCGCCCATAGTGCGCCGTCAACCATACCACAACAACGTATAGCATTACAGGTCTAACAAAGCAGTATACAGCCTGTTCTTGACACGCGGTTTAAGCGCCAACATTTTCTAACGACTCTTTTGCAGGTATATTGGATTTAAAGTTCAATTTCCTGTCTAGCAAAACACTCAGTTATTTTGCGATTTCAGTAAATTGAACATTCTCCCCTCCCAAAAAGACATGTGCCGCTATGGGTAACTTTTATCTCTTGCCGAAAAGAACAACTGTCGTCTTAGACGGATAAATCGGACTCGGCCCACTTCGTTTGAGTACGTAGAGCTTCCTCTACATAAAGGAAGAGATTTGCAAACTAAATTAAAAATATGTCAACACAGAATGAGATCGTTGACAAAGAAACTGATATGAAAAATCAGTGGACAAAAACTGATATGAAAAATCAATTCATGTCTTGAAATCAAATCAGAAAAAATCAAGTTGCCTATGGTCTGGGAATTAGTGGCATACCTTTTGAGAATGAAGAAGACTTGTACCAAATTTTTGCTAACAATTGTGATACGATAAACATTACGATCCCAACGTTAAGAGCTATGTACCGTCTTAACAATGTTCGTAGTCAAAATAACTCGTCAGACTCTATGAAAATTGTTAATTTAGCAATGCAAATTGACAAAAATATATTGCGAATTTCCGAAAATCGGATAAGTCAAATTTATACTTGAGTCATGCTGGTTTAGACTCAAACAAACCAATTTCTATAAATGAAAACCTTACCAACCACATATACAAAAGGTTTAAGCGACTAGAAAGCATTTGGAATTGCCATTACATGCATTAGAGCAATTCCAATTTTTTTTAATCGTATAGCAAAAACGTAAACTGCATAAAATTCTAACAAAAATTCTCCGAAGTAATCTCTTAACTTGAAATTATATACCCGCTTTGCCAAAAACAAATAAAAACTGGAAATAATAGCTTTTTCCAAGTCGAGAGGCGCAGATTTGATTGATTTTGGATCCATGGTTTCTTCCGAGAATTTTCTTTGAATTTAATGTAGACTACGGTTTTGTTATACGATTTTTAACTTTTTTTTCATCCATACAAAATAAGCAATATTTATTACTAGCTGACCCGGGCCCGCTCCGCTCAATATAAAGTATGAGAAGGCGCACTTTTCCTTTATATGGAACAAAAGATTCTTTGGAATATTTATTTTTGACAATTAAAGAGCTTTTAGTGAAATAACATGCTATGAAAATAGCATATCGCTAGACTAACTGTTTAACAATATAAGTGCCTTTATCTGAAACCCATATTGGTATAGGAATTTAAGTTTGGATGTAAGGTTACTCCATTCTTATAATACTTTATTTCAGCTTGATATTCTCATGGGTGAGGTGGTCCTGAATAATATCAGCATCCTGCTCTTCTCTCAAATACCATTTATTTAAATCCCATATTGCCATTGGTTTAGGGCAGTTTACAAACACATGGCTCCAAAATAGGTTATCAAATTCGTTTTCTAATCTCAAATACCTTTCATTTGAACCACATATTGACATGGTCGAAAAATTTTTGCCCTTTGGGGGGTGTTTTGGGGAAGTGGTGATGCCCTAAATACATGGTCCTACATTCGGATATCAATTTCGTATTCTACTCCCAAATACCTTTATTTGAGCCCCATACTGCGATGGTCAGTAAAAAATTGCTGTTTGTGGGGTATTTTGGGAAAGGAGTAGACCCCAGAAAATTGGTCCCGAAAGTGGGTATCAATTCTTGCTCTACCCTCCAATACCTTTCATTTAAGCTCCACATTGACATGGTCGGTAAATATGCCCGATTAAGGGGTGTTTTGGGGTGGTTCCCCAAACACTAAGCCCGGAAACTATATCACCAACGTGCTCTGTTCTCATATATCTATATACCATTTATTTGAACCCCATATTGCCATTGGCCTCAAAATTGGATATTAAATTCGTTTTCTAATCTTATTTAAACTCCTTATTCCAAAAGTCAGCAAATATGTCCGGTTTGGGGTATTGGCCCTAAAAACTATAAATATTTAGTTCCACTCTCTTTAAGACCCAAATTATCTTGGTGAGCAAATAAGTCCTATTTGGGGGTTGTTATGGTGGTGTGACGTCCCCTTTAGAGTTGGTCCCTATTGTTAATATCAGATACGTGGTCTACTCCCAAATACCTTTAATTTGAGCCCCATATTTCCATAGTTAGCAAACATGACCGGCTTGGGGGGTGTTTTGGGGCATGGGCGGCCACTCAGTGAGTTGGTCTTGAAAATATATCGGATTCGTGTTGTGGAGGTGGGGTGGCCCCAAAGACACTTTTCCCGAATATTGATATCAGATTCGTGCTTTACTCCCAAAGACCTTTTATTTGAGCCCCATATTGTTATGGTCGTAAATTTGTCCCTTTTGGAGGGAGGCGGCCCCCAAACACTTGGTTCCATTTTGTACAAATGACACTTGTTCAAGTAGGGCCTCTGTTTCAACCATTTACAGTTAATATGTTTAAACAACGTTGGCAAAACGCAACAAAGATAAATTTATAAAATTCATAATCCGTTTTGTTATAAAAATTATTATTGTTGTTGGGGTATAGGTGACCTTTTATTCTTTAGTTGTTGTGTTTAGTCTGGCTCGAGGTCATATGTAATAGTAACTCCGTGGAGAACATGACAAACTGTCTCTCGTAAATAACTAAAGCATTCAACCCATGAAGACGATAATCGGCGATTATCGGTATATTATTTACTTACAGCAATTTTTTACATATGACCTCAAGCCAGACCAAAACCAACTACTAAAAATTATTGGTAACATAGTTTAGGTTAGGTTGAAAAGAGGGTGCGGATATTAATCCGCCCCATGCCACTATGGACATGCACCTAAGCCAATAATCGGCTTGTTGTGCGCTCTAAAACTACAAAGTAACCTCGAAAAAGAAAATTTAAAGTCAGGAATTCCGTTATACTTACAAAATCCTTAATTGTTTTCCATACACCTCCCCTAAGTTAGTTCATGTGTGATATTGTGTCCCCACCTAAGTACCGGTGTCTTTTATTCGCAAAAGTCGTGCAATGATAGGAAATGCTCCAACGTATCATCATCTTCCCCACATGTTATCACTTGCCACACCGATTTTGCATAAGGGAGCTCGTAGTCCTATGTGTCCCATCATGATACCAATACTATACTGACCTCTTTCTTACTTCTTTTCAATAATAGCCTCGGCCTCTCACAATCCAGACCACCCCACAAGATTTTCGCCGCCATACCTATTGTTTCGCTATTCAACAGTGTTACATGCAACTCTGACTTTTTAAGCAGTTTCCAGAATTTTTTTTTTTTTTTGAAAATCTGACCATTAATGCACTTTTGACAGCCCGAACAAAATTTTGTAGGGCCAAGGTGGCCAACTTTAAGAGCCGACCAATGGACCCCTGGAACCTCTAGGACTCTGAAATTTTGCATATAAACTGAATAACACCTCAGATGTAATCATGAAGATATCTCTATCCGTTGCAAAATGACAGACTTATTTCAACTTATTTTTTTCCATCCCACTGTAAGTCGGCGCTTTCATTTCAATTTACTCCGTTATGGCCCGGCACTCAGCTATAATCATGTAAAATTTCATGATTATAATGATCATAATTATTTCAATTTATTTTTTTTTATTTCATTCCACTGTACGTCGCCCCTTTCACTCCCCTTTATTCCGTTATGGCCCGGCACCCAAACGGTGCGGATTGTGCCATCCTTAGAGAAGGCGTTTTTCTCCTTCTTTAACTGCAAGACTGTTCGTGACCTTATCGTCCTAGTTGTTATTGATCTTATGGCCATTTTACTGTCCGTAAAGATGTTCACACTCGACGTCCTTGCGTTAATACCACAACACCTCACGCATTCCGCGATCGCCCGGATCTCCGCATGCCGAACCGCTTTATGGTCAAGCAGTCTTACACAGATCTCAGTCCCTGGGTTTTCAATGCAGACCCCCAGGCCCACTCTATCCTCTAGCTTTGATCCATTCGTGTAACATGATCTTCCAGACGGCAATACCAGAGTTCCGTCCATCCAAGACTGTCCCGCTGGCAGCAATGCCTCGCACTCGACCTCAAAGTTCATCTCAGGTATCCGATTGGAAACCTCTTCCCTTTCTTTCAGGCTTCGTATCGTCGCCTCGATTATACCGCGATGGTATGAGCTGCTCCCATCCTCAATCCTTTCTCCCATCGCCTTAAGTCTCATAGCCACAGTGGCTGCCTCACACTTAATCTGGATGTCAATGGGTCGGATATCTAGAATAGTCTCCAGTGCCCTAGTGGGCGTGGTCCTCATAGCTCCGCCTATGCCAAGACAACATGTTCTCTGAACCTGTTGTATGGTCTTTACGTTGCACTTTTTTTCCATAGCAGTCTACCAAACTACTGAGGCGTATTTAAGTATTGGTCTAATCACGCTCCTGTAGAGCCAGTGAACTATCTTCATATTCAGGTCCCATTTCGAAACTACGGCCCGTCTACATAGTGTCCAACATATATGAACCTTCTCAGAACGGTCCTGAATGTGACACTTCCAATTAAGTTTCCTGTCCAAGATCACTCCTCGTCAGATATCGAAATCATTTTGTTGAAGAAACGTGGTGCCTCAAATAGACATAAAAATCCCCCCCATCCCCCTCCCAAGAGGCCTTTCTACGCTTATGCCGGTGATACATCACCAGGGCCTAGCGATTTAGAGGAGTCGAAACTTGTCATCGCCCAAAGGATATTCGGCTTGGACATAATTTCCCCAGTGCATCGCAGTGACAACCTCTTCTGCCATTAAGTCGTTCTCCGTTGGAGAGTTTCCTGGGAAATGTGTATCAACGACTAGTTTAGTGTTTCTTCACCAGACAGTGTTTTTGAAACCAAGTTTGGTCGTTCATCCATCCAGGGGGAGAACATACAACATTGTTCTGTACCTCAACAAACATCATTCCCAGACCCCTTCCTTTCTTCAGTTTCATCCTACATACTTTCTTCAGTCCTCTGCAAAGAATTCTCTTTGGAGCAATACATACGAGTCTAGGCTTGAGGAGCAAATGTTTATACAACGGTCTTGTTGACTTTTTTATTTAAATATTTGTTCGATTCATTTGTGTACACTTAATGTTCACTATCGGAAATGTTAAGGAGAATAACTAATCGCTGAGTGCACATGTTTCAGGTTTTATTGTTGACCAACATGTGCGTGTTTTGATTAACCAGTGTTCGATGGTAGTAGTTTTTGAATTCAGGGAAATGTATTGGAATTGAAGTAATACACGTGACAAATGGCAACATGTATATGTATGTACGTAATCGCACAAGCACTACGATTTATTGTGATACAAAAATTGCAGTTAGTTTAAATGACTTTAATTCTTTAGATACATTTGTGGGTCAACCGATTTTTCCTTTGTGTGAAACTTTTTTTGAAGACTCGCACGAACTTTTTTGTTGGCAATTTTAAGTAATTTATTCATTTATTACTTTCGTTCAATACAAACCTCTTCAACGAAAAATGTTTGCTGGGATTGCCACAGTTGCATGGTATTTACCGAAGTGTTTCAATTCCAATGTTTTCCATAGCTCAGTCATAGCAATGGAAGAATGACTTAGTTTAATAGCGGATCTGACGGAGTTAAAACGTGCCTTAAACGTGAGCGAAGCACAGTCAAACTAAAAAACGAATAAAACGCGCGCCGATGTTGTCTGGATAGACATAAACCAAACAAAATTCTGTGATATGAAAAACAAGATTAGTGAAAGAAAAGTGGAAAATAAAGTTAGTATCTGTTTTATGAAAGAAGTTAAATTGAAGATAAATAAGTCGAAACAAAAATTAATGTCTTGTAATAAAATCCATTTCTGGGGATAAGATTTCAAATTAAATTGAACATGAAATGTTAATAATATCTTAAATATACTAACCAAGTGCATAAACAAATGCCAGCTCTCATCGGTCGATAGTAAGCATGATGTTGTACCTACATACATACCGGTTGCTGAGTTACGCTTCGCTTACAATGAAATGGGAAACTCTAGACCATCATAGCAGCCATCCATCAAACTCCATCGCCACCAACAAACAAAACAAAAAACAAACCCTACAACAAATAACACCCCGTGAAAGAAGGTGTCAATCGTGATACGGCCTAGTAAAAAAACAACAACATTCTAAAATGCCTATAGCTAGACTAGAGGCGGTCAACTATTTGGTTGCCCAAAAAGTAATTGCGGATTTTTTAAAAGAAAGTAAATGCATTTTTAATAAAACTTAGAATGAACTTTAATCAAATATACTTCTTTACACTTTTTTTCTAAAGCAAGCTAAAAGTAACAGCTGATAACTGACAGAAGCAAGAATGCAATTACAGAGTCAGAAGCTGTGAAAAAATTTGTCAACGCCGACTATATGAAAAATCCGCAATTACTTTTTGAGCAACCCAATATAAATACCGTTGGTACAACATTAACCGCAATGATTCACCAGTTAGTTAAAATCCATTATGAGACTGACAGAGATTTATTATGCCATTTTAATTCCCGACTTTGTGATTTGTTAAGTTGTTCGAATGATTTGGTGTCTGCAGAACAGAATAACGTTAACCGACTGAATGCAATACGATCGGCGAGGCCAGAGCTGTGTAGTAAAACGTTATTAACTACATTTAAATTTAATTATCAAATGGTCATTGACTCAAATTGCTCGAATTTATGTAAAGGGTGATTTTTTTGAGGTTAGGATTTTCATGCATTAGTATTTGACAGATCACGTGGGATTTCAGACATGGTGTCAAAGAGAAAGATGCTCAGTATGCTTTGACATTTCATCATGAATAGACTTACTAACGAGCAACGCTTGCAAATCATTGAATTTTATTACCAAAATCAGTGTTCGGTTCGAAATGTGTTCAAATTTTGACAAATTTTGTTCAGCGATGAGGCTCATTTCTGGTTGAATGGCTACGTAAATAAGCAAAATTACCGCATTTGGAGTGAAGAGCAACCAGAAGCCGTTCAAGAACTGCCCCTGCATCCCGAAAAATGCACTGTTTGGTGTGGTTTGTACGCTGGTGGAATCATTGGACCGTATTTTTTCAAAGATGCTGTTGGACGCAACGTTACGGTGAATGAACACATTTCGAACCGAACACTGATTTTGGTAATAAAATTCAATGATTTGCAAGCGTTGCTCGTTAGTAAGTCTATTCATGATGAAATGTCAAAGCATACTGAGCATCTTTCTCTTTGACACCATGTCTGAAATCCCACGTGATCTGTCAAATACTAATGCATGAAAATCCTAACCTCAAAAAAATCACCCTTTACAATTGATTCTCAAAATGTCTAAGCTACTTCACAAGTAAAGTGATTTAAAACTTTGTAAGAATGAGACCATTTGAATCTTTACCATGCATCGATTTCTTCTTTTATGTAAAAACTAAATGGCCATAATTATAGATCACAGTAGAAATCAAAATGTTATATGAGAATTGCGCCTAGCATTAGTGCTCAAGAAAAAATTAGGAACATAGGTTTATATGAGAGTCATCCAAGGTGGTGGACCAATTTGGACCAGTAATAGTTAAAACTATAATAGATCTCAACATGGAAAATTTCAGCCAAATCGGATAAGAGTCATGACTCTCCATAACCGTGAGAAGTAAAGCTGGGAGATTGATCCCTGTGGTAGCCATACAAGATTATAGGTCGATTTTGTCATACAGCGTAGTCATAAAGTCATTTTGGAGGATTTGTTTACATGGGAGAGGATAGAGAAAAATAAGTATTTGTATATAATTTCGGACTAGCCGAACTCGTTCGAAAGTTAATGTGATTTGACACCCAATCCTTAGTCTGAATTCATACTCACGACCATTTTAGTGCATTGTGGTACCACAGGAACTAGAACCATCGATGAACCACCCAGATCGCTTTAAAATACCTAATTACTTGTACATGCTTCACACAGCAGATGTTCTTTAATTCCCTCTTGCTCGACGAGATCACAGCTTCTATAGAAATCTTTACTTGCAACTTGAATTCAAGTTAACCGAATGATTCATAATCAAGTCCTGATGTCTTAAGGGGGTCGAAACTTTTGATTGACCAAATTGATCGATCTTTCAGTGCCAACCTTTCCCGGCGCCACAATATTTGGAGCTAACTCGTTTGTTATGCCATGACGATCGTAATGTCAAAATTAGTTATTTATTGGTTTGTGTTATTAGCTCTTTACCGATATCCGGCTTTAAAGCCTAAAACAGTTTTCTTAACCAGTGAGGAAAGGCAAATCTCAAAGGTCTCAATCTGGTTAGATTTAAATATTATATACCTATATCGAACAGATTTCTTACAATCCGACCTAAATTGTGGCTACTGCAATCTTGAAAGTGTATATCGGCTAAAAGGTATATGAAGCTTTGCATCTGAAAGATTTTGATGAAATTGCAAATTGCAATGAACTTTTCACTAAGTAATAGGGGCAAACTTCTCACATATCAATGAATGCAGACCGATGAAATTAAGTAGAAGTGATGGAATGCAGTGATGAAATTAAACAAGTAAAAAGGCGTTAAGTTCGGCCGGGCCGAACTTTGGATACCCACCACCTCGGGAATATATAAATAAATCACCTTTCATCAAAATTCGGTGAAAATTGCATACCTTATACTCATATACCTCATACCGATCTGAACTATATACGACACGGATGTCGAAAAGCCGAACATAAGTCACTGTGTCAAATTTCCGTGAAATCAGATTATAAATGCGCCTTTTATGGGGCCAAGACTTTAAATCGAGATATCGGTCTACATGGCAGCTATATCCAAATTTGGACCGATTTGGGCCAAGTTGCATAAACATGTCGAAAAGCCTAACACAAAGCACTGTCCCAAATTTCGGCGAAATCGGACAATAAATGCCTCTTTTATGGGCCCTAACCCTTAAATCGAGAGATCGGTCTATATGGCAGCTATATGCAAATCTGGACCGATCTGGGCAAAATTGAAGAAGGACGTCGAAGAGCCTAACTAAACTCACTGTGTCAAATTTCAGCGACATCGGACAATAAATGCGTCTTTTATGGCCCCAAAACCTAAAACCTAGATATCGGTCTATATGGCAGCTATATCCAAATCTGGACCGATCTGTGCGATATTGCAGAAGTATATCAAGGGGCTTAACTTAATTCATTGTTCCAAATTTCGGCGACATCGGACAATAAATGAGCATTTTATGGGCCCAAAACCATAAATCAAGAAATCGGTCTATGTGGCAGCTTTATCCAAATCTGAACCGATCTGGACCAAATTGAAGAAATATGTCAAAGGACCTAACACAACTCACTGTCCTAAATTTCAGCAAAATCGGATAATAAATGTGGCTTTTATGGGCCTTACACCATAAATCGGAGGATCGATCTATATGGCAGCTATATCCAAATCAGGATCGATCTGAGCCAAATTAACGAAGGATGTCGATGGGCCTTACATAATTCACTGTCCCGAATTTCATCAAAATCGGATAATAAATGTGGCTTTTGTGGGCCTAAGACCCTTAACCGGAGGATCGGTCTATATGGCAGCTATATCCAAATCTGGACCGATCTGGGCCAAATTGACAAAGGATGTCGAAGGGCCTTACATAATTCACTGTCCCGAATTTCAGCGAAACCGGATAATAAATGTGGCTTTTATGGGCCTTAGACCCTACATCGGAGGATCGGTCTATATGGCAGCTATATCCAAATCTGGACCGATCTGATCCAAATTGACGAAGGATGTCAAATGGCCTAACACAACTCACTGCCCCAAATTTCAACAAAATTGGATAATAAATGTGGCTTTTATGGGCCTAAGACTCTAAATCGGCGGATCGGTCTATATCTTCGAAATAACCTGCTTATGGGCAAAAAAAGAATCTGTGCAAAATTTCAGCTTAATATCTCTATTTTTAAAGACTGTAGCGTGATTTCAACAGACGGACGGACATGTCTAGATCGTCTTAGATTTTTACGCTGATCAAGAATATATATACTTTATAGGGTCGGAAATGGATATTTCGATGTGTTGCAAACGGAATGACAAAATGAATATACCCCCATCCTTCGGTGGTGGGTATAAAAATATACCTCATGCTAAATTTTGTTTAAATCGGACCAAAATTTTTGCTATTACAGTCATAAAAGGCAATCCCATGAAAGATATGTATGGCAGCTATATCTAAGTCTGGACCGATTTTGATAAAATTACGCACACATATTGGAACATTGAATAGATCGTCTTGTGCAAACTTGGAAAATTTCTAAAGATCAGACAAAATTGGTGCTTTTACAGACTTAAATACCATTTAGGATGAAAGATATAGATAGGAGCTACAATATATCTAAATCCGAAACGACAAAACCGTGGCGAATATGATACATACCGAACCTTGGCTTGATGTAGCCGTATACATATATACCGATTTTTCGAATACGTATTTGGGTTTCTAAGGTGGGTATTAACTTCAGAATTTGAATGAAAATACAAATAAAAAACCAGTAACGTCAGAAATCATAAGAGATCTCGCTGGATCTTGAGAGAATTATTGGAAAATTTCTAAAGATCAGAAAATAAACTCTTAATTGCCACATGAGTTTAAATCGTACGAACATATATATGGGAGCTACATCCAAATCTGAACCGATTTCTTCCAATTTCAATAGACTTCTATTTTAGGCAAAAAAATCCCGTGCCAAATTTTTAACATGATTGGATGAAAATTGTGTCCCGTACTTTGTACCCCAATTTACATGAACGGACATAGAAGAGGACAAGTCGAACCAAAAATGTGATTCTGGGTCGATGTGTATACTCATTAATAGGTCTAGCTCTCTTCCATTTGGGGAGTAAGAAACAAATGCACAAAGTTACAATACCCTGCACCACTGTGGTGGTGTAGTTTTTAGCAATTAAAAAAGTATTAAGTTCGGCCGGGTCCAACCCGCCACCATGGATTCTGCAAACAAGTTACCCAAAATGAACTTAAACGAAGGCCATAGTTGTACTTTACGTATCAAATTTCTGCCAAACCAGGCAACAATTGAATCTTTTAGGGACTTTAAAAAGGCTTATCGAGAGATCGGCAAAATTGCAAGCGGATAGCGTTATTCGACCGCTACCGTGATTTCCACAGACAGATGGATGGACATGGCTCCCTTTTAACTTCCTACACGTAAAATATAAACTAACGAACATGGAAACTGAAAGGTAAATTATTAAAAAAAAATCCGAACTCTTTGGACGATTCAAGTGGAGATTGGCGGACAAATTTTTATTACACAACTCATTTAGTTTCGCGTGTCTCACCCTCTCGCAATAAATCGCTCTACTGTTTTAAAGAACACAAGTTTAATATGAAATATTTCATTTATAAATTAAATAACACTTTTGTGGAAGCCGAGAGTTAAACCAAGAATCTTCTGTTTACAAAGTAGACGCTCTATGAATTAATCCACATCACTATTGTTTGAATGTGACACTAACTTCCCCTTTCAAAATTTGGTAACATCACAAAAGCAAAACATTTTCGAAGTTTTTTTCATCAAAGATGTTCATGATTTTTTATTTACGTTTCACTTGTTCTATTTATAGACACAATGTCTCACCAGTGAAAGTGAGTAACTTAAAATAACATTTTGACATAGAATGAGCTTTGTGGCACAAAGTATGTGATTCTGCTTTTTAATACAAAGGTCGCGAATTTGAATCTCGGAACATAAAATATATTTTTGGTGTTTTTAATTACACAGTCACTAAAATCAATTTTAGTTCAACACGAACTAACAGTTATTAAATTATACATAAATATTGTGAAATAAAATTGAAAATTTCTTTAAATAGTTCATTTAGTAATAAGTTTCAGAATAGGCATCATAGAGGATAATATGCTTTTACCCATGTTTGGTAATGTGCTTGCTTATTCCAAAGAAAAATAGTTGAAGTAAATTTAGTAACACCACCTGAGTTGTCAACTATTTCATCTATATTCATGACAAAGATAGTTTTATTTGTACAAAGTTAATTTTCTAACCTTACGAACGACCACGTGAGTAAAAATCGTGAACTAACGTGTATTATGTAATCAAATCGTAATTATGATAAGCATTTTTCTGATTTTGGGGTCACTGATCAATATTTCGAGGTGTTACAAACGGAATTACCAGATAAGTATACCCCCATGCCATGGTGGTATGTATAAAGCAAATGGGGTCTTCAAAAGCTCAATAAAGACAGTCGATTTGTATAGAATTTCTCTGGTCAAGCTAATTCAAAAAATCCACGCGATTCCATGATTCCTAAGTTGCCACACAATATAAATGGGATGAGAAAGACATATAACAGCTGGTATAGGCTCTAACACCAAAAATTTTCTTTTGAAAATACTTTATTGATGGGGTTGAGTGCTCGCATAATTTCTAGATGCATGCATACAATAAAAACGATTTTATTGTTGTTTGTTTTTAATAGATGCAATAAACCACCAAAATACAAAACAAAACATTGCCAAATTTGTATGGATGCCTCTTTGTTATTCACTAACGAGAGTCTATTTGTCAGTTTCAAGCGATTTGTTGTTATTGCCTTTTGGAGCTTTGCTGACTCTTGAGTGTGCTTCTCTTTCCCAACACCTGCTAAAACGTCAACGAACGCTACGGCAACACGGAACAACGCGACCGGCAGTGCTATATGAATGAAGCGTTCAGCAAGTGGGAATGAAACCAAACTCGTTATGCATCTATGAGCGCATGCGCAATAGCGGCTGTATCATTTTACGTTAAATTTGCATATTTTGAATAGAGCTGCCGCATTAAGTATGATAATTTCTCATCACTTCGTACAAACTATGGCATTATATCCATATCAATTCTATTGTTTGTGCAATGTGCCCTTTTTACGGAATCGTGCATTCATTAGATTATAACAAAGAGCTCTTATTTGCTTGAATTTGGGTCACTTTATCCAAGGATCAAATTAACATTGTGTTATGAGCGAGGAGAGCACCAAGTATTTTTTTTTTTTTTGTAAAAATGAACTTTTGGAATTCAGCTTTAATATTAAGTAAAATCGTATCACTCGTAACACTAAAAATGCTGCAAAATAATTTATTTGACTTGGGTAGCACAACATTGTACAGCTTTAGAAATATTATTTTACGCACATCACCATAGGATGGGGGTATACTAATGTCGTCATTCCGTTTGTAACACCTGAAAAATGTATTCAAGCTATGACCGTCTGTTCGTCTGTCGAAAAGAAAGCTATTGCAATAATTTCTTTAAAGTTCTAATAAGGTATTGCCCTACTACTTCTTTTATTAAGGTAAAGGAACAGTTACCTGAAAATGTAAATGTTATTACATCAACCACCATAGAATAGGAATATATCCCCTATTCATTAAGTCATTCTGTTTGCAACAACATCGAAATATCCATTTACGACTCACCATTCACAGTTGCGTTACGATTCGCATCATCTTTGAAGAAGAACCATAGGTCCATTGATGCCCCAGCCCATTAACCGCACCAAACTGTGACTTTTTCAGGATGCATTGGTAGCTCTTCTAATGCTTCTGGCTGATCTTCACTTCAAAATCGAAAATTCTGCTTATTTACTTACCCATTGAGCCAAAAATGAGCTTCGTCACTAAAGAAGAAGCTCGCGATGAACTTTCTTAACAGAACACGAATTTTAATAATTCAATAATTTGCAAGCGTTGTTCGTTTGTAAGACGATTCATGGTTAATATATGGACCAAATTAAACATGTTTGACAGTAAAACAAAACACGAAACTTGCGTGAGCTGTTTAAATCAGTATTTCCAAAAGGATAATTGCTAAAAATTCGCCCTTTATATCTGATCGTCCTAAAATTCTAAGCTGATTTAACGATGTCCATGTATCCGTCAGTTGTAATCACGCTACAGTCTTTAAAAATTGAGATATTGAGTTGGAATTTTGCACAGACTCGTATTTTTTTTATCGCCGGATTAATTTTTAAATGGGAAAATCGGACTATATTTGCATATAGTCCGATCTGGTGATAAAGGGTCTTAAGCCCGTCCGATCCCCGAATTTTTGTCCGATTACGCTGAAATTTTAAATAGGAAGTTGTACTAGGGGCCCCGATATTCAAACTGAATATGGCCTATATCGGACCATATTTACATATAGCTGTCTATAGATCGATATGCCGGTATGATCTTAAGCCCGTAGACAAACTTATTTTCCGATTTCTATGAAATTGGAAATAGTGAGTTATTTTAAGCCTCCCGACATCCGACTCAAATATGGTTCGGATTGGACCTATATAGCTGTCATATAGATCTCTGCTGATTTAGAGTCTTAAGCCCATAAAACTCACAGTTATTATCCAATTTCGCTGAAATTTGAAATAGTGAGTTGGTTAAAGCCTTCCGATATCCGATTCATATATAGTTCAGATCGGTCTATATTCAGATATAGCTGCCATATAGAGCGATCTCCAATTAAGGGTCTTGAGCCTATAAAAGGTGCACTTATAACCCAATATTGCTGAAACTAGAAACAGTGAGTTGTTTTAAGGCTTCCGTGATCACACCTATATATGGTCCTGATCGGACAATATTATGATATAACTGCCATATATACCGATCTGCCGATTGAGGATCTGAAGCCCATAAAAGCCGCAATTATTATCCGATTTCGATTAAAATTAACTGATTAAAATTTTAATCAGTGAGTTACTTTGCGCTTCCCTACATTCAATTTAGGTAAGGTTAAAACCGGACCATATTTAAATATAGTTGTCATATAGACACCGATATGCTGATTTGCGTTCTTAAGCCCATAAAAGACAGAATTATTCCCTGATTTCGCTGAAATTTGAAATAGTGAGTTGATTAATCCCTCCCGATATCCGATTTAAATATGATTTAGATCGGTCTGTATTCATATATAACTGTCATTTAGAGCGATCTGTTGATTAAGGGACTTGAGCCCATAAATGCTACATTTATATTCCGATTTCACTGAAACTTGAAACAGTGACTTGTATTTAGCCCCCCGTCATCCGACCAGCATATGGTCCAGATCAGACTATATTTAGATTTAGCTGCCATATGGACCGATTTTCCTATTAAGGGCCTTAATCCCATAAAAAGCTGATTTGTTGCCCGTTTTCGTTGAAACTGTGACTTTATAAGAGTTCTCGGGACTGAATCAAATATGATCCAGACCAGCCCCCATTTGCATATTACTATGGATATGGTTGTGGAGTTGTAATAAAAGTGAATGGTTAACTTATCCATGGTGGTGGGTATCCAAAATTCGGCACGGCCGAACTTAACACCTTTTCCATTTCCATTTCGGACCCTATAAAGTGTATATAGTTCGGATCGTCTAAAAAATTCTAAGACGATTTAACGATGTTCCTGTGTCTGTATATCCGTCGGTAGTAATCACGCTACAGTCTTTAAATTTGAGATATTGAGTTGAAATTTTGCACAGACTTGTATTTCTTCTGTACGCAGGTTAAGTTCTTGAACGGGCCAAATCGGACTATATTTGGGAGCAGTGAGTGAGTGGACATCCGACCCGAATATTTACATATAGCTGCCATATAGACCGATATGCCGCATTTATTATCCGATTTCGTTGAAATGCAGAGCAGTGAGTTTTATTTAAGCGCATTTATTACCCGACTTCGCTGACATTAGGAATAGTGATTTGTATTAAGACTCCCAAGATCTGTCCCGAAAATGATCCAGATGGGGATAGGATAGAATAGGATTTCGCTCAAATTTTAAACATTGAGCTGCGCTAAGACTCCCGACATCCATCTAAACCAAATCGGATCATATTTAGATACAGCTGTCATATAGATCGATCATCCGATTAGGGCTTAATCACATAAACTGCGCATTTTTTACCCGAAATATATAACTGTTACTTGTGTAGATCTTCTCAGCACCTGAAACAAATATTTTTAAGTTCGCCCTATATTTGGATATTAATATGGATATATTAGTAGTGGTATAATAAATTTGGTTAAGAAATATATCCATGGTGGTGGGTATAAAAAGTCAATGCGTTTTTACTTGTTTTTTTTTTCAATTACAACGGACGTACTCATACAAATGAAGAATATGCATGTCAGCATTGACGCTTAGTCATGCAGTTCACCACTTCATTAAGTACCATGAGTTTGGCCTCGACCTGTCAACCAACATTTCTTGGGTCTTCTTTTGAAACTGTTTTTGTTGCTTGAGCAGCGAACATAAACAGCTACAAAGAACAAAATACCTCTATTTATGCTAAGTATAGCAACAATGGGAAGTGGCGATTTCCGTTTGTTCCTCCAAATGAACAGTATTGAGTTATAACCAAGTTTTTATAATGACGAAGAGAAACGAAACCCTACACTTCATGTGTCTGGTATTCATCAACGTAATACAGAATTCTCTGCACTTGTTTTTTTATACCCTCCACCATAAGATGGGGGGTATACTAATTTCGTCATTCTGTTTGTAACTACTGGAAATTTTCGTCTGAGACCCCATAAAGTATATATATTCTTGATCGTCGTGATATTTTATGTCGATCTAGCCATGTCCGTCCGTCCGTCCGTCCGTCCGTCTGTCTGTCGAAAGCACGCTAACTTCCGAAGGAGTAAAGCTAGCCGCTTGAAATTTTGCACAAATACTTCTTAATAGTGTAGGTCGGTTGGTATTGTAAATGGGCCATATCGGTCCATGTTTTGACATAGCTGCCATATAAACCGATCTTGGGTCTTGACTTCTTGAGCCTCTAGAGTGCGCAATTCTTATCCGATTGGGATGAAATTTTGCACGACGTGTTTCGTTATGATATCCAACAACTGTGCCAAGTATGGTTCAAATCGGTCCATAACCTGATATAGCTGCCATATAAACCGATCTTGGGTCTTGACTTCTTGAGCCTCTAGCGTGCGCAATTCTTATCCGATCAGAATGAAATTTTGCACGACGTGTTTTGTTATTATATCCAACAACTGTGCCAAGTATGGTTGAAATCGGTCCATAACCTGATATAGCTGCCATATAAACCGATCTGGGGTCTTGACTTCTTGAGCCTCTAGAGTGCGCAATTCTTATCCGATTGAAATGAAATTTTGCACGACGTGTTTTGTTATTATATCCAACAACTGTGCCAAGTATGGTTCAAATCGGTTCATAACCTGATATAGCTGCCATATAAAGCGATCTTGGGTCTTGACTTCTTGAGCCTCTAGAGTGCGCAATTCTTATCCGAATGGAACGGAATTTCGCACGACGTGTTTTGTTATGATACCCAACAACTGTGCCAAGTATGGTTGAAATCGGTCCATAACCTGATAAAGCTGCCATATAAACCGATCTTGGGTCTTGACTTCTTGAGCCTCTAGAGGGCACAATTCTTATCCGATTTGAATGAATTTTTGCACGAAGTATTTCGTTATGATATCCAACAACTGTGCCAAGTATGGTTGATCGGTCCATAACCTGATATAGATGTCATATAAACAGATCTTGGGATTTGACTTCTTGAGCTTTTAGAGGGCACAATTCCTATCCGATTTGGCTGAAATTTTGCATGACCTATTTTATTTTTACTTTCAACAACTGTGTCAAATAAGGTTCAAATCGGTTCATAACCTGATATAGCTACCATATAAACCGATCTGGGATCTTGACTTCTTGACCCCTAGAGGTCGCAATTATTATCCGATATGCCTGAAATTTTGTACGACGGATCCTCTCATGACCATCAACAAACGTCTTTATTATGGTCTGAATCGGTCTATAGCCCGATACAGATCCCATATAAATCGTTCTCTCTATTTTACTTCGTGAGCCCCAATGGGCGCAATTCTTATACGAATTGGCTGAAATTTTACACAGGTCTCCAACATATAATTTAATTGTGGTCCGAACCGGACCATATCTTGATATCGTTTCAATAGCAGAGCAACTCTTTTCTTATATCCTTTTTTGCCTAAGAAGAGATGCCGGGAAAAGAACTCGACAAATGCGATCCATGGTGGAGGGTATATAAGATTCGGCCCGGCCGAACTTAGCACGGTTTTACTTGTTAATCATCAAATATGAAAAAAACAATACCAGTTACTTGTCAGATGGTCTTTTTTTGTATCCTCAAATAATGTGGGAACCATATAAATATTTAACAATAAATTCACACAATTTATGAGAATATATGACAGGATGATCCAAAAATATATTTGGGCATTGATTAGTAAACAGCAGTACAACTGTTTCAAATATGTTTAATGAGGGATAGGGAGTGTGCTACTTAACTTGATTTCTGAATTTGGATAAATATTAAATGACGTTTTCAGTTCGACAAGACCTAGTCTTAGAGCTGAAAAGCTATCGGTAAGCGTACCATTTGAAATTTCTAATAATAAATATCGATAGTATCGATACTATGGTTTATTTTCTATTACCTATACTTCAAACGAAAATGAGAAGTAAAATAAGGAGATCGATGTATATAGAAGCAATATCAATACACAGACTGAATAAAACCAAATATAATAATGTCAGTTGAAAGTCATAGAAAAATAAATGAAAACAAGTAAAAGCGTGCTAAGTTCGGCCGGACCGAATCTTATATACCCTCCACCATGGATCGCATTTGTCGAGTTCTTTTCCCGGCATCTCTTCTTAGGCAAAAAAGGATATAAGAAAAGACTTGCTCTGCTATTAAAACGATATCAAGATATGGTCCGGTTCGGACCACAATTAAATTATATGTTGGAGACCTGTGTAAAATTTCAGCCAATTCATATAAGGATTGCGCCCATTGGGGCTCACGAAGTAAAATAGAGAGAACGATTTATATGGGATCTGTATCGGGCTATAGACCGATTCAGACCATAATAAACACGTTTGTTGATGGTCATGAGAGGATCCATCGTACAAAATTTCAGGCATATCGGATAATAATTGCGACCTCTAGGGGTCAAGAAGTCAAGATCCCAGATCGGTTTATATGGTAGCTATATCAGGTTATTTACCGATTTGAACCTTATTTGACACAGTTGTAAAAATGTAAAAATAAAATACGTCATGCAAAATTTTAGCCAAATCGGATAGGAATTGCGCCCTCTAGAAGCTCAAGAAGTCAAATCCCCAGATCTGTTTATATGACAGCTATATCAGGTTATGAACCGATTTCAACCATACTTGGCACAGTTGTTGGATATCATAACGAAAACACGTCGTGCGAAATTCCATTCCAATCGGATAAGAATTGCACACTCTAGAGGCTCAAGAAGTCAAGACCCAAGATCGGTTTATATGGCAGCTATATCAGGTTATGGACCGATTTGAGCCATACTTGCCACAGTTGTTGGATAGAATAACAAAACACGTCGTGCAAAATTCCATTCCAATCGGATAAGAATTGCACACTCTAGAGGCTCAAGAAGTCAAGACCCAAGATCGGTTTATATGGCAGCTATATCAGGTTATGGACCGATTTGAGCCATACTTGGCACAGTTGTTGGATATTATAACAAAACACGTAGTGCAAAATTTCATTCTGATCGGATAAGAATTGCGCACTCTAGAGGCTCAAGAAGTCAAGACCCAAGATCGGTTTATATGGCAGCTATATCAAAACATGGACCGATATGGCCCATTTACAATACCAACCGACCTACACTAATAAGAAGTATTTGTGCAAAATTTCAAGCGGCTAGCTTTACTCCTTCGGAAGTTAGCGTGCTTTCGACAGACAGACGGACGGACGGACGAACAGACGGACGGACATGGCTAGATCGACATAAAATGTCGCGACGATCAAGAATATATATACTTTATGGGGTCTCAGACGAATATTTCGAGTAGTTACAAACAGAATGACGAAATTAGTATACCCCCCATCTTATGGTGGAGGGTATAAAAATGTGAGACTAATCGAATAAAAATTGCGCCCTATATAGGTGCAATGCATCTTAAAGGATAAATTCAGCGTCGGATCGCCTATACCATAGTATCGATACGAATACTCATAGCATAGATAGGAAAAATACCTATAGTATCGATAGGAAAAATATCAATCGATATATAGAAAAAAAACAAAATATCGATGACACCATCGATATTTTGCCATCTCTACCTAGTCTTCCCATATAAAATAGGATGAGATCTAAATCTCATCACGTGATCGTGCGTGAACTTGATTGAATTAAAATCCCTTCTGCGTGAGCGTGAGTGAATGATATCCCGCTAACAGCACTAATCATAACTCACGAGAAAATCACGACTCACGAGACACTCAAGACTCACGAGAAAATCACGGCAAACGGTTAATAAAAGAAAATAAAAACTATTTTTCCATCCGTCTAAAATCGGATTTTAATATAAGAATTAAGACACGCTGCCACTATGGAAGAAGTAGAAACAATTTCTATCTACAGATGCATAAAAATAAAAGAGTAAACAAGTGGTTGTGCAAGGTTGGTACATTTTATACATTAATATTCGCACGTTAAAATACAGTATGATTTAAGATTGAATTTTTCAATCCTGAGTAATTGTCGTGAGGCGTAATTGTCTCGTGAGTCGTGAGTATTACATGAGTCGTGATTTTCTAGTGAGCCATGAGTGTCTTGTGAGTCGTGATTGTGTGGTGTGCCTTGCGTAAGCGTTCGTGAGTACACTTTTTGTTTAATCTTCTCTACCTAGTAGTGTCGCTATACGGCACGCCGTTCGGACTCTGCATAAGAAAGGAGGCCCCTTATCATTGAGCTTAAATTATAATAGGACTACACTCATTGATATGAGAGAAGTATACCCTGTTCCTTAATGGAATGTTCATGGGAAATTTAGTACTTTCGTAGCTTCACAGACAGACTGAATTTATTTATATATATACTTTGTTGGGACTTAAATCATTATTTTGACGAGCTTCAAACGGAATGATAAAGTTTGGATACCGCCATCCTTTGGTAGAGTGTGTAAAAAGAATAAACGGAAGATCGATTTATTTCAGTTCTAATTATGTAGTGGGAGTCACCATGGCGTAGAGAACTTGCCAAGAACATTAAAAAAATGTTCAATGCTGGTTATTTTCACACTTATGCTTGTAACAGTTAATAAAAATTTGTATATAAAAATTTGTTGTCATCGACACTTCGTTGGGTCCCATTCGGTAGTCTAGCACAGTCATATGAAATCTCGAAGACACTTTCGGCCTTCCTGCATAGCTGAATTGGACGGCTACCACTTAAAAGCGTAGCAGGCGGGTTAGAAATGCTCCTTAGCCCAAGCGATAAAATGGTCACCAGTGTTACTCCCTGTACCACTTTGTCCCTTATACTTATGACCTGGGACCCACAAATTATCCACCTGTCTCTTAGTATGTGATTTATCCAGTATCCATGGTCCCGGATCACCTAGTACTACTGCAAAGATTTGATGAGTGTTTCGGTCCTGCATGTTACAGCTAAAGTGCACATCTTGGCAACGAAGGATTCTTTTATTTTGTGCACAGCGTCGTACAGGGCGATCTCCACCGACCTTTATTAATTTCTGAGCAGCCCGCTGGATGTTTTCACTCTTTATCATGGTATCCACTACACGCTCCATGGTTTGGAGTAGAAAGAACGGAGAGCCTATAGATCTATAGGCATTTGGTAGCGCATAGCTTGCCTTGCCTTGCATGGGTATACATACCACACTTGCCTTATGCCTGATTTTCGTTTTATATGCGAGTCCTACGGACGCTGTGAGTATAGCGACCGCTTCCTTCTGCAGTAATGCCAAGTATACTCCATTTGGCGGTTTAAACCCCTAACATTTTAAATGGCTCTGTTGCTAGTGTATATGGCAAAATTTGCCATTTTAGTACTTTAGTAAATGTTGGACTTAAAGTCAAATTTTCTGTCCTGCAAAACGCCCAGTTAGCTTGCGCTTTCAGTAGGTGGTAAAATCTCTCCTCTCAAGGAGTCAGCAAAAGAACAACTCCATTCTTTGATAGATTTTCGGTAACGCTATGATCTTCAATCAATTTAACGATTTATCCGTTACTATTACTTACGGCATATACTTGTATAAAACGGACAAGAAGTAGTAAACGTCATTAACATCGAAAAAGCTCTCCTACTTGTTTAGTTTCGACTTCATTTCATTGTTCTAGTTTCGTTATGTCTGCTATAGCGACTATATAAATAATTCAAAAATTTATGATGAAAAGTTTTTGCTTTAAATCTTTTTATAGTCCGTTTGCGGAGCATGTTGACCCGTTAAGATAATCACAAATGGTGAGAAAGAGCAACAGCAGAAAATGTTTTTGATGTTCTCGCCAGGATTCGAACAAAGATGTTTTCTGTAATACACGCACCTTCTTACCTATGCTATGTTCATAAATTCACGTAAGTTTATATTAGTTTTTCTTGCTAATTATTAACTCTGTCAAAAACTATATTTTTGACGAGGCTTACAACGCTTCCAACGTATGTATATACGTAGGAAATGTATGTCATGTATGTCAGAGTTTCCGACAGGCCATCTCTGATAACAAGTAAATACGTGCTAAGTTCGGCCAATTCGAATCTTTGAGAATCCACCGCCATGGATTCTGTTAAAAGCTTTTGCATAAAAGGGCATAGTTCTATTTGCTTATATAACGGAAAACCAGGTTATAAACCTATTCGGACCGTGCATGGCACGATTGTTGGAAGACTACCACATACAAAATTTCAGTCCGATCGGCTAAAAATGGAGGATTTTAGGGGCGCAAGATGTCAAATCGGGAGATCGATTTATATGAGAGCTATATCAGACTATTCACCGATTTGAACATTAAATGTCACAATTGTTGGCAGTCATAATGAAAATTATGGCCTCTAGGGGCTCAAGACACCTAATCCGAAGATGAGTTTATATGGGAGCTATATTAGGAGCATACTTGTCAAGATTGTTAGAAGTAACAGCCTAGGAGCTCAAGGTATCAAATAAGGAGATCGGTTTATATGGGAGCTACATCAGTTTATACATCAATTTAGATCATACTTGGTGCGATCGTTGAAAGTTGTAACAGAACACCATGTGCAAAGTTTCAGCCTAATCGGGTAATAATAATGCTTCTAGGTGCTCAAGAAGTCAAGTCAAAGGATCACTTTATATAGGAGCTATATCCAAATCTGAACCAATATGACCCATTTGCAATACACATGACGAACGGCTAGCTTAACGCCTTTGACCGTAATCGAACTTTCCACAGACAGACAGACGGATATGGATAGATCAAGATAAAAGATATACATATATACTTTACTAGCTGACCCAGGCCCGCTCCGCTGCGCCTTCTTTTACTTTATATGGAACAAAAGTTTCCTTGGAATATTTATTTTCGACAAATAAAGATTAGTGAAGTACCATGGTAACATGACTAACAGTTTAATAATATAAGTGCCTTTTCTGAATCCCATATGATCTTTATTGGTCCGTAGACCAATAAATTTAAGTTTGGGTGTAAGGTGTACTCCATTCATAAAATACTTCATTTCAGCCCGATATTCACATGATGTCTGATTTAGTGGTGTTTTCGGGGGAGAGGTGGTCCCCCAAATACTTGGCCCTGAAAAAAATATCATCATCGTGGTGTTCTCTTAAATACCATTTATTTAAACTCCATATTGCCGTTGGCTTAAGAGGAGTTTACATGATGAGGCGTCCCCCAAACACATGGCCCCAAAATAGGTTATCAAATTCGTTTTCTAATCTCAAATACCTTTCATTTGAGCCACATTTTGGCATGGTCGAAAAATTTTTTCCCTTTGGGGGTGTTTTGGGAAAGGGGTGATGCCCTAAATACATGGTCGTATAGTTGGATATCAAATTCGTATTCTACTCCTAAATACCTTTATTTGAGCCCCATATTGCGATGGTCACTAAAAAATTGGTGTTTGTGGGGTATTTTGGGAAAGGGGTAGACCCCCAGAAAATTGGTCCCGAAAATGGGTGCCAATTCTTGCTCTTCCCCCCAATACCTTTCATTTAAGCTCCACATTGGCATGGTCGGTAAATATGCCCGATTTAGGGGTGTTTTGGGGATTGGGGTGGTAGGTGGTAGGGTAGCACCTGGTCCCACAATTGGATATCAGATACGTTATCTTATCGTAAATACCTTTCATTTGAGTCCCATATTGTCGTGATTGGTCTAAATACATGTTTGGTAGGTTTTAGGGTGGGGCGGCCCCCCTAGGTACCCCATCCGAAATTTGGATACCAAATTTTTATTTTTAGGGTACTATATGAGAGCACACAAAGTTTCGCTTAAATCGCACCACCCATCTCCGAGATCTGGCGTTTCTGAGAATTAGGGTAAGGGGGAGGGTCCGCCCCCCCCCTTCAGATATCAAAAAATGTAGTAACCTATTTTCACCACGTGGTCATTATGCACCATCTGTGAAAATTTCAAGAAAATCGGTTCAGCCGTTTCTGAGTCTATAAGGAACACACAAACAAACAAATCTACAAACAAACACAAATTGATTTTTATATATTAGATGGGGTCGCACATAAATATTCCTTGCACATAAATTCCCTTTTCAATATTTTTCTATCTGTTTGTTAACTTAATGTTCACATCATTTAACAAATTTAAGCCCAATGGAAAAAATGAGGCCTCTTAGGCTTAAAAGTCAAATCGGGTTATTGCGTCATATAAGAGCTTCATCCAATATAAGAATCAACGGCAACCAAGACAAATTTAGATAGACTCGAATCGAATGTTAATCCAAAATGACCTGATTTATACACTCGATGTATATATAATATTCAGACCTATTAAGCCAAAGGCTTCCGATATCCCAAAAAAGTGGCGTGTTTTAATTTACGAAGAAAACCTCTATTAAAGCAGGAAACAATGGTCAATGAGATGTTCAGGTTCTTGGAAAATTAAAAAAAACTAGCCTTAAATATATTTAAAAAATAAATAACAAAATTTTAAATTGAATTGAAAGAATTTTGAATGTTTTAAAGCCACGGCTAAACTTAATGTTATCTTAAGAATAATTATTATATTCTGCGGTCAAATGTTGCAAATAAATTAAAAAATATTTTTGTTCATTGACTAAAAACTGCCATCCGACTCATTTGTTGTCGTTCGATTCACTGGCTGTCACTGCTTAGTTCAGTTTGAGCAAATTATTTTAATTGTTTATAATTAATACGAAATGTTACTTAACAAATCCCAAGATTACTAACCCCAAACATAGAGAAAAGCATAACTGAAGAAACATCCACTGAGATTTGTGGATTCATTGACTCGGCACGCAATGACTTTCACTGCCATCTTCTATGGACTCCAAATGATACGAAGGCAAGATATAATGCGACCCATCGTAATTATCTGAAATCATTTCCCAAATAACACAACAGCTAACAAAGGTATACTCTATAAGTAATTGTTTAATGAAGAAATTTTTTGCCACCAAAATAAAGATGATACACCAGAGAGAAAAGTTAAAACAAGTAAGAAAAGGCAAAAGTCGGTCAGAGTCGACTATATATTACCCTCCTGGTCTCCTTCTTAGTAAACAAATGCACAAAGTTATAATACCCTCTTCCACAGTTTTGGCGTAGTTATAACAAGTAAAAGCGTGCTAAGTTCGGCCGGGCCGAATCTTATATACCCTCCACCATCGATCGCATTTGTCGAGTTCTTTTCCCGGCATCTCTTCTTAGGCAAAAAAAGATATAAGAAAAGAGTTGCTCTGCTATTAAAACGATATCAAGATATGGTTCGGACCACAATTGAATTATATGTTGGAGACCTGTGTAAATTTTCAGCCAATTCGTATAAGAATTGCGCCCATTGGGGCTCACGAAGTAAAATAGAGAGAACGATTTATATGGGATCTGTATCGGGCTATAAACCGATTTATATGGCAGCTATATCAGGTTATGAACCGATTTAAACCTTATTTGACACAGTTGTTGAAAGTAAAAATAAAACACGTCATGCTAAATCATGCATCAGCCAAATCGGATAGGAATTGCGCCCTCTAGAAGCTCAAAAAGTCAAATCCCCAGATCGGTTTTTATGGCAGCTGTATCAGGTTATGGACCGATTTAAACCATTCTTGGCACAGTTTTTGGGCATCATAACAAAACACGTCGTTCGAAATTTCATTCTGATCGGATAAGAATTGCGCACGCTAGAGGCTCAAGAAGTCAAGACCCAAGATCGGTTTATATGGCAGCTATATCAGGTTATTGACCGATTTGAACTATACTTGGCACAGTTGTTGAATGTTATAGCAAAACACGTCATGCAAAATTTCATTTCAATCGGATAAGAATTGCGCACTCTAGAGGCTCAAGAAGTCAAGACCCAAGATCGGTTTATATGGCAGCTATATCAAAACATGGACATTACAATACCAACCGACCTACACTAATAAGAAGTATTTGTGCAAAATTTCAAGCGGCTAGCTTTACTCCTTCGGAAGTTAGCGTGATTTCGACAGACAGACGGACGGACGGATGGGAGGACAGACGGACGGACACGGCTAGATCGACATAAAATTTCGCGACGATCAAGAATATATATACTTTATGGGGTCTCAGACGAATATTTCGAGTAGTTACAAACAGAATGACGAAATTAGTATACCCCCCATCTTATGGTGGAGGGTATAAAAACTCTTTACGAAAGGGCATATAACGCTCTTATTGGTAATGTTGCTAGAGATTAGTAATGTATCAATTAATCAACTAGCCCCTCTTAATACCTTGCGTGTCGGATATGAACATAGGAAATGACTTCAAAAAAATCAATTTATTGCGAAGGGTTTCAAGCCCAAGAGGAAATATCAGCTTAGTTTTCGTGCTTGATACTTATGAAAAGGTAAATTAAAAAAAATTACCCAAAAATATTAATTTTAATCGCCTCTTTGGAATGTATAACTTGATTGCACAGTGGTTTCTTAAATGTTTTTAGTTTAAGCGCATATTAAAATCATTATTTGATATTATCAACAACCTCATATCATATTTAAATATAGCTGAACATTTTAGATTTGAAATGATAATTTTGTTCGAATTCATCTTCATTTCTCATTCATTCATTTCATTTCGACATTCCCCCTTGCAGATAAATCAAATGATTAGTATGTTACCAGATCAGAGATGTTTTCAGAGCAAGAGAGCAGGTATTGGCAACGGAATAATAAAGGCCAACACACAGAAAAAAAAAAATAGCCGAAAATTTTATTAATTAAAAATTTAATTGAGTATAAAATTGTTTTTTTTTAATTAAAAAATTAATTGATTCAATCATTTTTTAATTGAATATGATTTTTGTCAATCACAGTCGTGATTGAGATTTGTGCCACTTTCAATTAAAAAGTTAAATAATTCATTTAACATTTTAATTGGATCTGATCATTTTTACAATCATAATCGTGATTAAAAATTTTGTTATTTCAATTAAAAATTTTATTGATTTAGCCCAAGAGCCCAAGGACCTTTGCCCAAAAAACTTACCTGGAGTTCATTTTCTAGGAGCTAAATATTTGTGTACATAAATAAATTAATTGAATTTTTCAAAAAAAAATTTCATTAGTTTTTTCTTTGGAAGAAATAAAAAATTATTTGAAAATTTAAAAAATGTCAATCATTCTTTTAATTGGATCAATTAAAAAAATTAATTGAAAGTTTCAAAATTTATTAATTGAATATACAATTTGTTAATTGAACAATTTTTCAGTTACTTTTCCAAAAACGTTGATTGATGTTGTCATTTTCATGATTGAAGCAGTTTAATTTTAATTGGATCAATTAAATTCATCATTGAAGCCGATTTCTATTTTTTTCTGCGTAGAGAAAATATTCTTATAGCAAAGTAATCACAGCCGACACAGACAAAATTTATATGATAGAATGCACCTTACTACCCATGTTGGTATGTGATTCCAATGTGTCGGTCCTTTGCGAAGTTACTCGAGGCAGTACACAGAAAAAAATAAAAATCAGTTTCAATCACGAAATGAATTTAACCAATTAATTTTTTAATTGAAACTGCTTTATTCACGAAAATGACAATATCAATCGCCGTTTTTGAAAAAATAATTGAAATTATTTCAATTATAAAAATTGCATATTCAATTAAAAAAATGATTGAAATCTTCAATTAATTTTTTAATTGAATAAATTTCAAAACGAATTGAAATTGTTAAAATTTACAACTAATTTGAAAATAATTTAATTAAAATATGATTGAAATTTTTTCGAAATTTCCAAATAATTTCTGAACATGAACTTGAGGTGCATTGTTTAGGCAAAGGTATAAAAATTCCCGCGGGGTTTCTCAAAAAATTTCAGGTGTCGGGTACGGGTGCCTTACAGATTCGTTGTTAATGTAGTAGCATTATTTTGTGCACTGAGGCGGCAGCCTTTGACCAATGAAGTACCTTATCGGGTTGATCCGGCATGTATAACCGGCTGCCATGGTATTGCTATAGATCTGTCGAAATATGGGACGTATGGTTCAATGAAATTTCCTTCACTTAATATTAGAGGGGACATTTTGCCTTTAAAAGAATTTAATGAAGCACCATATTAGAAAATCGTGTAAGATTCGATTAAAAAAAAATGTTTGAATCAATTAAATTTTTAATTAAAATTACAACATGTTCAATCACGACTGTGATGAAAAAAATTTCAGATTCAATTAAAAACAAGTAAAAGCGTGCTAAGTTCGGCCGGGCCGAATCTTATATACCCTCCACCATGGGTCGCATTTGTCGAGTTCTTTTCCCGGCATCTCTTCTTAGGCAAAAAAAGATATAAGAAAAGAGTTGCTCTGCTATTAAAACGATATCAAGATATGGTCCGGTTCGGACCACAATTAAATTAATATATGTTGGAGACCTGTGTAAAATTTCAGCCAATTCGTATAAGAATTGCGCTCACGAAGTAAAACAGAGAGAGAACGATTTATATGGGATCTGTATCGGGCTATAGACCAATTCAGACCATAATAAACACGTTTGTTGATGGTCATGAGAGGATCCATCGTACAAAATTGCAGGCATATCGGATAATAATTGCGACCTCTAGGGGTCAAGAAGTCAAGATCCCAGATCGGTTTATATGGCAGCTATATCAGTTTATGAACCGATTTGAACCTTATTTGACACAGTAAAATAAAATAAAATACGCCATGCAAAATGTCAGCCAAATCGGATAGGAATTGCGCCCTCTAGAAGCTCAAGAAGTCAAATCCCCAGATCTGTTATATACAGCTATATCAGGTTATGGACCGATTTCAACCATACTGGGCACAGTTGTTTGATATCATAACGAAATACTTCGTGCAAAAATTTATTCAAATCGCATAAGAATTGTGCCCTCTAGAGGCTTAAGAAGTCAAGACCCAAGATCGGTTTATATGGCAGCTATATCAGGTTATGGACCGATTTAAACCAAACTTGGCACAGTTGTTGGGTATCATAACAAAACACGTCGTGCGAAATTCCATTCCAATCGGATAAGAATTGCGCCCTCTAGAGGCTAAAGAAGTCAAGACCCAAGATCGGTTTATATGGCAGCTATATCAGGATATGGACCGATTTGAACCATACTTGGCACAGTTGTTGGATATCATAACAAAACACGTTGTGCAAAATTTCATTCCAATCGAATAAGAATTGCGTCCTCTAGAGGCTCAAGAAGTCAAGACCCAAGATCGGTTTATATGACAGCTATATCAGGTTATCGACCGATTTGAACCATACTTGGCACAGTTGTTGGATATCGTAACAAAGCACGTCGTGCAAAATTTCATTCTGATCGGATAAGAATTGCGCACGCTAGAGCCTCAAGAATTCAAGACCCAAGATCGATTTATATGGCAACTATATCAAAACATGGACCGATATGGCCCATTTACAATACCAACCGACCTACGCTAATAAGAAGTATTTGTGCAAAATTTCAAGCGGCTAGCTTTACTCCTTCGGAAGTTAGCGTGCTTTCGACAGACAGACGGACGGACATGGCTAGATCGACATAAAATGTCGCGACGATCAAGAATATATATACTTTATGGGGTATAATTAAATTAATCAATTTTTTATACCCTCCACCATAGGATGGGGGTATACTAATTTGTCATTCTGTTTGTAACTACTCGAAATATTCGTCTGAGACCCCATAAAGTATATACATCCATGATCGTCATGACATTTTATGTCCATCAAGCCATGTCCGTCCGTCTGTCTGTCGAAAGCACGCTAACTTTCGAAAGAGTAAAGCTAGCCGCTTGAAATTTTGCACAAATACTTCTTATTAGTGTAGGTCAGTTGGGATTGTAAATGGGATATATCGGTCCATGTTTTGATATAGCTGTCATATAAACCGATCTTGGGTTTTGACTTCATGAACCTCTAGAGGAGGCAATTCTTATCCGATTGGAATGAAATTTTGCACTACGTGTTTTGTTATGATGTCCAACCACTGTGCGAAGTAAGGTTCAAATCGGTTCATAACCTGATATAATTACCATATAAACCGATCTGGGATCTTGACTTCTTGGGCCTCGAGAGGTCCTAATTATTATCCGATTTGGCTGAATTTTTGTACGACGGATCCTCTATTGACCATCACCATACGTGTTTATTATGGTCTGAATCGGTATTTAGCCCGATACAGCTCCCATATAAATCGATCTCTCTATTTTACTTCTTGAGCCCCCAAAGGGCGCAATTTTTATTCGAATTGGCTTACACAGGTCTACGACATATAATTTAATTGTGGTCCGAACCGGACCATATCTTGGTATAGGACCATATCTTTTATCCTTTTTTTTGCCTAAGAAGAGATGCTGGGAAAGAACTTGACAAATGCGACCCATGGTGGAGGGTATATAAGATTCGGCCCGGCCCAACTTAGCACGCTTTTACTTTTGTTTAATTAAAAATAGCAAAAATTTCAATCACAACTGTAATTGAAAAAAAAATAATTTTCAATTAAAAAATTATTGAATCAATTAATTTTTTAATTGAAAACGATTTTTGTGATTTCTTTCTGTGTTCTTAGAGTGTTTAAAAGGAATGTTCACTTGTTATACCCTCCACCATAGGATGAGTGTATACTAATTTCGTCATTCCGTTTGTAACATATCGAAATATTGATTTGGGACCCAAAAAGTATATAATATATAGAAAACATATACTATGTACTAGCTGGACAGGGCCCGCTCGCTGCGCCTTCATTTACTTTATATGGAACAAAATTATCCTTTGAATATTTATTTTTGACAATTAAAGAGCTTTGAGTGAAATACCATGCTACGAAAAAAGTATGTGTATATAGCTTTAGAAACAGTATAACAATATGAATGCTCTTATCTCCATATCCATATGATCATTATTCTTCTATGAATTTGCTCGGAGGGTTTATGGTCATTTGAGTTTGGATGTTAAAGACTTATTTTGGCTTAAAAGACTTTATTGGAGCCCCATATTCTCATATGGATTTTGGTAGTGAGAAGTGCCCCAGGGGGGTAGTTGGTAGGTTAAGGTGGGTGATGTGGACCCCCAGAAACGTGGTCCCGTAAGTGGGTATGAATTTTGTGCCCTACTCCCAAGTACCTTTCATTTGTGCCACAAATTGCCAAGATCGGTAGATATGTATGTCCAATTTAGGGATGTTTTGTGGGGTGAGGTGGTCCCCCATTCACTTAGTCCTGCAAAAATATTAGCATCGTGCTCTACCCTCAAAAACCATTTTTTAACCCATATTGCCATTGGTTTAAAGGAAGTCTATGGGAAGAGGCGTCCCCCAGAGACTTGGCCTACAATTTTTTATTAAATTCGTTTTCAAATCTCAAATACCTTTAATCTGAGCCACATATTACCATTGTCGATAAATGTTTACCATACCATATTGCGTCGGTCAGTAAATAATTGCTGTTTGTGGGTTGTTTTTGGGGAAAGGGTAGACACCCAGAAAATTTGTTCCGAAAGGGGGTACCAATTTCGTGCTCTACTCCCCAATACCTTTCACTTGAGCCCCACATTGGTATGGTCAGTAAATATGTCCGATTAAGGGGTGTTTTGGGGAGTAAGGTGGTCGCCCAATCCCTCAAAACAGCCCCCAAAACGGTCGTGTTTCTCGACTATGGAAATATGGGGACTTGGCCCTGAAAATATATATCAGATTCTTGTTTTACTCTAAAATACCTCTTATTTGAGCCCCATATTGCAATGGTCAGCAAATACGTCTTATTTGGCTGTTGTTATGGGGTTGAGGTGGCCCATAAACACTTTTTCCTGAATATTGATATCATATTCGGGCTTTACTCCCAAAGACTTTTCATTTGAGCCCCATATTGCTATGGTCGCAAATTGGTCCCCTTGGGGGGGGGGGGGGGGTGTTTTGAAGAAGGGGTGGACCCCCAAAAACTAAGTCCCACATTTGGATATCAGATTCGTAATCTACTCGAAAATACCTTTCATTTGAGTCCCAAATTGCCATTGTCAGTAAATATGTCCGATTTAGGGGGGTTTTGGAGGTTGGGTTGGACCCCCAAACACTTGGTCCGACAATTGGATATCAGATACGTTTTCTACTCTTAAATACCTTTCATTTGCATCGCATATTGTCGTGATTGGAATATATATATGTATATTTGGTAGGTTTTGGGGGTGGGGCGGCGCCCTAGGCACCCCATCCGAAATTTGGATACCAAATTTTTATTTTAGGTTACTATAAGAGAGCACACAAAATTTCGCTTAAGTCGCACCACCCATCTCCGAGATCTGGCGTTTCTGAAAATTAGGGTAAGGGGGAGGGTCCGCCCCCTTCAGATATCAAAAAATATCTGTGAAAATTTCAAGATAAACGGTTTAGCCGTTTCTGAGTCTATAAGGAACACACAAACAAACACAAATTGATTTTTATGTATAAGATATTCTTAATCGTTTTATATTCTAAATCGATTTAGCAATGTCTGTCCGTTGGTCGAAAGCACGCTAACTTTCGAAGGAATAGAGCTAGGCGCTTCAATTTTTGAGCGTGTATTTCCTATTAGTGTAGGTCGGCTGAGATTGTAAATGGGCTATATCGTCCCATGTTTTAATATAGCTGCCATATAACCCGATCCTGGATCTTGAATTCTTGAGCATCTACAGGGCGCAATTCTTACTCGATTTGTCTGAAATATTGCACGAAGTGTTTTGTTATATTTTTCAACAACTGTGGTAAGTATAGTCAAAATTGGTTTATAACCTGTTATAGCTTCCATATAAACCGAGCTCGGATCTTCTTTAGTCTCTAGAGGACACAATTATTATCCGATTTGGCTAAAACTTTGCATGAAGTATTTTGCTATGACTTCCAAGAACTATGTTTAGTATGGTCTACATCGGTTCATAACTTTATATAGCTTCCATGTGAACCGATCTCCCGATCATATTTCTTGAGTATCTAAAATATATATTCTTGAGTATAAAAAAAACGCAATTATAATCCGATTTGGCTAAAATTTAGCATGATGTGTTTTTTTTTTTTAATTCTAGCAGCTATGCTAAGTATGGTCGAAATCGGTTAGTTACCTGATATAGCTTCCATATAAACCGATCTCCCGATTATACTTTTTGAGCCTCTAGAAGATACAATTATTATCCGATTTGGCTAAAATTTTGCACGAACTGTTTTGCTTTGACTTTCAATAACTATGCTTTGTATGGTCGAAATCGGTTTATAACCTGCTATAGCTCCCATACAAACCGATCTCCCGATTAACTTCTTATCCGGTACCTCGACTTAAACATAAATGCGAAATAGGGTCTAAATCGGTTCATAACCTGATAAAGCTACCATATAAACCGATCTTCCAATTTTACTTCTAGAGGCTGGTATATTAAAAGTGATTTTGCTAACACTTCAAATATACCTGTCAAACATGGTATGAATCGATTCATAGCCTGGTATAGCTTTCATATAAACAGATCCCCGATTTTGTACCCTGATTCCCTATAGGGTGCAGTTTTTATCGGAATTGGCTGAAATTTTGAACAATGACTTTTACTACACAGATAAAAATAACTTTAAAAACTTGTCCCTTGGTTTGGCTCGAACAATTTACAAAAACAGGTGTTGGTGTTTTATTTGTAATTTCACCAAAATTTCGACCACCGCCGGGTTCGAACTAAAAATATAACAAAAAAGTAATTTTACAAAAAATTAAAAAATAAGAAGTAAAATCGTGCTAAGTTCGGCCGGGCCGAATCTTATATACCCTCCACCATGGGTCGCATTTGTCGAGTTCTTTTCCTGGCATATCTTCTTAGGCAAAAAAGGATAAAAGAAAAGATTTGCTCTGCTATTAGAGCGATATCAAGATATGGTCCGGTTCGGACCACAATTAAATCATATGTTGGAGACCTGTGTAAAATGTCAGCCAATTCGAATAAGAATTGCGCCCTTTGGGGGCTCAAGAAGTAAAATAGAGAGAGAGATTAATATGTATCGGACTATAGACCGATTCAGATCATAAATAACATGTATGTTGATGGTCAAGAGAGGATCCGTCGTACAAAATTTCAGGCAAATCGGATAATAATTGCGACCTCTAGAGGCTGAAGAAGTCAAGATCCCAGATCGGTTTATATAGCAACTATTGTATATCAGGTTATGAACCGATTTAAACCTTATTTGACACAGTTGTTGAAAGTTAAAATCAAATACGTCATGCAAATTTTCAGCCAAATCGGATAGGAATTGAACCCCCTAGAAGCTCAAGAAGTCAAGTCCCCAGATCTGTTTATATGACAGTTATATCAAGTTATGAACTGATTTAACCCATAGTTGGCACAGTTGTTGGACATCATAACAAAATAGTTCGTGCAAAAATTCATTCAAATCGGAAAAGAATTGCGCCCTCTAGAGACTCAAGAAGTCAAGACCCAAGATCGGTTTATATGACAGCTATATCAGGTTATGGACCTATTTGAACCATACTTAGCACAATTGTTGGATATCGTAACAAAACACGTCGTGCAAAATTTCATTCCAATCGGATAAGAATTGCGCACTCTAGAGGCTCAAGAAGTCAAGACCCAAGATCGGTTTATATGGCAGCTATATTAAAACATGGACCGATATGGCCCATATACAATACCAACCGACCTACAGTAATAAGAAGTATTTGTGCAAAATTTCAAGCGGCTAGCTTTACTCCTTCGGAAGTTAGCGTGCTTTCGACAGACTGACGGACGGACGGATAGACGGACAGACGGACGGATATGGCTAGATCGACATAAAATGTCGCGACGATCACAAATATATATACTTTATGGAGTCTCAGACGAATATTTCGAGTAGTTACAAACAGAATGACGAAATAAGTATACCCCCCATCCTATGGTGGAGGGTATAAAAATATTTATACATTTGAAAATAATTACATTTTGAAACTAAACAATCTACTTTTCCTTTTTGTTCTAAAGAACAACAAGGGTTTGCAAGTCATGACCATTCATGGAGTTTTGTGCTCTACAGTGTAGTACGCCTATTTTAACAACTGCCTCATCTAAAAAACTTTTTGGAATTGTTGACTTCCATATAATTTCAATAATATTGTCTGTCATGTCCTTTGCATAGACTTACTTACGTACTTCCACAAATAATGTCTTCGTTTCAATGCTAAAATTCGTTGAGAATTCAAAGTTTCACATACCTATTTGGTAGTTGGTTTTTTCTATGAGAATTTTTTTTTCTGTGTAGGGTCTCAAATATTCGAACCAAATATGGCCCAAATTGGTCAGCAGCAATACTTATTCACTATCCGAAAAGACGGAAATTTTCCACAATGATTTCTACTATGATCTCCAACATCCAAACCAAGTATGGTCCGAATCGGTCCATAACTTGATATTGCTCCAATAGCATAGCAATTCCTATCCATTATCCTTTGTTTGCTTTTAAAGAGATACCGAACCAACAACTCGACAGATGCGATCCATGGTGGAGGGTATATAAAATTCGGTCCGTCTGCACTTAACACGCTTTTACTTGTTTTTGATTCAAATCTTAAAAAAAAATCCTTTATCTCATTGTAGTTTACTATTTTGGGAAGTGTTTACACAGAGCTTTATAGCTAAATCTACAGCAATCATATTTTGCAGACAAAGAAGTTAATTGTATTCTCTATTTGGTTTACCGCAATTCAACGCCATTGCAAACTCTTACTTCAGTCTTGTAAAATTTTAGGTGGACACAGTGTAATTTTTATTATTTTCAAACTTTGTTAGTGATTAAAATATTGATTAAATTTGGTTTTTCCATTTATGTAATTGAAGCAAAATCTTAACAAAAGCAGCTATCTCTTATATATTATGAAGGTCTGAAACTTTAGCCAGTTTTAAATGTCTTTGAATCATTGAACTATTTTCCATGGCTGGATTGGTGTTATTTGTAGAAAACGGTCAATTCCTATAACACGAAAAATTCAACAATCACCATTTGACTTTAACTCACATTTCTGAGTCATTTTTATGGCACACCAACAGCCAACACAAACCAAAAATGTCGAATGAACAACAAAATAAAAAAAAATTTAAAACATTTTTGTACCATTTTAGCCGCAATTGACATTTGTCGGTTCATATTTCTTTCTATTCGCCGTTCACAACAACCTGCTGCCATTCCAATTCCCAATCAACCGTTGTTGTCGTGGAGCAAAGACTAGTTTTTCTTTGTCGTGGCTATTTTGGTCTTGGAAACGCTGATTCTGTTAGTTTTTTGTATGGTATTTGTATTTAGTACAAAACCCAGTTGGCGTATTTGCATAATTCGTGGGAAATAAAACAATTTGTGCTTCATGTAGACTTCCAAAAATTGTGTCTATGTTTTGCAAGGATATCGACATGTGATATGTCTTAGTGGAATATGAAACAATCATCCAAGATAGTTTAACTTAATTACTTTTTAACGAATTTAATATAATGATGCAAGGAAATTTCTACCAAATCGGTTGGGCAATCGGAGATCGAGAACTGTATGGGAAAATAAAACCATTTAAACATGCTTAAAACAGTTGCAGTAATTTTCTCCAAATTTAATGAAAATTATTCACAGGAAGTCAAAAAAGATAATCGTTAATAGACTGAAAAAAAATTTACGTGTTTGTGAAGATTTCAACGATAAATTACCCATTAAAGATGTAAATTTTCCAACTTTATAAGGAGACATTTAATTTGGTGAATAGTTATTTAGTTGGTAATAGAGAAGTTTAACCTAATATTGTGGTTGAATGTATCCTTAATTTTATGTCGTATAGTTTAAAACAAAAAACATTTAGTGAAGGTCAAAATATCATCCAAGGTCAAGGAATTGTCTTTGGAAAAGCACAACTTGCGCTTTAGTTAAATATACAGTAGACATACTGCTCAAAAAAGCAGATACTGCGAACGACATTGGTAACATAGTCAACTATTTTTCAGTATTTTCCACATCACAGAATGACAAAGTGTACACATTTCAAAAGCTTTGACGAATATTTTACAAAATTTTTTGGATAAGTGAAAGATTCATTTCCAATTCCAACTAAAAACGTATGTTATATGCTTCCAGTTGGAATTGGAAACGAATTGACAACTCGAACGGCAAGGGTGGAGTGAGTGAAAGTGTGAAACTCACTACTCGTTATTTACACTGCTCTCATACTTTGAATTGCAGATCATATGCAGAAGAAATATAGAGTGAGAGCAATGATATTGGTTGGGTGGTGTGCCATTAACTTACATGAACAACTCAAATACGTTCGAGAAAATTTTGACCCATACTCCAAGTTGAATGTCCAGTACGATGGATATTGGACAACAAAAATGTTTGTTGTTATAACAGAAAGTCTGCTGAAAATGCGACAGCATCAATTATTGCAAAAACTCCAAGTATTTTCTGCTATTTTCAAATGATAAAAAAGTAAAAACCCCAAAAATGTCACAAATATTTCAAAAAATTTTATATTCCATATTATCATTAAATTTTCATAATCGGTAAGCCATTACTCAATAAACACCAATGCATGCATTTGTAAAACTATTTTAAATAATAATAGTAAAACATTACAAAAGTAAAACGAAACTCTTAAATAAAATCAAAGTTAAAAAATTTTTATAATTTAGCACAAATACGAACAAAAAAAAAAAAAAAACCAAAAATAAGAGAAAATCAGCAACGTCTGTCATTAACAAAATCTCATAAGAATCAAACGGCTCATACGCAGTATATTGCAATAGATTTAAACTCATGTAGGTCCAAAACAACTGTCTTTTATCATATGGAACATCACTATTCCAAATATGTATTGCACGAATTTGGAAAGATCGTCCCATCAGCAACGATTGGTAACTGGGCAGGATTAGAGATTGAGTCCTGTTCGACGCTCCAAACTAAAATTGCGAGAATAGGTTGGACTTTGTTATTTTATAGAATTAGAAAATAATTTTTAAATTGATAATGCTGCTAAAAGTGCTTCCTAGAAACTGAACGGTATATGAAGATACGTGGTCGTAATACTTTAGACTATAAATATATCGGACTATATCATCTTCATTCTATGCAGACTACCTGAGATCGAACCAGAAAATACCTTTAATCCATAGATATCGTAAGGCAGCAGGAGTGACTTTCCAATATGCAAACGGACATTTAAAGGAAGACTTGTTCTTGCATTCTGGATTTTACGCAAGTTAAATTTAGTCTTTGAAATTATTTTCTAAACATGATGGTTTATTTAAGGTCTTCGCAAGATGCAGGCGTAAAACATTCAGATCTATTACGTTAACAATAAGAGAACTATTAAGAGAAAAACTAAATATTCGACCAGATAAATTGTTGAATGCGATAGACTTTGCGATTCCTTGGCATATAACTATAAAATTATGACACCATTCATTTATTCCTATCACCTATCTCTAATCACCATTAACCAGATTCTCTATATATGCGATTAGTTATATGTCATCTCCGTATAAATGGCACTTCATAAATGATACTATATCATTGATATATTATGTGATTAAATTAGGTTCCAAAACAGAGCCCAGTGGCACACCTCGAAATATAGGACGTATAGAAGATCTTTCACGATTACTAAAAACATATTGAGATCTACCAGATAGGAAGGACTTCAACAGGCGACACGCTAATATATGGAAAAACCATTATACTGAAATAACTTATTAATCAATACTTCATGACTTAACGAAGCAAAAGCTCTGCTAAAATCAAAACTAACTAAAACCGCAAATTCTTCTTGGTCAACTCTCTTCCTCTAGACGCATATAATTTAAAAATTTTTCCATTTTCCTACAATTTGCTAATTTTAGAACAAATTTAAAAACAGCAGACGAAATAACTACTATTATATTAACGTCTTTAAACAGAAAACTACACCTAAAATTTAACCTTTTTTATACCCTCCACCATAGAATGGGGGTTTACTAACTTCGTCATTCCGTTTGTAACACATCGAAATATTGATCATAGATATATATATATTCTTGATAGAATATATTTTCTTGATCGTCTTAACATCCTAAGTCGACTTAACCATGTAAGTCCGTCCGTCCGTCTGTCGAAAGCACGCTAACTTTTGAAGAGCAAAGCTAGGCACTTGAAATTACTTCTTATTAGTGTAAGACGATTGGTAAATGGCCCATATCGGTTCTTGATTTGGTATAGCTTCATATAAGCCGATCTCGGATCTTGACTTCTTGATCTTCTAGAAGGCGCACTTCTAATCAAAACTGGTAGTGTTTTGTTATGACTTCCAACAGCTGTGCCAAGTATGGTCCAAAGCGGTTCATCACCTGATATAGCTCCCATATAAACAGACCTACGGACTATATTTCTTGAGCCTTTAAAGGGGTCAATTATCATCCGATTCGGCTGAAATGTTGTACGTGATGTTTCGTTATGACCCCAAAGACCGTGTCAAGTATAGTCCAAATCGGTCCATTACTTGATATTGCTTCCATATAAACTGATCTCCCGATTGTAAAGTGTGATTTTTTAAGAGCTGCCGAAACGTTTTTCAAAAAAGAAACACATTAAATTCATTAAAGTTCATTAAATCTTTATTTGAATCGATAGTACGGTCCATATAATTTAATGTTTGAAGATTATTTCATGCAAATGTTGACCGTGACTGCTCCTTAAATGGTCCATCCGCTTAGTGCAATTTTGGTACACTCTTTCCAACATTTCAACCGGTATCTCACGAATAAATGCTTCATTGTTGTCTTCCAATGCGTTAATTGAAGCGGGCTTGTCTGTTTAGACATGAGCTTTAACATAGTCCCACAAAACATAGTCACAGTTACGTTACGATTCGCATCATCTTTGAAGAAGTACGGGCCAATGCCAGCAGTCCATAAAACGCACCAGACTGTGCGGTTTTTTTCTTTTTCTGAATGCATTGGTAGCTTTTGCAATGCTTCTGGCTGATCTTCGCCCCAAAATCGACAATTTTGCTTAGTTACGTACCCATTGAGCCAAAATGAGCTTCGTCCTGAACACAATTTTTCGATAAAAAAGAGGATCTTCGACCAACTTTCTAAGAGCCCATTCACCAAAAATTCTGCTTTGCGGTAGGCCGTTCGGTCTCAAATCTTACAGCATTGTATTTTGAAAGGCTTCACACTTAAATCTTGCCGCGAAATTTTGCACGTTGTGGAGTAACAGAGGCCCAATTGTTAATTGATGGTCATCATTAACACTGGCCGATACAGCTACAATATTTTCCTCAGTTCGCACTCTACGTAAGCGTGTTGGTGAATTAATGACCAACAATGTACATTTGGTGCGAAATTTAGTCAAATACGAGGGCTGCCTTTTACATTTCGGGTTTGGACATCCCTTGTAGTGAAATCCGCCAACTGATAGCTCTATCGTAAAGCTTGACATATTTGAGGTTATACGTACTCAGCCCAAAAAATGGAATTAAATCGTGAACATTTTCGTGCGATTACTTTTTACAACTTTCGACGTGGATTAACTCAAGCTCCATTAAGGACCAGTGTTTATCGGACCAGTGTTTTAACATTTGACCGTCAAATGTTCATGCATTGGATCCCACACAATTTGTCAATCGCTCAAAAAATGATCGTGTCGATTGGTCGAAAGAAATGCTCCAAAAATACGAACGTAAAGGCGCTATTACACGGCATGTTGATGTCTTATGACATGTCACTTTGTCACATACAATTGAAAATGTTTTGCCAAAATTGTCAATTTACATACGATTCATCATTTTTTCTATCACATCTGTATGTTATTTTCGTATGACATAACCTAAAAATTTTAGCAAAAGCTGATTTTTTATGCGTAAAAATTGTTAACGTTGTGAGAAAGCTGGTTAAATCATAAATTTGTGAAATCCACAAAAACGGCTGATTTATTTATTTTTTTTTTGTCAGAAGGAATATAGCTCGCTCTAATCGAAAAAATTACATGTGCTATTTTGAGAAGTTATTTTCATATGTTAGTTTCGTTTTTATGACACGACATGTACAACTCAACATGTGATAAATTTGACATGTCATGAGACAACTAAATACTTGTAATAGAGCTTTAACACTTCTATGACGTCGTGACATGTATCGTGGATTTACGCGTATGAGCCCGAAAGCAAACAGCAGTCGACTGTATGGGTGTTTCAAGACGAGCCAAATCCAAGAAAAGTTGCTCGCGCTCGAAGTACTTCCAAGCAAATGATAGCTTTTGATTGCCGGAAAAACTAGACGTGTCGCAATCGTTCCACTAGAACAACGCAGAACAGTCAATTCTAAGTGGTACTCAACCATTTGTTTGCCAGTTGTCTTATCCCCAAATATAGAATAGATAGTAGTTGCATCTTCTGATGTAACTCCTATATAAACCGACCTCTGGATTATTCTTTTTGGGCCTCTATAGGACGCAATTATTATACAATTTGGCTTACATTTTGCAGGTGATGTTTTTTAATGAATCCCAAAAATTGTTCCAAGTATGGTCCAAATATAAGGAGTGTCATTTGGAAATGTTTGCTTAAAAATGAAGACGGAGACGTAGCACCAGAGAGAGTACACTGCAATTTGTCGAAACAATTTAGAATATGGCAAACAGTACACCTCTGCTTACCATTCACCTCGTGATGAAACCCCTATTGTCGAACTTCTCTATAACTATAACTATGTTATAGAGAAACTTCGTTATAGGAAAGTTAAAATAGGTAAAAATGGTTGAAGTCTGTGTTTCAAATTGTATTCTTTAGGACAATTCGTTATAGTTCATTATAGAGAAGTTCGGGTGTAAATTTTTCACAACTCTAGAAAATATGTTTTGATTGACGCTAATTTCATTTAAAACCATTCAGCCGTTTGTGCGCAATATGTACCACAAAATCGCCTCCATAAAACCCTTGGCCGTTTAATAATATAATGTTATGATCGGGGTTTTGGAGAGGACTGGAGTGGCTGGGGCGGGATTGGGATGGAAACCAGCTCCGCTGCGCCTTAGCTCCGGTTAACTCCGAATTTCTGGTTCTACTAAATTAATATCAAGTACTAGGTGGCCCGATATGCTTCGCTACACCCCAAAAAGGTTAATTGATTTTTTTGAAAAGGTGCTCGAAATCGAGATTTTGTACATAGGGCGATTATTATGCATTATTATTTCTTTATACTTCATCTGCAAAATTTTGTTTATTTTATATATTTTTTTTGGAAATTTGGATTTTTTACATTATTCAGGGCTGTGTTTATTTAGCACATTTTTTACATTATTCAGGGCTGTGTTTATTTCAATGCATTTTAAAATCACATTAAAAAAATTATTAATTTTTTTTATCATTTAGTTGCTCATTGATTTCAGGATATACAATATTTTTCAGCCAAAACCACAACAAAATCGTGGTATTGAAAGCAGCACTTAATGTCACTTAACTAAGGTACAAATGTAAATACGATATGCAGGCAATTCGAGCGATTATAGAAACGATATGCAGTACTTCAACACTGTATTTGATAAAAAAATAATTTGTAACCACAAATGTCATAGATCGGTATCCGTATTAACTAATATAATATTGGTTGAGGAAAATGCCATGAAAATGCTCTATTACTCTTTACAAATAGGAACGCTCTGTTGGAATGGTGTTTTCGCAAAGAAAACATGGTATGCATTGCCCCGCATTGTAGTAAGTTCCGGAGATGCAATTTTATTCCATTGTAATTAGATGTATTGCTTTCAGTGGGTAACCATATACATAAGAGTGGCTCGGAGAAATTGCGACAAAATTTTAATAAAATATATAAACTATCTTCTGTTGGCCAGGAAAAACACAAAACCCGTTATTTAGTTTGAATGCGTTATGTATTTTGTTAGTGCACTGATTGTATTATAGGTAAAAAAGTTATATTTTTTTTCTTCTATTTCTATTGCATTGATAATGTAATTTAACACTAAGTATTTCATGCACAATTTCAAGAATCATAATTTATTTTGGTGCTTCATGGAATATGGTTCGTATTTATTATACATTGATTACGAAGATCGTATATTCGATCAAATAGCTTTTAATTAACCGAAGCTCGAATTCTGTGTACCTAAAAAAATTTTGTTCGTACTTTAAAGGTTCGAGCCAAAGATGCGTAACCTTATTTAAAGGATGCAATTCCTTTGGTGAACGATTTTTGCTTGCTTTAGATACAATCTTTTAATGGTGGCCAAAATGTAATTGAAAGTTAGGAAATTTACGTTGGGACAAAGATAACAATGAGCACAATGTACTTTTTCGCGGAAATTCCCCTTCAACCTCTCCTTGGCCTTGTTCGCTTAGCCGGACTGTAAGAAGATTTAGGGGCTTGCTCGCTTAGTTCGGAAGTAGAGAGAGACTTCCAACACCCTAACAATCTTTTTATATCCATATATCTTTTTTAGACGCATACGCTCCTAAATTTAAAATCATGTACCGCAATGTATAAGACTGTTTATCTAGTTGTGCAAGAATAGCAAATAAATAAACATATAGCAGCGTTTTTAAATGGTTGAATTTTAAAACTAAAGATACTAATTTCATTGCTTGTAATCTGTGTTCTAAAATTGAAAACAGTCTGTGATAGTAATTTGAATGGGATGATTATGCCCGTGAGTATATAATGACTTAAATACAAAGAAAGTAACTTTATTTTGAAGATTGTATCCAAAAAAACAAACAAAAATTAAGCAAATCATGGTAAAATCGGACATAAGTTAGCGTCAAAGATTATTTTAGGTATATATAAGTGGACTTAAATCTAGTTAAAATTTACAAAAGTGGTTGCAATATCTATACTTTAGGTGAGTTTAAAGGACACTGAAATTCAATATGTTTTTTAACCCAAATTGAAAAAAATATTTCCTTTCCTTTATAACAAACTTCTCCAATTGAAGTCTAATGATAACCCTTCAATTAACACATAATATATTTAAATATAGTAATTTTTTCAATGTTATTCAATTATCTTTAACAAATAAATAAAAAAATTTAGTAAAAAATAAATTAACACATAAATAATGAAATAAATAAATAAGCATATAAATAAATAAAGAAATAAATAAGCAAACATATAAATAAATAAGTAGATAGATAGATTAATGAATAAATAAACAATTTAATAAATAAATAAATAATTAAATTAATGAATACATAAATGTAGCGCTTACCTACAAATTCTCCCTAATTCACCTTTAAAAAATCGAAGCAGATTTCCATCAAAATTATTGTTTTTTTCCTTGGCCTCTCCATCGGACTTGATTATTATACCAACCACCAAAGGATTGAGGTATATATTAATTTTGTCATGCGGGTATATTCATTTTGTCATTTCATTTGCAACACATCGAAATATCCATTTCCGTCCCTATAAAGTATATATATTCTAGATCAGCTTAAAAATCAAAGACGATCTAGCCATGTCCGTCCGTCTGTCAGTATGTCCGTTGTCCCTTTTTTTGACCATAAGCAGGTTAAGTTCGAAGATGGGCTATATCGGACTATATCTTGATATAGCCCCCAAATAGACTGATCTACCGATTTAGGGTCTTAGGTCCGTAAAAAACACATTTATCATCAGATTTTGGTAAAATTTGGGACAGTGAGTTGTGTTAGTCCAGTCGACAACCTTTTTCAATTTGGCTCAGAGCGGTCTAGATTTAGATATAGCTACTATATGGACCGATCTCTCGCTTTAAGGTCTTGGGTCCATAAAAGGCGCATTTATTGCCCTTTTTTCGCCGAAATTTGGGACAGTGAGTTGTGTTATGCTCTTCAACATTTTTCTTTAATTTGGTTTAGATCGGTCTAGACTTCGATATAGCTGCCATATAGACCGATCTTTCGATTTAAGGTCTTTATTGTCCGATTTTTTTCGCGAAATTTGGGACAGTGAAATGTCTTAAGCTCTTCAACATTTTTCTTTAATTTGGGTCAGATCGGTCTAGACCTCTCGATATAATGTTTTGGGCCCATTGGCGTATAGCTGCTATATAGACCGATCTCTCGATTTAAGGTTTTGGGCCCATAAAAAACACATTTATTGTGCGATTTCGCCGACATTTAGGACAGTGGGTTGTGTTAGGCTCTTCGCCAGCCCTCTTCAATTTGGTGCAGATCGGGTCAGATTTTGATATAGCTAACATATAAGCCGGTCTCTCAATTTAAAGTCTTGGCCCCAAAAAAGGCACATTTATAATCAGATTTCGCTTAAATTTGACACCGTGACTTATTTTAGGCTTTTCGACATCCGTGTCATATATGGTTCAGATATTTGGATATGGCTACCAGAAGGACCAAAATTTGGTTCTACGAAATTGAACAATGACTTGTACTTATTAGACCACTCAATATCCGTGTCGAATTTGGACCATATTTCGATATAGCTGCTATTGGGGCATATATTATGCATTTTTCACCGGGTTATGATGAAAGGTGGTTTACATATATAACTGAGGTGGTAGGTATCCAAAATTTGCCCCGGCCGAACTTAACACCTTTTTACTTGTTTTTTATACCCTCCACCATAAGATGGGGGGTATACTAATTTCGTCATTCTGATTGTAACTACTCGAAATATTCGTCTGAGACCCCATAAAGTATATATATTCTTGATCGTCGTGAAATTTTATGTCGATCTAGCCATGTCCGTCCGTCTGTCCGTCCGTCCGTCCGTCCGTCCGTCTGTCTGTCGAAAGCACGCTAACTTCCGAAGGAGTAAAGCTAGCCGCTTGAAATTTTGCACAAATACTTCTTATTACTGTAGGTCGGCTGGTATTGTAAATGGGCCATATCGGTCCATGTTTTGATATAGCTGCCATATAAACCGATCTTGGGTCTTGACTTCTTGAGCCTCTAGAGTGCGCAATTCTTATCCGATTGGGATGAAATTTTGCACGACGTGTTTTGTTATTATATCCAACAACTGTGCCAAGTATGGTTCAAATCGGTTTATAACCTGATATAGCTGCCATATAAACCGATCGTGGGTCTTGACTTCTTGAGCCTCTAGAGTGCGCAATTCTTATCCGATCAGAATGAAATTTTGCACGACGTGTTTTGTTATTATATCAAATAACTGTGCCAAGTATGGTTCAAATCGGTCTATAACCTGATATAGCTGCCATATAAACCGATCTTGGGTCTTGACTTCTTGAGCCTCTAAAGCGCGCAATTCTTATCCGATTGGGATGAAATTTTGCACGACGTGTTTTGTTGTGATATCCAACAACTGTGTCAAGTATGGTTCAAATCGGTTCATAACCTGATATAGCTGCCATATAAACCGATCTTGGGTCTTGACTTCTTGAGCCTCTAGAGTGCGCAATTCTTATCCGATTGGGATGAAATTTTGCACGACGTGTTTGGTTATGATATCCAACAACTGTGCCAAGTATGCTTCAAATCGGTCCATAACCTGATATAGCTGTCATATAAACCAATCTTGGGTCTTGACTTCTTGAGCCTCTATAGTGCGCAATTCTTATCCCATTTGCCTGAAATTTTGTACGACGGATTCTCTCATGACCATTAACATACGTGTTTATTATGGTCTGAATCGGTATATAGCCCGATACAGCTCCCATATAAATCGATCTCTCTATTTTACTTCTTGAGCCCACAAAGGGCGCAATTCTTATTCGAATTGGCTGACATTTTACACAGGTCTCCAACATATAATTTAATTCTGGTCCAAACCGGACCATATCTTGATATCGCTCTAATAGCAGAGCAAATCTTTTCTTATATCCTTTTTTTGCCTAAGAAGAAATGCCGGGGAAAGAACTCGACAAATGCGATCCATGGTGGAGGGTATATAAGATTCGGCCCGGCCGAACTTAGCACGCTTTTACTTGTTTTAATTCTTTTTCTACATCCAAAATTCGCCCCGGCCAAACTTAACACCTTTTTACTTGTTTTTATACCCTCCACCATAAGATGGGGGGTATACTAATTTCGTCATTCTGTTTGTAACTACTCGAAATATTCGTCTGAGACCCCATAAAGTATATATATTCTTGATCGTCGTGACATTTTATGTCGATCTAGCCATGTCCGTCCGTCCGTCCGTCCGTCTGTCTGTCGAAAGCACGCTAACTTCCGAAGGAGTAAAGCTAGCCGCTTGAAATTTTGCACAAATACTTCTTATTAGTGTAGGTCGGTTGGTATTGTAAATGGGCCATATCGGTCCATGTTTTGATATAGCTGCCATATAAACCGATCTTGGGTCTTGACTTCTTGAGCCTCTAGCGTGCGCAATTCTTATCCGATCAGAATGAAATTTTGCAGGACGTGTTTTGTTACGATATCCAACAACTGTGCCAAGTATGGTTCAAATCGGTTCATAACCTGATATAGTTGACATATAAACCGATCTTGGGTCTTGAATTCTTGAGCCTCTAGAGTGCTCAATTCTTATCCGATTGAAATGAAATTTTACACGACGTGTTTTGTTATTATATCCAACAACAGTGCCAAGTATGGTTCAAATCGGTCCATAACCTGATATAGCTGCCATATAAACCGATCTTGGGTCTTGACTTCTTGACCCTCTGGAGGGCGCAATTCTTATCCGATTGGAATGGAATTTCGCACGACGTGTTTTGTTATGATACCCAACAACTGTGCCAAGTATGGTTTAAATCGGCCCATAACCTGATATAGCTGCCATATAAACCGATCTTGGGCCTTGACTTCTTGAGCCTCTAGAGGGCACAATTCTTATCCGATTTGAATGAATTTGGGCACGAAGTATTTCGTTATGATATCCAACAACTGTGCCAAGTATGGTTGAAATCGGTCCATAACCTGATATAGCTGTCATATAAACCGATCTGGGGATTTGACTTCTTGAGCTTCTAGAGGGCGCAATTCCTATCCGATTTGGCTGAAATTTTGTACGACGGATCTTCTCATGACCATCAACAAACGTGTTTATTATGTTCTGAATCGGTCTATAGCCCGATACAGATCCCATATAAATCGTTCGCTCTATTTTACTTCGTGAGCCCCAATGGGCGCAATTCTTATACGAATTGGCTGAAATTTTACACAGGTCTCCAACATATAATTTAATTGTGGTCCGAACCGGACCATATCTTGATATCGTTTTAATAGCAGAGCAACTCTTTTCTTATATCCTTTTTTGCCTAAGAAGAGATGCCGGGAAAAGAACTCGACAAATGCGATCCATGGTGGAGGGTATATAAGATTCGGCCCGGCCGAACTTAGCACGCTTTTACTTGTTTTTAATTATTTTTCTACATGCAGCTATATTCTTTTCTTTCCGCTTTTCTTGACCCAACTACCTAATATGTAATAAGTTTCAGTAAAAGCATCTAACATTATTTTTTTCCATACATTTTTTTGGTATGCGGATGTTATTTTTCTTGCCGTTAGTATTTTTAAGCTTAAGTCAATGATTTTTTAACTTGTATTAGGGAAAACATTTTGGAAATTTATATACTTACTAGCTGACCCGGGCCCGCTCCGCTGCGCCTTCTTTTACTTTATATGGAACAAAAGTTTCTTTGGAATATTTATTTTCGACAATTTTTCGGCTATACCATGTTACGAAAATAGTATATCGCTTAACTAACAGTTTAACAATATAAGTGCCTTTATCTGAATCCCATATGATCTCTATTGGTCTACGAATTTAAGTTTGAATGTAAGGTGTACTCCATTCTTAAAATACTTTATTTCAGCCCGATATTCTCATGATGTCTGATTTAGTGGTGTTTTTGGGGAAGAGGTGGTCCCCCAGATACTTGGCACTGAAAAATATCAGCATCGTGCTCTTCTCTCAAAAACCATTTATTTAAACCCCATATTGCCATTGGCTTAAGAGGGGTTTACAGGATGAGGCGTCCCTCATACACATGGCCCCAAAATAGGTTATCAAATTCAAAATCAAATTTTCTAATCTCAAATACCTTTCATTTGAGCCACATATTATTGGCATGGTCGAAAAATATTTACCCTTTGGGGAGGGGGTGATGCCCTAAAAACATGGTCCTACTTTTGGATATCAAATCCGTATGTAAATGCAAATATTGCTCATGAACATTCCACTAAGAAACAGGGGCAAACTTCTCACATATCAATGAGTGCAGTCCGATTCAAGTTTAAGCTAAGGGGCCTCCTTTTTATAGCCGAGTCCGAACAGCGTGCCGCAGTGCGACACCTCTTTGGAGAGAAGTTTTACATGGCATAGTACCTCACAAATGTTGCCAGCATTAGGAGGGGAAAACCACCATTGAAAATTTTTCTAATGGTCTCGCCAGGATTCGAACCCAGGCGTTCAGCGTCATAGGCGGACATGCCAACCTCTGCGCTACGGTGGCCTCCTATCAAATTCGTATTCTGTGTTCCACTTTAAAAACCCTCTTATATATGGAGGGGAAAACCACCATTGAAAATTTTTCTAATGGTCTCGCCAGGATTCGAACCCAGGCGTTCAGCGTCATAGGCGGACATGCCAACCTCTGCGCTACGGTGGCCTCCTATCAAATTCGTATTCTGTGTTCCACTTTAAAAACCCTCTTATTTAAGCCTCATATTGCAATAGTCAGAAAATAATTACTATTTGGGTAATGTTGTTGTGTGGCCCCATAGACACTTTCCCGAATATTGATATCAAATTCGTGCTTTACTCTCAAAGACCTTTAATTTGAGCCCCATATTGCTATGGTCGTAAATTTGTCCCCTTTGGGGGATGTTTTTGGTGAAAGGCGGCCCTCAAACACTTGGACCCATATTTGGATATCAGATTCTTATTCTACATTCAAATACCTTTTATTTAAGCTCCATATTCCCATGGTTAGTAAGTAAGTCCTGGTTGGGTGGTGTTTGGGGAAGGGGTGGACCCCCAGTGACGTGGTCCCACATTTGGATATTAGATTCGTATTCTACTCGCAAATACCTTTCATTTGAGTCCCATATTGCCATGGTCGGTAAATATGTCAGATTTAGGGGCTTTGGGGCTTGAGGTGGTCCCCCTAGCACTTGGTCCGACAATTGGATATCAGATACGTTTTCTTATCCTAAATACCTTTCATTTGAGTCCCATATTGACGCGATTGGTCTAAATACACGTTTGGTAGGTTTTGGGGTGGGGCGGCCCTCCTAGGTAACCCATCCGAAATTTGAATACCAAATTTTTATTTTTAGTGTACTATATGAGAGCACCCAAAATTTCGCTTAAATCGCACTACCCATCTCCGAGATCTGGCGTTTCTAAAAATTATGGTAATGGGGAGAGTCCGTCCCCCCTTCCGATATAAAAAAATGTAGTACCCTATTTTCACCACGGGGTCATTATGCACCATCTGTGAAAATTTCAAGAAAATCGGTTCAGCCGTTTCTGAGTCTATAAGGAACACACAAACATACAAACAAACAAACAAACCTACAAACAAACACAAATTGATTTTTATATATAAGATTCTAATAACATAAACTAAATGCGATTTATTTGGTAACAGGATGATTTTCGTAGTTTAGTTAACTTTCATAACATAGGAGAAAATTTGCATAAATAAAATTTCAATACCATATTTGGTAATTTTTTACTAGAATATAAGATACTCCTTGTTTTCAGTGTGGATTTTTTTGCTCGCAATCATTACCAAAATCTTTCCCGTCACGGGATAGCTGTGAGAACCACACAAGCTGGAACATTGAGGTCCGATATGTATAGTGTTCATTGCTTTCACGAGAAACTTAGCTGCCGGGCGCGTCCACAGATTGCGGATAGTGGAATGCTCCATCCAGAATAGCTGTAACTGCATTCGTGGACAATCTGCGGTATCTAGTGGAGAGTCTCAGTGAGAGATCGGGTGGCACCGGCTCTTGCACAAATACTACGTTCCTATGATGCTCGATTGGTCCTTTGGACCGGAACGAGTTTGCTCACCTACAGGAGCTTGACGAGGATCGCCACCTCCACATGAAAATGTGGTTACAACAACAACAACAACTAAAATCCTTAGGTCAAGCTCAAAACCTTAAGCTTTAGTCAACTTTTCTTCAATGTATGTTAAGGTTAACCAAATAAAACTTTGTATGCTCAACACCATAGAATGGGGGTTATACTAATCTATTCATTCCGTTTATAACTCCTCAAAAAAATTGATCTGCGACCCCATAGAGTATATATATTCCTGATTGTCTCGACATTCTGAGTCGATCTAAACAGGTCCGTCCGATAGCGGTCGAACGCGTATAGCTTATCCCTTGAAATTTCGCATAGATACTTCTTATTTATGTAGGTCCCTACGCGTTGCAAATTGTCCATATCGGTTCAGATTTGGATATAGCTCCCATATAAACTGATCTCCGGATTTTACTTTTTTAACACTAACAAGCCGCAATTTTCGTCCTACTAGGAATGAAATGTAGTTCTGTGTTCTGTTACGACTTCCAACAACTCTGCCAAGTACGGACCAAATCTGTCCACTTCTTTATATATCCCACATATAATCCCATCTCCCGATTAGTCATCGTGAGACCCTGGAAGCCGCAATTTTTGTCGGATTTGTTTTGAGATTTTACACGTAGCGTTCTGTTGCCACTTTCAACAACTATGCCAAGTACAGTCCAAATCGGCCTTTAACTTGATGTAGCATACATATAAACCGATCTCTCGATTATCTTTGTTCGGATACTAGAAGCTTTAAGTGTTGCCTGATTTGGCAGAAGTTTGGTACGTAGAGTAAAATTATGGCCTTCAACGTTCTATTGTCGATCTAGCCATGTCCGTCCGTCCGTCTGTCGAAATCACGATAGCGGTCGAACGCGTAAAGCTAGCCGCTTGAAATTTTGCATAAAAACTTAGTATTGATGTAGGTCGTTAGGGATTGCAAATGGGCCATATCGGTTCAGTTTTAGGTATAGCTCCTATATAAACGGATCTCCCGATTTTACTTCTTGAGCCCCTGGAAGCCGCAATTTTTCTCCGGTCTGGTTGAAACTTTGCATTCTGCGTTCTGTTATAACTCCCAAAAACTCTGTTTAGTACGGTCCAAATCGGTCTATAGACTGTTATAGCTCCCATATATACCGATCTCCCGATTTGACTTCTTGGACCTTTACAAGTCCCAATTTTTCCCTGATTTCGCTGAAAACTCGCATGTGGTATTTCGTTCTGATTTCCAATAACTGTGCCTAGTACGGTCCAAATCGGTCAATAACCTGATAGAGCTCCCATATAAACCGATCTCCAGATTTGACTTCTTGAGCCCTTATTTTGACCGATTTGGCTAAAACTTAGCATGTTGTGTTTTGTGATGACTTTTAACAACTGTGACAAGTACGGTCCAAATCGGTCTATAGCCTGGTGTAGCTCCCATATAAACCGATCTCTCGATTTGACTTCTTGAGTCCTTACAAGCCGCAATTTTTGTCCGATTTGGCTGAAATTAAACATGTAGTGTTTGGTTATGACTTCCAACAACTGTGCCATGTACGGTCCGAATCGGCCTATAACCGAATATAGCTCCCATATAAACTGATCTCTTGATTTGACTTCTCGACTCCTCACAAGCCGCAGTTTTTGTCCGATTTGGTTGAAATTTTGCATGCGCTGCTACGACTTCCAACAACTGTCCCAAGATCTTTCAAAATCAGTTTATAACTCTTTATAGCTCTCATATAAGCCGGTCTCTCGATTATCCTTGTCCTGTTCCTCGAATCTTTAATTTTTGCTGGTTTGACCGAAGGTTGGTATGTAAAATGAAATTATGCCCTGTAACAAAATTTGTTTTGTATACATTTTTAACAGAATCCATGGTGGTGGGTTCCCAAGATTGGCCCGGCCGAACTAAGCACTTTTTTACTTGTTTTTTTTTTTTTTTTTGTATTGCATATGTAGTATATTGTGGTGTTTTAATTCCACGTTGTAATATAATAATAAAGTTTTCATTATTTTTGCTTTCGTAATTTATTTCAATTTCCACTCACCCTAATGTGCGTTCTTGTAAAAGTTTTCATAAACGTTGGTCGGTTGCTAAACCGGCTTCAACCGGAGTTTGAAAAAATTAAGATCAATGTACTTTTAAGGTTTCTTCGGGGAAGTTGCTTATGTTTTCAATTCTTTTCTGTTTTCTCTTTATCATAATTCTTTATAAAGGAACAAAGATAGCGAACGAAGAACAAGACTTTAACCTACCATGCTACATATAAATCAAACGAAGGTATACAATACACATTGAGCCATCTGAAATGAATGTGTTATTCCATAAGACAAACATTTGCCCTAGGAAAGAAATAAAACATAAAACAATAATATCAAGTCATTATTGTCTTCCCACTCCATTGATAACACATCTATTACATCCAACCCACATTCTCTTACAACAATTTTAAAGTCTCAGTTAAACGATATATTGTCGTATAAACACTATAATAACTAACTTACTTGTAAACTTTACATTTTTTTGAATCAACGAAGGGACAGACGGACGGGCATTTCAAGATAGACTTAGAATGTTAAAGCCGTCAAGTATACATATACAATAGAATAGATTAGCATTCCCCCATCCTAAGGTGTAACAATAGCAATTAGTCTAAGCTGGACAAATATCCAATATCCACCACCATAGGAAGCCGGGTACACTATTCTAACCATTCCGCTTGCAACACCACGAAATATTGATCTGAGACACCGTAAAGTATATCTAGCCATCCGTCGAAATCACGACAGCACTCGAAAGAAAGAAGGCATTCGCCTGAAATTGTGCACAGATACTTCCTGTTGATGCAGCTCGTTGGGAATTGCAAATGGATCATTTCGGTTCAGGTTTGGATAGAGCTTCCATATAAACCGATCTCCCGACTAGACATCTTGACGTGATGTCATCGTAACGTGATATAGCTCCCATATAAAATCATCTCCCGATTTTATGTGTGGAGTACCTATAAGCCATAATTGTTTTCCGATTTGCAAGAAATTTTGCTCGTAGTGTTTTGTTATGTGCCAAAAACCGATTCCCCGATTAATCTTCTACGGCCCTTTAAACATAATTTTCTGCCTAATTTTATAGAAATTTGGTACGTAGCGTATACGAATGCCCTTCAAAAATATTTATTTAAGTAAATTTTATATCACAATCAATGGTGATGGGTTCCCAAAATTAGGCTCTGCTGAATTTTGCATATTTTTAATAGTTTTTTATAACCTCCACCATAGGATGATGGTAAACTTTCCTTATTCCGTTCCCACATAAACGATCTCCCGATTGTATTTTTGAGCCCCTGGAGGGCAAAGTTCTTTTCTCATTCTGCTGAAATTTTGCACAACTACTATTATGACCTTCAACATGCTTGCCAAGTATGGTCTGAATCGGTCCATAACCTAAAATAGCTCCCTTATGAACCGATTTTCGGATTTTATTTTTTGAACCCCTGTTAGGCGCACTTCTTATACGAATTGAATAAAAGGTTGCTCAATGACTTCTTCTATGATCTCCAACCAAGTATCAGTCTATAAGCTGATATAGTTTTAATAACATAGCAATTCTTTCCCATTATCGTTTTATGCCTCCAAAGAGTTACCAGGGAAAAAACTTTACAAATGCAACCCATGGTGAAGGGTATATAAGATTCGGGTCGTTCGAACATAGCACACTTTTACTTTTTTATGTTGGATATGAAGTGGTTCTTTGACCAAAGATTTTGATTGTTCACACTGAAAAAATGTTTGTCCTAATTTTGGAGATTCGAGCCAAAGATTAGCCAACTTCTTTTAACATTCCTTTTGGTTCTTCGTATGAACGACTTTTATACCCACCGCCATAGGATGGGGTATACTAATTTAGTCCGTTTGTTAAACCCCGAAATATTGACCTAAGACCCAAAGAAATATATATATTTTTGATGGTCTCGACATTCTGTGTCGATCTAGCCATGTGCTTCCATCCGTCCGTCCGTCTGTCGAAATTAAGATATCGGTCGAACGCGTAAAGCTGGTCGCTTGAAATTTTCCACAGAAACTTAAAACTGATGCAGGGGATTGCAAATGAATCATATCGGTTCAGATTTGGATAAAGCTCCTATATAGATTTGAGTGAAATTTTGCAAATGATGTTCGGTTGTGACTTCCAACAACTGTGCCAAGCATGGTCTATAACTTGATATAGCTCCCATATAAACCGATCTTCCGATTTAAGTTCTTGAGCCTTTACAAGCTCCAATTTTTTTCCGATTTGGCTGAAATTGAGCATGTAGTGATATGTTATAACTTTCAACAACTGCCAAAACGAATGAGAATTTCGCCTTCTAGTGGCTCAAGAAGTCAAGATCCAATATCGGTTTAAATGGTAACTATATCAAATCATGGACAGATATGGCCCATTTACAATTCCAACCGACCTACACTAATAAGAAGTATTTGTGCAAAATTTCAAGAGCTTTCGACTAACAGACGGACAGACATGACTAGATCGACTTAAAATGTCATAACGATCAATAATATATACTCTTTATTTGGTCTTAGACGTATATATCGAGGATTTACAAACAGAATGATGAAATTAGTATACGCCCATCCTATGGTGGAGGGTAAAAAAATAATAATTGGACAGCCATCTATGAAATAAAATTAGAATCAATCAGCAATCAAAATTTGAAGCGGATAGCCATGTCCGTTAGTAAAAAGGAAATTAAAGATAACATCTTTATTTTAAAGTTTTTTTTTTTTTTTAATTGGTTCGTTTTCATTGCTAAAACCCTACGAATGGGACAGCGTTTTTTCAGTGCAGTCGTATATTTTACTTCATATTAGGAAACAAAATTCGTATAATAAATCGATATGTTCACTAAGCAATTTGATCTATTGAAGCAACTCTGTCCACGCATTGATGTTTTTGTTAAATGTATGCTCTTAAGGAAGATAAAATATTCAATTTATCCCAAGGATGTCCTTGCTCTTACTTATCATTTACAATTTTACACCACATGTATTTAAATTTAACATCCTTTCGAAATAATTAGCCTGGGGTCCTACTTTCCATCACACACGCACAGTTATTTTTCCCTACGTAATAAGGTCTTTGTATTTGTGCCCATGATATCACAGTTTGTTATAAAATCCCAAGAAATATATCCAAAAATAAATGTCTAAAGCAAATCTTATGAGTAAGTTTGTTTATATAAATCTACGGAAGTGAAAAAGATTGCCAACCTAACAATATTAGTAGTTCTTTTCCGTATTATACAGGGTGCACCAGAGAAACTTGTTTCTTGGAAAAGTCAATTAAAAAAATTATTTCGGTTATTGTTTTTTTAATTCTGTTTTTATTTGAGAATACAATATCCCAATTTTTTCAAGGAGTCTTGAAAATGGCAATTGTTAAATGGCGACTCCCATTGCGCATACACTGATAAGTCGACTTTTGAAATTCGTATCTACTTTTTGCAACATATCAATCAGTATGTTAGCAATGGCGTCGTGAATATTGTTCTTGAGAATTTACACCACTCCATGTGTAAATCGCATGTTTTGCTTGTTGACGTAGTAAGAAATGAGAAAGTGAGCCTCGTCACTGGAAAAAACTACGGCAGGTTGTCAAACAGCATTTCACATGCGTTTTGATGGGTAACAAAATCGCGTTCAGTTAATTCTTATACAACAACCAATTCAAAGGGATGAAATTGAAGATCTTGATGAAGAACCAGAAGCAGCGTTTTCGGTTCGATGGTTCGTTGAAGTCCATTTCTGGATTAAGCGACACTTCCACTCTACTGAAATGAGTTTACAGACGACAGAATCGAATTACGGCTAGAAACGAGTCTGTGAGGAGAAATTTCAAAACGAACGCAGATGGCACTTTGCGTAGCAACAAATGAGCGACCGTTAGAAAAGAAGCTCTCGACGGCGAAGGCCCGCTGCTCGCTAGACCAGAACATGATGGCAACTTACTGGAGAGAGAAACAAATTTGGGGGCATCCGCCTCCAGAGGCGCCCCCGTTCGACCCCCCCTGCCCAACTCGCCGATCGGGAGTTTTTTCAAATGAGTGAGTTTCTCTGGCGCACCCTATACTTCTTATACGGTGCCATGCTCTCAAATGAAACTGATAATTGTAGATGAAATTTCCTTTTAATAGAAACCGCCATTAGAAAAGGGCTGCAGCCCAACAAGATCTTAAAAGGGAATTGTGGAAATTCACCTTATTATTTTAAATGATTAGGCCTTTAAAAGCAATAGAGTCTTAAACTTGCATAAATATTATTCTCTCTTCGCCATTTAAACTTTACTCTGTTAGTATATATATGTATATGAGAACTATTATGGCAACCCTTAAAAAGTAAGCAGATTGTACTATGGAGTTAGTTATTAACAATAAAAAAGCAAAACACATAAGACAAACATGAATGATTCTTACCAAAGTATGAGTTTGCGCATTTCGTGATTGTGTCATACCTCCACAATAACATGCGAAAAATACCAAAGAAAGTAGGACTCTGACATGACGTTAGTCAAACATGAACAGCTGTAGATAAAGTACAAAGAACATATTTCAAAAGTTGTTTTTCTATTAAAAACCCAAAAATTGTATAGTTAATGTGATTGTTTTTATAAACATTATAAATGTTTAAGTTCTATAGTATATTGATGGCATAAATAATGTCTTGTACCACAACAATAGAAACAATTAAAAATAAAAATGTACCCGAAATATCACCCGGTAGTGTACGGCGTGTTCGCACCGATTTAAAAACTTCGCAAAATGTCTATTTGGCCAAGAGCAGTGGAGTCACACGTTCGAGAACGTCGTCGCCCATTACGATTAGGACACGGCATTCACCGCAACGACTGCATGGGCAGAATTATCACCATCACAGTTCCCAAGATGGGAAGAATTTCAATGCGAACAAAAACCCCAACAATACCACAACCTCATTGACGTTGGAATCGCCAGCCAATGGCACACGCACTGCAACAGACAGAGCGTCGACGTCATCTGCATCCACTGCCACAAACGTTCCAACAACTGTTGATAGCACGCGAAGATATTTGAGACGCAGTCACTTCATCTTGCATGCCGCCAAACATGTTGTCGATGACTCACGTATTCTTTCCACAAGTGCACCTCAGGAAGGTTCATCATATCTTAGGTCTATTTTCGAAATTACATTTGGCAAAATTGAGTAGTAAAAAAAAAAAATCATACACTAACTACTTTGCACGGTGGATATCGACAATGGGCAACATCGAAAATATGTCTGCCGCAATACAGCACATGCATGCAATATGCAAATGTATCATATATTAGAAGATGTCTATGGGTGATAATGACAGCACAGTGTAAAGGGAAATCGGTACATGGAAGAAGTTAATTGTAACAAGTAAAGGCGTGCTAAGTTCGGCCGGACCGAATCTTATATACCCTCCACCATGGATCGCATTTGTTTAGTTCTTTTTCCGGTATCTCTTTATAGGCAAATAAAGGATAGTAATGATAATCGAGATATCAGTTTATATGGGAGCTATATCAGGCTTTAAAACGATTTAGACCATATTTGCCATGTGCATATATTGAAGGTAACAGGAGAAGCGATTGTGCAAAATTTCAGCCAAATCAGAAAATAATTGCGCTCTCCAGAGCCTCAAGAAGTAAAATCAGGAGATTGGTTTATATGGGAGCTATATTAGGTTTTGAAACGATTCAGACCATACAAAGCACGTACGTTAAGGGTCATAAAAGAGTCATTGTCCAAAATTTCAGCCAAATAAGATAAGGTTAACGCCCCCTAGAGGCACAAGAAATAAAATCTGGATATTGGTTTATATGGGAGCTATATCAGGGTTGGGACCGATTCGGACCATATTAGGTACGTATGTTGAAGTTTACAGGAGAAGTGCTTGTTCAAAATTTCAGCCAAATCGGATAATAATTGCGCTCTCAGAGCTTGTAGAATTCAAAATCCGAGATCGGGATCGAACAAGGAAAAGTTTGTCCCTGTTCCTTAGTGGAATGTTCATGGGAAAATTTGCAATCTCTAAATATGGACCGATATCCCACCTGATCTACGCTTATAGGAAGCATTTGTGCAAAATTTCAAGCGCCAAGCTTTACTCCTTCAAAAGTTAGCGTGCTTTCCACAGACGGACGGACATGGGTAAATCGACTTACAATATCATGACGATCAAAAATATATGAGGTCTTAGACCAATATTTCGATGTGTTGCAAACGGAATGACGAAATTAGTATACCCCCATCTTATGGTATTAGTATACCCCCATCTTATGGCTAAATATATTTAAATTTAGTTGAAAGGCATAATTTTTTGGTTTTTCGTGTCGTACTTGGCACAGTTGTTGAATGTCATAAAAAAAACACTACAGGCAAAATTTTAGTCAAATTGGGAAAAAAATTACGGCTGATAAGGGCTTAAGAAGTCAAATCGGGAAATCGGTTTATATGGGAGCTACATCAGGTAAAAGACCGATTTCAACCGCACTTGGTACAGTTGTTGGAAGTCATAACAGAGCACTGCATGCAAAGTTTCAGCAGAATCGGACAAAAATTGTGGCTTGTAAAGGCTCAAGAAATTTAATCGGGAAGTCAATATGGGAGCTATATCAGGTTATAGACCGATTTGGATCATATTTGGTACAGTTGTTGGAAGTGATAGCAGAACATTATACGTAAAATTTCTGCCAAATCGGACAAAAAATGCGGCTGCCAGGGGCTCATGAAGTCATATCGGCAGATCGGTTTACATGGGAGATATATCTAAATCTGAACAGATATGGCCTGTTTGTAATGAACAAGGACCTACACCAATATTAAGTTTCTGTGCAAGATTTCAAGCGGCTAGCTCTATGCGCTTGACCGCTTTCGTGATTTCGACAGACGGACGGACATGGCTGGTTCAATTTAGAACGTCGAGACGATCAAGGATATATTTACTTTATGGGGTCTTAGACGAATATTTCGAGGTGTTACAAACTAAATGACTAGCTAAGTATACCCCCATCCTATGGTGGTGGTATAAAAATAAAAATTTGTAATCCCCGTACCATTTTCGAAATATTACAGGCTGAACAGTAGTCCTATGGTGAAAATGCGACCCTTCCCCTTACCCCAAATTTCAAAATAGCTTGATATCGGAAATTGGTTGGGCGATTCATGCGAAATTTTGTTTGCGTACCAAAATTCGGAGTGGTGTCCCAAACCGCAAAAGGCGCCAAATGGATACATGTACCAATCATCACAATATGGCACTCAAATGAAAGGTATTTGAGAGTATACAACGAAAATGATATCCAATTTCGGGGCCAAGTGTGTGGGGGACGTCCAACTCCCAAAACTCCCACCAAACCGAACATATTCACCGACCATGGCCATTTGGGGCTCAAAAGAAAGGCATTTCTGAGTAGAGCACTGAGTTGATATGTATTTTTAGGGGCAAGTGACTGTGAAGCTACTTCAATCTTAAAACTCCCCCAAATCGGACAATGGCAATATGTTGCTCAAAAGAAAGGTTTTTGGGAATAGAGCACAAATGTAATATCCACCCTTGGGGTGAAATGTCAGAGGACCGTCCCACCACCGAAAAATTCACAACCAAAAAAAATTTATTTATCATTGGAATATGGGGCTGAAATAAAATTTATTAAAAAGTGATAGAACACGCAGCGGAGTGTTATCAGTCCAGCAAGTACCTAATAAATGTAGAAATATCAAAAAATAATAATGATTTCTTTGAGCTTCTCCAGGTAAATCATTATTTTAAAAGTACCCATTTCTCACTTTCTTTCATTCTTGTTGGAAAATTTGATCGAAAAATCTAAGGAATAAACATTTAAACGGATAAAGATATCTACACGAAACTTGACACGTATGTTGAAATTAGTTGCAATAAGTATGGAGTAGGTCCAGGGGCTGATATGGATCGTGATTGTTGGTCAGCTCGACAATTTAAAATTTTGAAGTACTTTCAAATAAGCAATAATAGGGCGATCGTCATGATTCTTCTTGCATTAGATAGAGCTCGTAAAATCTTATAAAATCGTGGTTGTATGTCTGCAATATCTCCAACGATTTATTTGAAACTCGAGGACTATTTCTTAACGGATTAAAAATCTGATTACACCACAGAAAAGGTTACAAAATAATAAAAAAAAATATGTAGATCGTCTTTTACTACTTAAAGTTATCCTCTTCATAACATAAAATTTTCCATAAAAATAAATTATTTACGAATTGTGAAGAACATTTTAAAGATAATTTAAAAAAAAAATTCTTTGGTTTGATAATTTTAAATTACTATAAACTAAAAAAGGAAATAATCGAAAATTGACAATAATATTTTTATATCCACCACCATAGGATAGGCGGTATATTAACCTAGACATTCCGTTTGTAACTTCTCGAAATATTGATCTGCGACCCCATAAAGTATATATGTTCTTGATCGTCTGGACATTTTAAGTCCATCTAGCCATGTCCGTCCGTACGTCTGTCGAAATCACAATAGCGGTCGAACGCATAAAGCTAGCCGCTTGACATTTTGCACAGATACATCTTATTGAGAATTGCAAATAGCTCCCATATAAACCGATCTCCTGATTTTACTTATTCAGCCCCTAGAAGCCGAAATTGTTATCCAATCGGCTTGAGCACATAGCGTTTTGGTATAACTTTCAACAACTGTTCCAAGCATGGTCTAAATCGGTTGATAACCTAACATAGCTGCTATATAAACCCCTCTCCCAGTTTGACTGAGCCTCTGGAGGGCGCAATTATTACTCGATTTGCCTGAAATTTTGGAGGAGGTGTTGTTTTATTACTTTTTACAGCCATGATAAGAACGGTCCATATTGGTCAATTACTTAATATAGCTCGTATATATTTGAAAAGTCATTCAAAGAACTTGACAAATGCGATTAAAGGTGGAGGGTATATAAGATTCGGTACGGCCTAATTTGGCACGCTTTTGATTGTAAATAATACAAATAAATTTTGTTGGGGATTTTAAATTTGATAAGTTTTCTAGTGTTAGAAGTATTGACCAATTCGGACCGTATTTGGCATGAATATTCTCAGTGGGAAAGCTTAATTAGTTTGGAAGATATTCAATTGTACATTGTAAATGTATCAAGAGTAATTTTATTTTTTTTTTCATGCGGCTATTCGGCGAATATGATTGTGTTACCCAAAATCGATATTTACTTGATTTTATTTATTAGATATGACAATGATATTAAATTTCTACGACTTTTTCTTTGTAATCGTTTCAGTGCTCATTTACCTGCACGTGCGACGCGTTTGCTGAATCGTTCTCGCATGCAACAGCACTGCACCTTGAACAACGATAACGACTCAGATAGTGCCAGGTCCCCGTTGAGTGCACGTCGTCGCAATAACACAGCATCTTCACGAAATTCCACAGCCTCGTCGGTGACGGGTCATAATAATAGGGGCAGTGGCAACAATACGGCCAACTCATCGTTGCAGCGTAAATATCAGCAACACAATCTCCATTTGAACCATCAGCCGACATCGTCTTCATCATACCATCAGCATCAGCGTGATACGCACAGTTCTTCGGACGATCTCATGTTGTATGATAAATCATTTAGGAATGCTATGATTCAAGATGTGCTGCAGTTCAAAAAGCAATTGTTACGTTTGCGCAAAATACTGCAGGAGGTATGTATGGAAATGGAATGCAAATGATTTTTGTTATTTATTAATTTTTATACCACCCATCATAAAATGGTCATTTTCCAACTTTCCAAAAGCATTAAAAACACTTCGAATAAAAAACGGAGAATCGTAAATAAAGTGCAGTGTACTTATTAGGGGAAATATGTGACCAATAAATTATTCGATTGATTTCAAACTTTGCTGTTGATAGCTATTGAATCATATGGTTTCGTAAGAACCATAATACTGACACAAGGTGTTACCAATTTCAACGTCCACATTTTTTTTCGTAAAAATATTTTTTAATGATTCAAATGCAAAAATGTGTGGAAGTTATCTATATTACAGAATTCATTCACTTTTACTGGATATAATCACCTTTTGCCTTGACTACTGCTCTGAAAAAGGACTTGCAAGCTGGTTGGTTAATCTGCCAGTATTTCAGCCCATTCCCGTGCATCCATACTAGTATATTTGTTAAGGCTGAAAACTGCACCCATTTTGATGGTATTAAGCGTAAAGGAACAAGTAAAATGACGTTAAGTTCGGCCAGGCCGAACTTTAGATGCCCACCACCTCGGGTATATATGTAAACCACCTTTCGTCAAAATCCGGTGAAAATGCATACCTTATGCCCCATAGCAGCTATATCGAAATATTTTCCGCTTTAGACCAAATACTAATAAGTACAAGTCATTGTTCAATTGTATATAACAAAATATTGGTCTTTTAAGTAGCTATATCTAAAAATAAACCTATCTGAACCATATACGACACGATTGGCGAAAAGCTTAACATGAGCCATTAGGCCGATTTGGGCCAAGTTACAGAAAAATGTCGAAGAGCCTACACAACTCACTATTCCGACTATATTTCAGCGAAATCGGACAATAAATGCGTCTTTTATGGGCCCAAAACCTTAAATTGAGAGATCCGTCTATATGGCAGCTATATCCAAATCTGAAAAAATCTGTGCCACATTGCAGAAGTATTTCGAGGGGTTTAACTTAACTCACTGTCCCAAATTTCGGCAACATTGGGCAATAAATGCTCCTTTTATGGGCGCAAGACTTTAAATCGGGGGATCGGTCTAAATGACAGCTATTTCCAAATCTAGACCGATCTGGGCCAAGTTGAGGAAAGATGTCGAAGGGCCTAACACAACTCACTGTCACAAATTTTGGCAAAATCGGACAAAAAAAGGCGCCGTTTTATAGGCGCAAGACCATAAATCGAAAGATCGGTTTATATGGCAGCTATATCCAAATCTGGACCGATCTCGGCCAAACTGCAGAAATATGTTGAAGTTCCTAACACTTAATGTCCCATATTAAAGCAAAATCGGTAAATAAATATGGGTATATGGCAGCTATATCCAAATCTGGGCCAAATTGAAGAGAAATATCGAAGGGCCTCACACAAATCACTGTCTCAAAATTCGGATAATAAATGTGGCTTTTATGGGTCTAAGACCCTAAATCGGCGGATCGGTCTATATGGGGGCTATATCAAGATATAGTCCGATATAGTCCATCTTCGAACTTAACCTACTTATGGACAAAAAAAGAACCTGTGCAGAGTTTCAGTTGAATATCTCTATTTTTACAGACTGTAGCTTCATTTCAACAGACAGACGGACGGACATGGCTAGATCGTCTTAGATTTTTACGCTGATCAAGAATATATGTACTTTACTAGCTGACCCGGGCCCGCTCCGCTGCGCCTTCTTTTACTTTATATGGAACAAAATTTGTCTTGGAATATTTAATTTCGACAAAGAGCTTTTAGTGAAATACCATGCTACGAAAATAGTATATCGCTTGACTAACAGTTTAACAATATAAGTGCCTTTATCTGAATCCCATATGATCTCTATTGGTCTACGAATTCAATTTTAGATGTAAGGTGTACTCCATTCCTAAAATAATTTATTTCAGCCCGATATTCTCATGATATCTGATTTAGTGGTGTTTTCGGGGGTGATGTGGTCGCCCAGACACTTGGTCCTGAAAAAATATCAGCATCGTGCTCTTCTTTCAAGTACCATTTATTTAAACCCCATATTGCCATTGGTTTAGGGGAGTTTACACGATGAGGCGTCCCCCAAACACATGGCCCCAAAATAGGTTATCAAATTCGTTTTCTAATCTCAAATACTTTTGTTTGAGCCGCATATTGGTATGGTCGCAATTTTTACCTTTGGGGGTGTTTTGGGTAAGGGTTGATGCCCTAAATACATGAACCTACATTTGGATATCAAATTCTTATTCCACTCCCAAATACCTTTATTTGACCCCATATTGCGATGCTCAGTAAAAAATAGCTATTTGTGGGGTATTTTGGGAAAGCGCGTACGCCCCCAAAAGCTGATCCCGAAAGTGGGTATCAATTTTTGCTCTACCCCCCAATACCTTTCATTTAAGCTCCACATTGACATGGTAAATATGCCCGATCTAGGGGTGTTTTGGGGTTTGGGGTGGTCCCCAAAACACTAAGCCCGGAAAATGTATCAGCAACGTGCTCTATTCTCATATATCTATATATCATTTATTTGAACCCCATATTTCCATAGGCCTCAAAATTGGATATCAAATTCCTTTTATAATCTCACTAGCTGACCCGCGCCCGCTTCGCTGCGCCTTCTTTTACTTTATATGGAACAAAAGATTCCTTGGAATATTTATTTTCGACAATTAAAGATCTTTTAGTGAAATACCATGCTAACTTGACTAACAGTTTAACAATATAAGTGCCTTTATCTGAATCTCATATGATCTCTATTGGTCTACGAATTCAATTTTAGATGTTAGGTGTACTCCATTCCTGAAATACTTTATTTCAGCCCGATATTCTCATGATATCCGATTTAGTGGTGTTTTCGGGGGAGAGGTGGTCCCCCAGATACTTGGCCCTGAAAAAATATTGGCATCATGCTTCTCTCAAATACCATTTATTTAAACGCCATACTGCTTAAGAGGAGTTAACAGGATGAGGCCTCCCCCAAACACATGGCCCCAAAATAGGATATCGAATTCGAATTCATGGTCGAAAAATGTTTCCCAAATGGGGCTCCATATTGCGATGGTCACTAAAAAATTGCTGTTTGTGGGGTATTTTGGGAAAGGGGTAGACCCCAGAAAATTTGTCCCGAAAATGGGTGTCAATTCGTACTTTACCCCCATGGTCGGTAAATATGCCCGATATAGGGGTGTTTTGGGGATTGGGGTGCTCTTCCAATCACTAAGCCCAAAAAATACATCAGCAACATGCTCTATTCTTATATATCTATATATCATTTATTTGAACCCCATATTGCCATTGCCTCCAAAATTGGATATAAAATCCGTTTTCTAATCTCATTTAAACTCCTTATTGCAAAGCATATATGTCCGGTATGGAGTATTGGCTCTAAAAACTATTAAAATTTAGTTCCCCTCTCTTTAAGACCCAAATACGCTAATATTTGGGGGTTGTTATGGTGGTGGGACGTCCGCTAGACAGTTGGCCCCTAATGTTGATATCAGAAACGTGGTCTACTCCCAAAGACCTTTCATTTGAGCCCCATATTGCTATGGTCGTAAATTTGTCCCCTTTGGGGGATGTTTTTGGTGAGAGGCGGCCCACCAAGCACTAGGTCCCATATTCGGATATCAGATTCGTAGTCTACCCGCAAATACCTTTCATTTGAGTCCCATATTGCCATGGTCGTAAATTTGTCCCCTTTGGGGGATGTTTTTGGTGAGAGGCGGCCCACCAAGCACTAGGTCCCATATTCGGATATTAGATTCGTAGTCTACTCGCAAATACCTTTCATTTGAGTCCCATATTGCCATGGTAAATATGTCCGATTTAGGGGTGTTTTGGGGGTTGGGGTGGTCCCCCAAGCACTTGGTCCGATAATTGGATATCAGATACGTTTTCTTATCTTCATTACCTTTCATTTGAGTCCCATATTGTCGTGATTGGCCTAAATATATGTTTGGTAGGTTTAAAGGTGGGGCGGCCCCCCTAAGTACCCCATCCGAAATTTGGATACCAAATTTTTATTTTTAGTGTACTATATGAGAACACACAAAATTTCGCTTAAATCGCACCACCCATCTCCGAGATCTGGCGTTCCTGAAAATAGGGTAAGGGGGAGGGTCCGCCCCCCCCATTTCAGATATCAAAAAATGTAGTACCCTATTTTCACCACGGGGTCATTATGCACTATCTGTGAAAATTTCAAGAAAATCGGTTCAGCCGTTTCTGAGTCTATAAGGAACACACAAACATACAAACAAACACAAATTGATTTTTATATTTAAGATTTAAATTCCTCATTGCAAAACTCAGCAAATATGTCCGGTTTGGGGTATTGGCCCTAAAATCTATTAATATTTAGTTCCACTCTCTTTACGACCCAAATTTTCTTGGTGAGCAAATACCACCTATTTGGGGGTTGTTATGCTGGTGGGGCGTCCCCTAGACAGTTGGTCCCTAATGTTGATATCAGAAACGTGGTCTACTCCCAAATACCTTTAATTTGAACCCCATATTTCCATAGTCGGTAAACATGACTGGCTTGGGGGGGTGTTTTGTGAGATGGGCGGATGAGTTGTCCTTAAAAATATATATCGGATTCGTGTTCTACTCTAAAACCCCTCTTATTTGAGCCTCATATTGCAATAGTCAGCAAATACTTCCTATTTGGGTAGTGTTGTGGGTGTTGGGTGGCCCCATAGAAACTTTTCCCGAATATTGATATCAGATTCGTGCTTTAATCCCAAAGACCTTTCAGTTGAGCCCCATATTGCTATGGTCGTAAATTTGAACCGTTTAAGGGATGGTTTCGGGGAAAGGCAGCCTCCCAAACACTTGGACCCATATTTGGATATCAGATTCGAATTCTACACTCAAATACCTTTTGTTTAAGCTCCATATTCCTATGGTCAGTAAATAAGTCCTGTTTGTCGGGTGTGTTGGGGAAGGGGCGGACCCCAGAAACGTGGTCCCACATTTGGATATTAGATTCGTATTCTACTCGCAAATGCCTTTCATTTGAGTCCCATATTGCCATGGTCGGTAAATATGTCCGATTTAGTGGTGTTTTGGGGGTTGGGGTGGTCCCCCTAACACTTGGTCCGACAATTGGACATCAGATACGTTTTCTTATCCTAATTACCTTTCATTTGAGACCATATTGTCGTGATTGGCCTAAATATATGTTTGGTAGGTTTAAGGGTGGGATGGCCCCCCTAGGTACCCCATTCGAAATTTGGATACCAAATTTTTATACCCTCCACCATACGATGGGGGGTATACTAATTTCGTCATTCTGATTGTAACTACTCGAAATATTCGTCTGAGACCCCATAAAGTATATATATTCTTGATCGTCGTGAAATTTTATGTCGATCTAGCCATGTCCGTCCGTCTGTCCGTCCGTCCGTCCGTCCGTCTGTCTGTCGAAAGCACGCTAACTTCCGAAGGAGTAAAGCTAGCCGCTTGAAATTTTGCACAAATACTTCTTATTAGTGTAGGTCGGTTGGTATTGTAAATGGGCCATATCGGTCCATGTTTTGATATAGCTGCCATATAAACCGATCTTGGGTCTTGACTTCTTAAGCCTCTAGAGTGCGCAATTCTTATACGATTGGGATGAAATTTGGCACGACTTGTTTTGTTATGATATCCAACAACTGTGCCAAGTATGGTTCAAATCGGCCCATAACCTGATATAGCTGCCATATAAACCGATCTTGGGTCTTGACTTCTTGAGCCTCTAGAGGGCGCAATTCTTATCCGATTGGAATGAAATTTTGCACAACGTGTTTTGTTATTATATCCAACAACTGTGCTAAGTATGGTTTAAATCGGTTCATAACCTGATATAGCTGCCATATAAACGCATCTGGGGTCTTGACTTCTTGAGCCTCTAGAGTGCGCAATTCTTATCCGATTGGAATGAAATTTTGCACAACGTGTTTTGTTACGATATCCAATAACTGTGCCAAGTATGGTTCAAATCGGTCCATAACCTTATATAGCTGTCATATAAACCGATCTTGGGTCTTGACTTCTTGAGCCTCTAGAGGGCACAATTCTTATCCAATTTGAATGAATTTTGGCACGTAGTATTTTGTTATGATATCCAACAACTGTGCCAAATATGGTTCAAATCGATTCATAACCTGATATAGCTGTCATATAAACAGATCTGGGGACTTGACTTCTTGAGCTTCTAGAGGGCGCAATTCCTATCCGATTTGGCTGAAATTTCGCAAGACGTTTTTTTATTGTTACTTTCAACAACTGTGTCAAGTAAAGTACAAGTCGGTTCATAACCTGATATAGCTGCCATATAAACCGATCTGGGATCTTGACTTCTTGAGCCTCTAGAGGTCGCAATTATTATCAGATTGGCCTGAAATTTTATACGACGGATTCTTTCATGACCATCAACATACGTGTTTATTATGGTCTGAATCGGTCCATAGCCCGATACAGCTCCCATATAAATCGATCTCCATATTTTACTTTTTGAGCTCACAAAGAGCGCAATTCTTATTCGAATTGGCAGACATTTTACACAGGTCTCCATGTCTCGCTCTAATAGCAGAGCAATCTTTTCTTATATCCTTTTTTTTTTGCATAAGAAGAGATGCCGGGAAAAGAACTCGACAAATGCGATCCATGGTGGAGGGTATATAAGATTCGGCCCGGCCGAACTTAGCACGCTTTTACTTGTTATTTTTAGGGTACTATATGAGAGCACACAAAATTTCGCTTAAATCGCACCACCCATCTCCGAAATCTGGTGTTTCTGAAAATTATGGTAAGGGGGAGGGTTCGCCCTCCCACCCTCTTCATATATCAAAAAATTTAGTACCCTTTTTGCACCACGGGCACATTATGCACCATCTGTGAACATTTTAAGAAAATCGGTTCATCCGTTTCTGAGTCTACAAGGAACACACAAACAAACAAACAAACACAAATTGATTTTTATAGGTCATTGGAGATTGCAAATGGACCATATCGGTTCAGATTTCGATATAGCTCCCATATAAACCGATCTCCCGATTTGACTTCTTGAGGCCCTGCAAGCCGCAATTTTCGACCGATTTGGCTGAAATTTTGCACATAGTGTTCTTATATGACTTTCAATAACTGTGCGGTTCAAATCGGTCTGCCTGATATAGCTCCCATGCAAATCGATCTCCCAATTTGACTTCTTGATTTAATGGAAGCCGCAATTTTTTTCCGATTTAGCTGGAATTGTGCACATAGAGTTCTGTTATGACTTCCAGCAACTGTGCGAAGTACGGTCCAAATATAAACCGATCTCCCGATCTGATTTCTTGAGCCTTTACAAGCCGCAATTTTTATTCGATTTGGCTGAAATTTTGCGTTAAGTGTTCTGTTATGACTCTCAACAACTGCGCCAAGTAAGGTCCAATTCGGTCCATAACGAGATATAGCTCCTATATTATAGCAGAATCCATGGTGGTTGGTTCCCAAAATTCGGCCCTACCGAACTTAGCACGCTTTCCTGCTTAAACGCTACACATGAAAGGAAATATTTACTATTTATTTTGATATAATGTGTTGTTTTAAACACTTCAATTTGTTAGTCGGATAAATTAACTTTCATTCATCGAGAGAATTATAAAAATGTATGGAGAGGAATGCAATCAACCTTGCCGTTTTGGGTTTTTTCTACCAAATTTGGTAGGATTTACTATTAATTTTAAGGTTTTAGTCTGATAGATTCAATTTTGGTAGAGTTTTTTGAGAATTTTATTTTTAATGCCAACACCATAAGATGGGGGGTAAATATTTGCAGCACATCGAAATATCCATTATCAACCCAACAAAACATTTATATATTCTTCATCGTCCTTAAATTCTAAGATGATAAAATGATGTCCGTGTGTCTGTCCGTCTGTTTGTTGTAATTACGCTACAGCAATTGGGATATGAGCTGAAATTTGGCACATGTAAATATTTTTTCCATTTATAGGTTAAGTTCTTGAATTAGCCAAGTCGGACCATATATGAATCATGGTGCTTTACAACGATACCATCTAGAGTACGTTGTAGGGCACACATCTGAATTTGAACAGGGCTCTTTAAGTCGGCTTGTTTTATAAGCGCAATAGAAAACAAATCAAATCTTTCTCCCTTATTCATCCATTTGACATCTCCATTCATCCATTTCGCTAATGAAATCGCGATGCAGGAAACTACTCAACAACACACTCTTTGGTGACTTTTAAATGTTTTTTGCCGGACAATATCCTGCAATGGAATCTCAATAAATTTATTTTGTATAAATTTTTAGCAGAATCCATGGCAGTGGAGTCCCAAGATTCGGCCTGCCGAATTAAGCACGCTTTTACTTGTGCTGAGTTTGGCCTGCGCCTGACAATAACCATATATAGCTTATATTGTTTTTTCATGTATTAAAATCATAAAATGTTGATGTCTTATCCTAAAAGTATATACTAATTAAGAGCTCGGAAGTATAACCCTAGAATACGTATATTAATTTTAATTAATTTGTTTTATTTTCAGACCGAAACTCTTAATCCATTCGAGAATGATAATGGACAACTTTTCACATCCTGTGGCCTAGACAGTAAATTATTTGATGACATTGATTTGGCCAGCTTGACGTCATCAACCACGGATGATCCTGTGCAGGAACTCTCTGATCTACGAAGACAGGTGGTTTACCTTCAGGTATTTGCACGTTACTTGATATTTAGTTTCATTGCTTTATTTGGATTGCAATCACCTAAGTTGATGTTGTTTATTGATTTCATTAAACTTATAAAAGTCCGAATAAAAAAATAACACAACTAATCAATAAACCTATTCTATAAACAAAAATAAAAACTAAAAAGTCAATTAAAGATGTATTAAAAAATTAAAAAAAAAAAAAATTTAGTTGCAGTTGAAACTTTTTATGTTTTATGTTTTGAAAGGTAACTCTTCAAAATATCAAATGCAATTAAAACTCGCAAACGTAAACAAACCTCTCAGAGTCCTGCCTACCAAACTATAGTACTTATACAAATTTATATAACTTAGTAATATTATTTTGGAATAAACATCATATATACATACATGTCAAACCATAAAACTTTCACTGATAATGAATTGCAATTTACAAAGATAACATCAAATGTAATCATTGTGCAGACCATCTAGAATATACTTCACATACAAAGGTTGAGGAATGTGGAACTCGATTCACCCTTTTATATTCACTTTCAGAATAAAGAGCGAAAGAGAAAGTCATTCATTTTGTTCTTCCTTTTTCAATATACCTAAACATTGTTTTGTAACCCGCAATTATTATGTTGGCAAGTTTTGCCTATTAAAATTATGCTATGGTCTTTAAAGCTTAAAACTTTTATAAAATTCAAGTTTTATTTAAAAATTCAAAAAAAAAAATATCGTACCATATTGACTCCTTATAAATTTTTGTTTCGATTTTATTTCGTGACGCCAGTTATTCCCCAAATTCGTTGAAATTAGATAGATACAAAATTCAATACATTTGACTCTCTACATTAAACATAGGCCACATGTTTTTCTGAATCTTCTATTTGATTACACTTTTCAGTCAAAGCTGGTACTTTGTTCGCTTTTTGCGAATATTATCATGATTAGTTTTTTTTAGATTATAGATTTCGAAGCTAAATAAATTGCCGATTTCATTCAGTGGGACTTTCTCCCAATAATAATTAAACAATTTTAATAAAAGTATTATATTATCATTGAAATTTTTGTAGTGTTAAAAAAAAGGTAACCGCGAAAAACATGCGTTTTCAACTGTGACAAATAAAAGTAATGACAGCGATTAGACAGAAATTTGAATTTGGAGCTAAACTAGTTGTGGTTTTTTCAGTTAGTCCCCATGTCCACCCAAAGAGACCAAGTCTACCTATTTCACCTCCGATGTGTTAACAAGGACACCAGAGTCGAAATACATCGACCAAAGATACCTGAAATCGAACCCCTAATTTTTTTTATGTTTGTGTTTTAAAGTTACATTAAGAATCCGAACGGTTATACGGTTAAAGGCTGATACTATGTTCACTTTTCGCGATTACTTGCTTAAGATAAGAGATTTTGAAGCAAGTAAACTTTGCGGATTTCATTAAGTACATGAACAAATGGCTCATTACTTACGAAAAATTTTTATTAACAGTATTATGTTATCATTGTGATTTTTGTAGTAATCGCGAAAAACATTGTGAAAAACTAACATAGCACCGACCATAAATTGTTTCTCTCCACTCTGAGATCTGGCGTCGCCCGCATTCCCTACTGACACTTTCCACGTATGTTAATATTTAAGCATAGACTCCATTCATTACCTCCCAATTTGTATATGATCTTAGTAAAAAGATATTAATTTTTGGTTCGGTTTGACATGGAATAGCCCATATGTATGTTTCTAGTATTTATAATTCACACGAAATCCAGTTCACTTCACCAACATTTCCAATAAAACGAAAAAAAACACACTTTCAAATGAACGAAACATGGGATGGATGGCTTTAAAAAGCATGTTCTTTCAATATCTTAGCTTGTGAAATATTTACCAACTACATATGTATTTGATTTTTTGTTTATTATCGTGACTAATTTCATTCTCCATGCTGTATTGAAAAAGCGTTCATGTTATTTTTTTGCATTTTAATATGTTTTGTATTTAATAGTGTTTATGTGCTTCTCGTAATACAAAGTTAAAAATAAAATTTTTTGAAAATATTTTTTTAAACAACGAATTGATCTTATGTCTGCAGGAAAAACGTTTTTTTTTATCATGTGGAAACAATGATATTCAGATTATTCATAATATGGAAACAATGATGTCTAGATATTATCAATCCAGGAAATAAGATTACTTAAAGTTAGTTTAACTTGAAAATTATTACAATTATTAGCAATTAAAACCAGTAAGGAAAGGCAAAAGTCGGGCGGAGCCGACTATATTATACCCTACACCACTGAGTATACGTAATACTTTTAATAGGTAGCACTTATATCCAAATTTAGTCAGACTTTAACTTAGCATACCTATTGAAATATCGAATACAACCTTATACGATTTTTTTACGATGGTACGAAAATTGAGGCTTCTACAGCCTTAAAAATCGAAATATATATGGAAAGATATATATGGTAGTTTTATCTAAAGCGATTTTGATGAAATTTTGCACACGTATTGGGATGTCAATTAAACCATCTCATGAAAATTTTTGTAGAGATCGGACCAAAATTGTGGCTTTATAGCCTTAAAAGGCCATATCAGATGAAAAATATATATGGGAGCTATATTTAAATCTGGACCGATTTGTATGAAACTTTGCACACATATGAGGACGTTGAATAAAACGCTTCATGTCAAATTTTGTAAGGATGGGACCAAAATTGTGGCTACTACAGAAGAGCATATCGGATGAAAGATATACAAAGGAGCTATATATAAATCTGATCCGATTATGATTAAAATTTGCACACATATTGGGATGTTACAAAAAACACTTTGTGTTTTTGCAACGTCCCTACTTTGACCTTTGTTATAGGTCAAATCGGACGAATGTTATATATGGAAGCTATATCTAAATCTGTACCGATTTAGATGAAATTTTGCACACATATTGGGAATTCACATGAAACATTTCATGCCAAGAGATCGCATTAAAATTGCGGCTCCTAGAGTTATAAAAGGGCATATCGTATGAAATGTATATATGGGAGTTATATCTAAATCTGGACCAATTTCAATACAATTTTGCGAGCATTTTGGGTCGTTTAAAAATCACTTGCCAAATTTTGTAAGGATCCGACCAAAATTGTGACTTCTACAGCTTTAAAAGGGCACATCGGATGAAAGATGTATATGGGAGCAATATCGAAATCTGGACCGCTTTTTTCAAAATCAATAGCGTTTGTCCTTAGACCAAAAAAGTCATTTATGCAAAATTTTGTGAAAATCGGACAACAAATGCGACTTGATTACAAGAATACATGGACAGACAGACAGACATAGCTATTTCAGGAAGTGATTCTAAGCCGATCCGTATACTTATCTATGGGTCTAGCTCTTCTCCTTCTTAGCGTTGCAAACAAGTGCACAAATCTATAATACTCTGTACCACAGTGGTGGTGGTCCGATCTTTACAAAATTTATCACGAGATGGCAAAATTTAATATATTTTTTTTAAGGCCAAGGGAGTCTTAAGGCTTTAGCAGCCACAATTTTGGTCCGATCTTTACCAAATTTTGCATGAGACGTTTTATTGACGTTCCATTACGTTCCATTATATATATACATTTCATCCGTAATTGACTATTAAGGCAGTTGAAGCCACAATTTTGGACAGATCTCTGCAATATTGGGCGTTTTTTTGACGCCCAATATTAGAGATAAGTTCTAAATATGAATATTACTACGTATACCAAAAACTTTTCACTTATAAATAAATTCGTTTTCAATTAAAAAACCAGTAAGGAAAGGCAAAAGTCGGTCGGGGAGGACTATATAATACCCTACACCACCGAGTCTATGTAATACTTTTAATATATAGCACTAACATCCAAATTTAGTCAGACTTCAATTTTGCATACCCATTGAAATATCGAATCGAAACTTCTACGATTTTTTTACGGTGGTACGAAAATTGTGGTTTCTACAGCCTTAAAAGTCGAAACGCATAAAATATAAAGGGTGATTTTTTTGAGGTTAGGATTTTCATGCATTAGTATTTGACAGATCACGTGGGATTTCAGACATGGTGTCAAAGAGAAAGATGCTCAGTATGCTTTGACATTTCATCATGAATAGACTTACTAACGAGCAACGCTTGCAAATCATTGAATTTTATTACCAAAATCAGTGTTCGGTTCGAAATGTGTTCATTCACCGTAACGTTGCGTCCAACAGCATCTTTGAAAAAATAGGGTCCAATGATTCCACCAGCGTACAAAGCACACCAAACAGTGCATTTTTCGGGATGCATGTGCAGTTCTTGAACGGCTTCTGGTTGCTCTTCACTCCAAATGCGGCAATTTTGCTTATTTACGTAGCCATTCAACCAGAAATGAGCCTCATCGCTGAACAAAATTTGTCAAAATTTGAACACATTTCGAACCGAACACTGATTTTGGTAATAAAATTCAATGATTTGCAAGCGTTGCTCGTTAGTAAGTCTATTCATGATGAAATGTCAAAGCATACTGAGCATCTTTCTCTTTGACACCATGTCTGAAATCCCACGTGATCTGTCAAATACTAATGCATGAAAATCCTAACCTCAAAAAAATCACCCTTTATATATGGGAGTTTTATCTAAATCTGGTTCTTTTTTGATGTAATTGCACACGTATTGGGAAGTCAAACATGAACAATTTTGTAGAGATCAGACCAAAATTGGAACTTTTCTAAATCTGGTTCGATTTTGATGACATTTTTTGCATGTAGTGCGACGTCAAATAAAACATCACCTTCAAAATTTTGTAAGGATGGGACCAAAATTGTGGCTACTACAACTTTAAAAGCACTTTGAATGATATATATGGGAGCTATATATAAATCTGATTCGCTTCCGATAGAATTTTGCACACTTATTTGGACGTCAAAAAAAGCACTTCGTGCCAATTTTAATAAAAATCGGACCAAAATTGTGGCTCTCACAGCTTTAAAAGGGCATATCGGATGAAAGATATGTAAGGATTGGATCAAAATTGGCTTCTACAGCTTTAAAAGGGCACATATATATGGGAGCAATATCTAAATCCGGACCGATTTTTTTTTGTGAAAATCGGACTACAAATGCGACCTATATCTTGATTACAAGAATACATGGACAGACAGACAGACGAACATAGCTATGTAAATCGAATCTGGAAATGATTCTAAGCCGATCGGTATGCTTATTAATGGGTCTACCTCGTCTCCTTCTTAGCGTTGCAAACAAATTGCATAAATAATTAATTGATTCAATCATTTTTCTAATTGAATATGATTTTTTATTCAATTACAGTCATGATTGAAAATTTTGCAATTTTTCAATTAAAAAATTAATTGGAAGTTGAAAAAGATTTCAATAATTTTTTTAATTGGATCAATTAAAAAGTTAATTGAAAACTTCAAATTATCAATTATTTTTTAATTGAATACGCAACTTTTTTAATTAAAAATTTTTCAATTACTCCTTTAAAAACGGTAACGATATCATAATTTTCGTGATTAAAGCAGTTTCAATTAAAAAATTTATTGGATCAATTAATTTCGTAATTGAAGACGATTTTTATTTTTTTTTTCTTGGGGCTCAAGAAATTAAATCGGGAGGTCGGTTTCTATTGAAGGTATTTTAGGTTTTGGACCGATTAAGGCCATACTTAGCACATATTGGAGGTCATAGAAGCTCAAGAAGTCAAGGTTCGATATCGGTTTATATGACAGCAATACCAAAACATGGACAGACATGGGCCATTTACAATGATCCAACTGATCTGCACTTATAAAACAACCGACCTATACTAACGGACAGACAGACGAACTAAAATGGCTAAATGGACTCATGACAATGCCAATACAATGAATAATATATTTACTTTATGGGGTCTCAAATCAATATTTCGACGTATCACAAACGGTATGACGAAATTAGTATACTCCCATACTATGGTGGAGAGCATACAAGTATTGGGTTGCCCAAAAAGTAATTGGGGATTTTTTAAAAGAAAGTAAATGCATTTTTAATAAAACTTAGAATGAACTTTAATCAAATATACTTTTTTTATACTTTTTCCTAAAGCAAGCTAAAAGTAACAGCTGATAACTGACAGAAGAAAGAATGCAATTACAGAGTCACAAGCTGTGAAAAATTTGTCAACGCCGACTATATGAAAAATCCGCAATTACTTTTTGGGCAACCCCATAGAAAGACCCCGAGCTTAAATTTAAAAACAGCAAAATTAAAAAATAAAACAGCAAAAATTTCAGGGAAATTTTTCTTAGAGAAACTTTTATCAAAATATTGTTTTTAGAGAAAATCTTATTGTTGTCTTTAAAGAAACTTGCAATGTCATTAAAATTTTTTGTTTGGAAAAATATCCTTATTATGTTGTGTTTGGAAAGAAATTCATTAAAATTGTATGTTCTGGCAAAAATAATTGAATTTTTCTGTTAAGAAAAATTGCATTGAAAAATTGTTTTTGGAAAATTTTTTATTAAAATCTTGTTTCTAAATAGAATTAAGACCGAAATAAGTACATATTTTAGGAGTCATTGAGGAAATAGTTGTGCAAAATTTTTACAAGTTCGGTTGATAAATGCTCTTGCAAAGGCTCAAGAAGTGAAAATCGGGCGACACATACACAGGGGAGGTGTTTCACTATCTGAACCGATTTTTCTAATTTCAAAAAAAGAAGACAGACGGACGTTCAATCTCCCTTGCTTGTACCACGGTAGTGGTGTAGGGTATAAAAATATTAATATATTGCAACCGTTTTATGAATAAGCTCAATTTTTTAACAGTTTGAAAGTTTGAAATTTTTAAGTATTCTACCTTTTTTCTTTGAATTTTAAACTGAAATCAATCTGAACCTAAGGACCCATTTGCAACAGCCAATGACCTACATCAAAAAGAGGTATCTATCAAAAATTTCATGCAGATAGCCTCATTCGTTCGAATGCTATCGTAATTTCGGCTATCTGTTTAATGGACCGACGAATATGGGTAGGCTGACATAACCTATTATCGACGAATGGGTAGAATTATATCCAAGAATACTAAATACTAAAATATTTAAATACTAAAATATTAACCTCGAAAAGGAAAATCTATGTTAGGAATTCCGTGCTACTAACAAAATCTTTAATTGTTTTCCATACTACTCCAATAAGTTGGCTCATGTCTGGTAATATGTCCCCACCTAAGTATCTGTTAGCCGCGAAAGCTGGGCAATGACATAGAAAATGCTCCAACGTCTCATCATCTTCTCCGCATGCCCTACGCATCCTATCTCTAGCCGCGCCGATTTTTCATAAGTGAACTCGTAGTCCTATGTGTCCCGTAGTGATACTGAAAGCTATACTGACCTCCTTACTTCCATTCAGTTATAACCTCGCCTTCTTACGATCTGGATCCCCTCATAGGATTTTAGCTGTCCTACCGACCGTTTCTCTGTTCACACAATGCTGAATGGGCATTCGTCGCCCACGCCCTTAACTTGGACTGCGTCGACTCGAAAGGCTTCGGGTTAACCATGTTTATTGACGGCAGTCCTCTGGCCTTCATTGCCAAATCGTCTGCCTTTTCATTCCCCCATACTCTGTTATGGCCCGACACTCTAACGATACTGATTTTGCCATCCTCGGAGGAGCTGTTGTTTCTAACAAGACTGGTCGTGATCCTACCGTCCACACCATCTCACGCATTCCATGATCACCCTGATCTCCGCCTGCAGAACCGTTTTATGGTCAGACCGTCTAAAACAGATCTCAGTCCCTGGGTTTTCAATATAGACCCCCAGACCCACTCTGTCCACTAGATTTGATCCATTCGTGTAACATGATCTTCCAGATGGCAATACTAAAGTTCCATCAATCCAAGACTGTGCCGCTGGCAGCAGTACACTCGACCTCAAGTGTCTTGTCAGGAATCCGATCAGAAACCTCCTCCAGTCCTTTCAGGTTTCCTATCATCGCTTCAATTATACCGCGATGGTATGAGCTGCTCCTATCTTCAATCCATTATCCCATCGCCTTAAATCTCAAAGCCCCAGTGTCCCCATCACACTTAATCTCTATGTATATGGGTCGGATATCTAGAATAATCTCCAGTGCCTAGTGGACGTGGTGCTCATCGCTCCGCCTATGCCAAGACAACATGTTCTCTGAACCTGTTGTATGCAGTCCACCAAACTACTGAGGTGTAAGTAAGTAGTGGCCTAATCGCGCTTCCTCGGATTCAGGCCCCATTTCGAGTCTACAGCCGGTCTATATAGTGCCAAAAATCTGTGAGCCTTCTCAGTAGGCTCCTGAATGTGAAACTTCCAATTAAGATTCATATCCAAGATCACTCCTAAGTATTTGACCTTGTCAGATATCGAAATCGGTCAATTGAAAAAACATGGTGAGTCCGTAGAAGTATTATAACATCGTCTGCGTAGTAGACCGGTTCAAATCCCTCCTCAGTCAGCATCCGTAATAGGTCATTTATGGTGGTCACCCATAGGAGTGGCGATAAAATGCCAACCTGTGGCGTGCCCTGTGCCACTTTGTTCCTTATATTTATGTCAAGGATCACACAATTTATCCACGGGTCCATCCGATACTGGTCTAAAGATTGGATCAGTGTGTCAGACCGAACATTGTTAAAAGCCCCCTCGATGTCAATGCATACCATCAGTGTGTACGTCTTGGCATCGAAGGATTCTTCTATTTTATACACAACCTCGTGCAGTGCAGTCTCCACTGACCTTCCTTGTCTTAGGTATGCATGAGTTCCTTCATCCTTCTCCTCCCAGTTTAAGACCTTCCACTTCTCTACGACCAAACCTTGGTTTTGCTTTCCCAAGTGTCCTAACATGCTTTCCGTTTATTTAATCAGATCCTCCACTTGGGACCGATTTGGCTGCGATAACTCTTTCATTAACACTGTCGCTGTATGAATCCGAATAGAAAACACCACCTTTACCCTCTGGTTTATCCCTCTTCTCCTAATTTGTTAGTCTGACGACTTGTTGTACGGTTGAAGAATTTCTTTCAACTACTAAAAAAAATTTAAATTAAAGAGTCGGAGTCTAGTCAAAATTCCTCGACTCCGCCGCCCTGGCTAAAACGGCTTAAAATATCATTTCGATATTTCGTTTGTAACAGCTCCAAGTTAGTATACTCCACCCTATGGTGGAGGATAAAAAAAACAAATGATCAATGAAAATTTTAATTATACGCATTTATTACTTTATGACAATGTAAAATCTCTTATGCAAAGTCATTGCATATATCTATGTTATCCTATTGTATACACCATATCTTCCAATAGCTAGATATTTGCAGTCGAAACCGGATAAGTGAGGGGCTAAAAATACATTAATTTGGTTTCACTTATCCGTAGTTTTCGGTTAAGCATAGTTCAAATAAGTGAAATTATGTTCTAGTTAAGCGATACAGTAGTTTTAGTTAATCTTCCAATCGTGTGAGCGCGAATTTTATATTTCTGCGAACAATTAGAAAATGTGAATTTCTTCACAATTTTCTATACAAATTACTTTTTTAACGACCAATCGTTTCAATGCCAATTTCGTTTAACGACCAACAATATTTGGAAAAAATTTTGATTTCCATTAAATTTTTTAATTTACAAGCCTCAAAAAATACAAAACAACAAGTAAAAGCGTGCTAAGTTCCACCACCATGGATTCAGCTTAAAATGTATACAAAATAAATTAAGTTGTAGGGCATCATTTTAATCTATACATACCAAACTTCAGTCAAACCAGCATAAATTACAGCTTCTAGAAACCGAACAAGGATGATCGAGAGACCAGCTTATATGGGAGCTATATCAGGTTATAGACTGATTTTGGCCGAACATGACACAGTTGTTGGAAGTCATAATTAAAGACTACATGCAAATTTTAGGCAAATCGGACAAAAATTGCGGCTTGTAAGTGCTCAAGATGTCAAATCGGGAGATCGGTTTATATGGGAGCTATATCAGGTTTTTGACTGATTTGGGCCGTACTTGGCACAATTGTTAGAAGTCATAACACTATCCTCAAAGTATCAGCCAAATCGGACTTGCGGCTTCCATATAGTCCGATTCGGGCTATAAATGATTTGAATGTTGAAGACCATAGTAGAAGTCATTGGGTTATATTTCAGTCCATTCGGATAAGAATTGCGCCTTGCAGTGGCTCAAGAAGCATAATCGGGAAATCGGTCTATATGGGAGCTGTATCAGGCTATAGATCTAATCAAACCACATTGAACACGTATGTCGAAGGTCATGGGACAAGCCGTTGTAAAAAAATTAGGCCAAATCGAATAATAATTGCTGGCGGGCACAAGGCTTAAGAAGTCAAGATCCTAGATCGGTTTATATGACAGCTATATCAGGTTATGTACCGATTTGAACCATACTTAGCACTGTTTATGAATGTTATAACAAAACACTTCATGCACAATTCTTGCCAAATCGGATGAGAATTGGGCTCTCTAGTGGCTCAATAGTCAAGATCCAAGATCCAAACAATTCGTGCAAAATTTCAGCAAATCGGATTAGAATTGCGCCCTCTGGAGGCCTATGAAGTTAAGATCCCAGATCGGTTTATATGTCATCTATATCGGGTTATGTTCCGATTTAAGCCATGCTTCGCACGATCGCTGGAGGTCATAACAAAACAATTCATGCAATATTTCAGCCAAGTCGGATAAGAATTGCGCCCTCTAGAGGCATAAGAAATCAAGATGCTAGATTGGTTTATATGGCAGCAGTATCAGGTTATGTACCGATTTGAACCATACTTAGCACAGTTGTTGGAAGTCATAACAAAACACTTCGCCACTCAGCCAAATCGGATAAGAATTGTGCCCTCAAGTGGCTCAATAAGTCTAAATCCCAGATCAGTTTATATGGCAGCTATATCAGGTTATAAACCGATATGGCCCATTTACAGTCCCAACCAACCTACACTGATAAGAAGTATTTTTGCTAAATTTCACGCCTAGCCTTACTCCCTCGAAAGTTAGAATACTTTCGACATACGGACGGGCATGGCAAAATCGAATTTGAATGTCATGACTATGAAGAATATATACTTTATGGGGTCTTAGACGAATATTTCGAGGAGTTATAAAGGGAAGTACGAAATAAGTAAACCACCATCCTATGGTGGAGGGAATAAAAATGTGACGATGTATTATTCTTAAGTGCCAATTTTGTGGCAGAATAGGAACCGGATAACTGTCTCTTTTTGGTCGTTAGACATATTGAAGATATGTGCGAATTAAGCTTTGATGCCATATGTATGTAAGTCAAAACTACTGTATAAGAACAAATGCAAGCTAATTTTCACGTCATTATACTATTTATGTATGAAATAACTCGAGTTAAAAATCGGCAATGCTCAGTAGAAAAGTCAGATATATCAAAATATGTGTTTACGAAGGAAATTTAAAAAATTCCAGATAGTTTCCTATGTGTGGTGTGAAAACTTTTTCAGTACAGTGGTATTTTCACTTGAGCGAATTCAATTGCATTGAATAACACCAAAAATATATGGTACTTTCCATCAAGTTCCTATAGCAGGTTTCGACTAGATATTTTGTTTGTTAATTTTTCAGTTTTACTGAATTGCTTCAAACACAAAAAATGCAAGCAGATAAAAAATATGTTTTGGACCATCAACTTTTAAAATGGTAATGAGACCAACGAATTCATTAATGCTACTATATTTAATTAATTTGTTTATCTGTTTTCTCATTCTAAATTCATGATGTGGTTTTACTAGACCACTTTACGATCAAAATCAGTATTAGTCTCACATTTAATTATTTCTATAAGTTAAATTGCAGCATTTAATAGGAGGTTTTTATCTCGAAATACTTTTAATTATTTTTTTTTTAATATTATGTACGTAATAAATGTTACTGAATGTTGCACTCAGAAAAATATAATATTGAAAATTTAAGTTATGATTTTTTACATAAAAACAATTGTTTTGTCTACATCTGTATATAGCTCCTGATGTTTTCAGAATTATTTCAACAAATGTTCATAAAGGACTGCTCGATGTCGCCAGTACTGGTAAAAGGAAAGCTAAAGCTTTTCATTTATGTTTTTGCCAGAATTAAAACTCTGATATTAAAGGTCGTAGAAGGGCAGGAGGCTTTTGTTAAGAGATGAGTTACCATTAATTCTCTAACTGAAATCTCGCGGCATTGTGTACACAACTTACGAATTACCTATGTGATTATGTATGAAATATTATATTCAATAAAACATAACATTAAAGTTTATATTATAACGGCACTTTGAAATTTGACAAATACAGACATTTTAGTCTATTATGGTAGCACAGGAGCTCAAAAAGGATAAAGGAATTTTACTGTTAAATCAACCAGAGCACGGATGTTGACATTCAACTAAGTTTTCAAAGCTATGAGAACCTTAAGTGGAACTCTGTATGCGTGCTAGTGTGAGAAACAAACATCATTTAGTATTTATATTCATAGTAATCGTCTTAGGCCCCAAAAGTTACCTGTGTCAAATTTCAAGAAAATCCAATAGAAGATGTGACCTGTACTTTGTACACAAAAAAAAAAAAAAAATGTCAGACAACCTGATATATATATGTATGTATAATGCTTACTTGATTAATGAAGTTTTTCCATATTATAAGTCATTACGTATACTAAAATGTGGGACTATGTAATCTCTTTTAGGGTGTTACAAACAAATTAACGAAGCTTTTACAACCTGTAGTCGGTAATAGGGTTTATAAAGTATAAGTCAATTTTATGAATTGTTTCCATATCATGGACAGAGAAAACTAATATCATAATAAGAGCCATAGAGCAAGATGTATTTAAAATTTTTTTTTCAACCAACGTTTTGATTTTGTTCATATTCAAATCAATATTTGTGAATATACCTATAGCATTTTAATTTCCTTTTTTCACTCTGTATTTTAAAAATTAAATTTTTGTTAATTTTCCAAGATAAAATTATAATTTTAATAATTATTTTTTTTTTTATTGCACATTGTTTGCGCGGACATTCTTCATTCACCGTCGATCGTCAATTCTACCAAAACAAAAACTAACAATGCAGGGTCAAGTTGATGATCGTGATCGCACAATACGTCTGCAGAAAAATCGCATTGAACAATTGGAAGCAGAAAAACACAAACTAACTCCACAACAAAAGTTTGGTGAGCCAGCTGCTGAAGCACATAGGGAATGCGTTACAACGGCAACACAGACTGAAAGGGTATATATTAATTAAGATGTCATAACAATTATTAAAAAAAACTGTTGTTTTTCTTATTACAGACACGTCCATTGTCCATTGGTACGGAGGGCTTATCTAGGTAAGATCATTGGGTTGCCAAAAATAATTTGTTTCTAAGATTACAAATATAATTTCATTGAAAATTAAATGGCTCATTGACTTTATTTTTGTTCAAAAGATAATTCTAATTCAACTTTGTCAATTCTACGAATATCTCCCTCATATTTGCGATTATTACTGCTGCTGCTAAAGTAAAAATAAAGTATATGAGCTATTAATCAATTTAAAAAAAAAATTATAAGTTTTAACCTTATTATTTAGAAACTTGCACACGCTCTTAAGTTGTAGCAATGCAGTGCTTCAGTATTTCATGTAATTTGGACTTTACCGATAACTAAGAATGTTGCCAAGTAAGCTAATAAATTTAGAATTTTTGGAAAGAGACACGAATTTAGGCCAATTTCCCTCTGGAATGCATAGTTTAGAGCTACAGCCAATTCAAAGTTTTCATAGTAAAAAATAGATTTTTGTTGGATTTGTGGACAATTTTAAAATTTTTGGAGGGAGTTAAGAGAAAAGGCCCATTTCCCTCTACGTCGCATTGTTTAGAGGATAGGTTCGATTAAGTTAACGTGGCAGTCTGCCTTCAGAGACTCTTAGACGTTTTCGTCCATTGTGATACCAAAAGAACAGGAGAAGGATGATACCTTCTAGTTCCTACCGTTGAACCATCCAGATCGCTTTAAAAAGCCCAATAACTTGCGAATATTCACATCCGCTAAATCAGACAAGTTCTCAAAGAAATGAGAACCTAAAGTGGAACTCCTTCTGACTGCCAGTGCGCGACACACACACACTGATGCTGTTCTATAGTTTTTTCTTCTTCGATGTTCTCACAGCTTCTGTGTTCTCACAGGCTGGCAATCTTCAGTCTGTCAGCATGTTTTCCGATTAGACAGTGACATGTCATGACGGACACAATGACTGAGACGTCTGTTCTCATCTATCATTCGTTACCCTTCGGGCCTGATCCTAAAGACTTAGTTTACATGTCGCCAGAGGCATACCCATAGATTCCAGTTCCCCTTGAATATGTGAGTCAGTTCCTAGTTTTGCTAGCTCGTTCGCTTTACAATTCACTGGAATATCTTTGCGGCTCGGAACCCACAACAGGTGATTTTTGAACTGTTCAGCCATCTTGATGAGAGATGTGCGACTGTCTATGGTGGTTTTTGAATTCAGAAAAAAGTTCTCCACGGATTTAATGACTGCCTGGCTGTCTGAGAAGATATTTATGCCAGTTGTCGCTATGACATTATGTCTTAGCATTTTCACCACTTGTAACCTCCGCGATATGACCGGGTTTTTCTAGTTTTTCAGAGTACACCCCAAGTCATTTAGTTTGGAACCATCCGTATAGAAGTCTATGTTACTTACCAGAGATATCGAAGTTCCAATCGGTTCTATCAGGAATAGTGTTACAGTACTTTTTATCTAAAAGTGGCTCAGGCAGGGTGTTATCCACACTGCCTGGAACATCGGATGTTGAATCAAGGATAACACAGTGTCCGCAGCCGCCACTTGACCAAAGAGAAAACTCCTTTAGCTTCACAGCAGTGGTCTCAAAAATTTTTCTCCCCACAATGTCCAAAGGCATTAGGTGTAGTATTAAATTCAGTGTATCAGATGGTGTCGTCCTCAGTGCGAAAACGCTGCCCACCAGACCACAATACTATATAGCATTATAGGTCTGACAACTGAATTATGTACCCAGTGTATGACGCAACAATAGCAATAGCCACCTCGTCAGCATGCATGACCACTTTTACCCCTTCTTCTTCTAGGGACAATAATATTCCAAAGTAGAGGACACAATATATATCCTTGAGGTGTTCCTCTGCTTACCCATCTTTTTAGATCTAAATATACCAAGCCTGCCTCAATGCATCATTTAGTAAGTAAGCGGTGCCCAAATCATGCTGCCCTTGTGTCTTTAGCTCCGTTGAAGAGTTTTCTGCAATCCTTCCTTAGATCAACCAGTTCTTGGATCCACCATGGTGGCCGCTGTTTGTCCCGGGCCTTTCGTGATCCGCTTCACCATTATGACTTTATCCTTGACCATTATGCCTATATCCCAATCCACCTTTCTTCTGTTTTGTCCAGGACCACTTCTGCGGTGTTTTTTTTTCCAAGGCTTAAACTAATATACCGATGATCGGAGAAGCTGCGGTCATCTACACTTCCCAGTTGCATATCCTTCTGCTTAGATCTTTCTATACAAAGGTTAAATTTTTTACCTCCTTCCTGTTTCTGGTAATATAGATCGGTTTATTATATTTTAGGAGATACAACCAATTTAAAGTTTTCATAGTGAATTTTGGATTTTTGATTGATTTGTGGTCAACTTATTTATTTTTGGAGGGAGTTCCGAATTAAGACCCATTTCCCTCTTCGAGGCATAGTTTAGGAGATAAAGCCAATTTGAGTTTTTCATAGTGAAATTTAAATTTTTAATGGATTTGTTGTAAATTTTCGGAGGGAGTCACGAATTAAGACTCCTTCTTAGAAGCATAGTTTAGGAGATACAGCCAATTTAAAGCCTTCATAGCGAAATTTCGATTTTGATGGATTTGTGATCCACGAATTAAGGTCCACTTCTCTCTGGGTCGCATAATTTAAGAGACAGCCAATTTGAAGTGTCCGTAGTGAAATTTCGACTTTTGGTTGATTTTCGGCCATATTTTGAATTTTCGAAGGTAGTCACGAACTAAGCCCCATTTCTCGAATAGTTTAGAAGATACAGCCAATTAAAAGTTTTAATAACTAACTTACAAAAATGGATTAATTTTTGAATATTCATAGATAATTAGAGCGAAAATCGTGTTCTTTGCAAGTCTTCAAAGTAAAAAGGGATTTTTATGCACGTAATGTCATGTAAAAAAAAAATATTAACTGCCATATTATCTTAATGTTTCCAAAGAACTCAAAAAACGAAAGTTTTTGAAAAACCCTATGAAAGGAAAGCGAAGGTTAGGTAAGGTTTTAGCGGCAGTCTGCAATTAGACTTACTTAGACATTTTCGTCCATTGCGATGCCATAAGAATAGTGAAGCAAATCGCCTTCTGGGTTCTACCATTGAACGAGTCAGATCGGCGTAAAATCCAAAACTTGGGAATATTCACATTCGCTAGTTTAGACAATTACTCAATGAGATGAGAACCTAAAGTGAAACTTTTTCTTCTTGTCCGTACAGAACAGGTAGATGTCCTATAGTTTCCTCGTTCTCGACGTCCACACAACTTCTGCAGGAATCGTTACTTAAAACCCTTAGTCTATCAGCCAGCTTTGCACTCATACAGTGACCTGACATGGGGGACATGTAGCCAACGACCGTAAATTGGTAGATCATTCCAAGTTAATTTAATCTTGATTCGTGAATATCATTTCCCGGTCGATACGGGATAACTATGAGCACCACACAGGCTGGAACTTTGAGCTCCGACTTGTGTGGTGCGCATCGTTATCACGGGAAGCTTAGCTGAAAGCTACCGGGCGCGTCCACAGGTTGCGGATGGTGGAAAGCTCCGTTTTTATGCGAAGTAGCTGCAAATGCGGCCGCGAGCAGTCAGCGATTTTCGAGAGAAGAGTCTCAGTGGGGAGTCAGGTGGCACTGACTCATAATTAAATACTGAGTGCCATTGATACTCGAGATGACAAGGCGAGTAAATGGCGCCTTTAAATAACCAATGGTCAACATCAGCGTCTGTTCCCAGGTTAGGGGCGGCTGGCGGCGAGCGTCGGATCTTGGAGCAAGTGACGAGGGAAACATGTGCAATCCCACAAAACCCATGCGGTTGGGGCGCTGGGCCAGTAACCCGCCCCCGGAAAACTGAGAAGTACTATGAGAGACAAAGGAATAGTAAAAACGGACACCCCCAACGTTGACGACCCACGCAAACGAAAAAAGGGCCATGATTTGCGATCTGAATTTGGCTGCGGATTTGTGGTTAGTCGGAGACTGAAACACCTTGTCTGCAGCTTTACTCCGATGGATGAGAGGCTAGCCACAATCCGGATAAAATCCAAATTCTTCAACCTCAGCCTTATTTGTGTCCATGCCCCGACGGAAGACAAAGACGAGCAGACCAAGGATATTTTCTACGAGCGCCTAGAGAGAGAATATGACCGCTGCCCCGCCCATGATATTAAAATCGTTCTGGGAGATTTAAATGCGAAAATAGGGAAGGAAGACATTTTTGGTCCAACAGTCGGGAAGTTTAGCCTCCACGATATAACGTCCAGTAATGGGTTGAGGCTGATAGATTTCGCCGCGGCAAAAAACATGGTAGTTAGTAGCACCAGATTTCAACATAAAAATATTCACAAAGCCACATGGCTTTCACCCGATCAAAACACGAGAAACCAAATTGATCACGTTGTGATAGATGGAAGGCATTCATCCAGCGTGTTAGATGTACGATCGATCCGTGGAGCCAATATAGATTCGGATCATTACCCTGTTGCAGCAAAGATTCGCATCCGTTTGCACATGGCGAGGAAAGTACGATTACACTATACAAGACACTGATACTACCCGTGCTGTTATATGGTTCTGAAGCATGGGTACTTGTGAAAGCAGATGAGGCAGTTCTTGGAGTATTTGAGAGAAAGATTCTTCGTAAAATATATGGACCAGTTTGCGTCAACGAGAATATAGGCGACGTATGAACCACGAGATGTATGAGCTGTATGACGACGATTGCATAGTTATACGTATCAAAATACAACGGCTGCGTTGGCTAGGTCATGTTGTCAGAATGGATGAAGAAGCTTCAGCAAAGAAGTCTTTTGAAGGCAAACACGGTGGTACACGCAAACCGGGAAGACCAAAAGCCCGATGGAAAGATCAAGTTGTGGGAGACACCTCGAAACTTGGTGTCAGAGATTTTAGAATGAGCGCAGAAGATCGAGGCGCTTGGAACGCTATTCTACGTTCGGCTAGTGGAACAAATATTCTGTCATGCCATATCTGTCATGCTTTGGAGGTTATTTTGAAGAATTAGCTAACATTAATTCAAAAAGTCTGCTGATAATAGCGAACATTGTCTGCCGTATGCTTGGGATATCAGGCGTTGTATCAAGGACAACATAGCGCCCGTAGATCCCGTATGACAAAGAGAAGGCTTCCATTGTCCAAACGCATTAAGTGTAATATTGAATTCATTGTATCAGACGGTATCGTCTTCGGTGTGTTTGTGATGCGCAAACAAATCATCCTTTGCATCTTGCGGAGTATTGAACCACAGCATCATCCCAATGGGAAAACTAGTAAGTAATACTTAAATCAGGCCTGATTACAGCGCTTCAAAGTCTTCTAAAGAACCGCATGCCTTATACAATGAAGCATCCAAGAGGATTGCCTTGCAATTTCTAAAAGTTTGACAAGAGATGCCTCTACAGTCTTTATGTATTCCTTCTTAAGTACCCCATGAACTATATGGCACCATGAACTATATATGACGATAGAAAGCGATCGTCATTCTGTGTTGCCACACGTGAAGTAGTGTTTTTAGTCGTCAAAGCTAAAAATTATTTAACTTTTGCGAGATGCTTTTTGAACATTTGTTTGCAGATTTACATTTTTCAACGCGACGCTCATCGACGCTTATTCTATTTAAGCCATTAAGGTCATTTATTTACCGTGAAAGACAAGTACTAACCTGACAATGGAATACCAAACTCAGACATGGCTTAAAATACCTTTGTATAGAGCTGTCGAAGGCGGCTTTGTAGTCAACGAAAACATGGTAGGTGTTAATTTGTCCTTCTCGGTACTTTTCCAGGATTTGGCGCAGTGTGAATATCTGGTCCACGGTGGATTGACCAGGTCTTAAGCCACACTGTTATTGGCAAATTCCGTCTTGTCACCTATCTTGTGTACGGGACATAGTGTGCCGAGGTTCCAATCGTCGGGTATGCGTTCTTCTAGCCATATCGCGCAGGCAATCTGATGCATACGCCTTATTAGCTTTGCTCCTCCGATATTAAAAAGTTAGGCGGGCAATACTTAATGTACCCCACGGTAATATATGTGGAAGGTAGAATTTTCTTTAGCCTAGAGGCCTCGGACATATCTCTATAAAGCTTCAGATTTCATTCACGATTTATTCTCAGCCATTTTATATATGTAAATGATATCACAATTTGCGCTCACGCATTCAATGCTATGTTATTTCTGGAATAGAAGAAAGATTTTAAAAGCGAATAAAGGGAAGCGAAAATTGTAACAGTATTTAAACATTTATTACATTTAACTTTCAGAATTGTCAAAATTTAGAACGTAAATTGACTTCAAGTCCATATTTCACCCAAAACAAATTAGAATTACTCACAGTAGTTGAGGAACATCATATATGGATATAAATGCAACCAGATTTACTTCTGCTAGACCTTTCAATGTCTTTGTTTCTAAAAAGGCATATGTGTTTCTAATTTTATGAATTTTATGCCAAATCACGTTTACGTTGTAAATTGTAATAGAAAATTGGCATACCTTCTACATCCATCATTCATAGTGCCCGTTACAAGTCCATTTACATGAACACGAATTGCGTGATTACAAAGATTAAGAGCGTGCTGTACTGTTTTTGTATTTATGCACGTCCCTCTCATGGAAACAAATATTTATCTACAAACATTTTAGTTTCTTAAGTTTGAAAATGCTTACTAAAGAAGTCTTTGAATAGTTTATTCGTTTCTTTTCTTAAATTATAATGTTCATTTCCCTCTTTATATGTGTTTGAGTATATTAGTATTTAAAATTTCTGCTATATTACATGCTAACTCTTATGACTTTCTTTCTCTATTTTGTGGTATGGTATGAATATAACATCCAATTAATAACAATTATTTTGTTAAATAAACAAACTGATCATGAAACTATCAAACCATATACAGACTACAACAATTTGGAGACGAAAAGGTATTCTACTGTGATTTTTTCTTGGCTGTCTTATTATTATGTGCTATTAACATTATTTGTATACTACATTTAACCTACACCTGTATTCAGAACTGTCCTTCATGATTGTACAAGTATTTTGTTTTAGATACTAATATAAATAACATTATTGTGATATCTTTATATACTTGTGAACAACAATTGATTTACTTCTGCTTTTAATTATGACAATTTTTACAGTTTCTTTTAGATTAATATTATACGAGAAGGATCATTATAAAGTGGGTTTCAAAATTTGCAGAAATTGAATAAAAATAATCAATAATTTCTGCCTACATTAATTTTGCAACAACATTTGAAATTCAAAATATTTCAATTGAAATTAAAAGCATTTTCAATTGAAATTCAGAATTATTCAATTAAAAGTCAGACAATAAGGCAAATACCAGAACATCCACTTTAGAGTTAAAGTATATAGTAACCATTGAATTTATCACTATTTATCAATTTCTTAAGTGTAGTGGGTATAGTCAGTTTTCTCACAGTTATTAGAACTTTATGTAGTTCCTGACAACGCTCCATGCCACAATAGATTTGAAGAGATATTTTCACCATCTCTTTTAAGATTGGCTCCTGCAAAGGAACCCTATTGAAATAATATGGAGAAAATTAAAACCTATGTCAAATGTCATATGCATACTCCAATCGTGGTACCTCCAAATAAAGTGATGGCGACAGAAGTCGCTTAATCCGCCATTCGGACTCGGCTGTAAAAAAGGTCCTTATCATAGAATTTAATCTTTAATCGGAAAGCACTTATTGATGTGTGAGAATTTGCCCCTTCCTGGTGGTAATGTTCTTCCTTACGGAAATATTCTCATTAGGGGAGGGATGGCACCTCAAACATTTCGACTCAAATATAGATGTCAAAATAGTGCTGCACTTTCAAATCCCTTTAATTGGAGCCCCATATTGCCATGGCCGGTAAATATGAACCGTTTGGAGGGTGTTTTGGGGCTGGGGCGCCCACCGACACTATTTACTGAAAATAGATATCAAATTCGTTCTTTATTCCCAACGGAAATGAAATTCAGTTTAGGGGGTGCTTTAGGGCGTACCCCAAAAAACTTGGCCCCAAAATTGGATATCAAATTCGTTTTTTACCCGCAAATACCTCTCATTTGAGTCCCACATTGTCATAATGGGTCAAATAAACCATTTGACGTATTTTGAGAAGGAAAAGCGCCACCTAGACTTGAACGCAAATTTTAATGTCATATTCGTAATCGACTCCCTAATACCATTTATTTGAGTCTCATATTGCCATGGTCGGCTAATATGCCCATTGGGGTGTGGGCGACCTCCCATTACTTGGACCTCATGTTTTATGCCATTATTGTAGTAATCTACTGCCTAATACTTTTCATTTGAATCCCATATTAACATGAACCTCGAATACATCTATTGAGAGGAGTTTTGGGGTTTGGGGGGACCGCTGGGTATTTGGACCCAAATTTTAATACCATATTCGTTTTCTGGTCTCCAATACCTTTCATTTGATACCCTAATTGTGCCCACCGGACCACTTTCGGATATGGGTGGCGTTTTTGAGGTAAGGGGGAGGGTGCGCCCCCTTCCGTTATCAATAAATTATAAAGCCTATTCCTACTTCCTCACCATATTCGTCATCTACTACCGAATACCTTTCATTTGAGTCCCATATTGTCATGATCGCTGGGGTGGCCCCCAAGGTACGTTGACCCAGCTTTTATTATGAAATTCGTACTCTACTCTTGAAAACCTGTCATTTGAATCCAATATTGTCCCAATCGGTCCAATTTTATTTTTGGGTAGTACTTTTGGGGTAAGGGGGAGGGTCCACTCCCTCCCGATATCAAAAAATTATATAGCCTATGTTTCCTTCCTGACCAACCTACACAATCTGCGAACATTTCAAGGTAATCGGTTCAGCCGCTTTTGAGTCTATACGAAGCAAACAAACAAACCGACAAACAAACAAAGAAACACAAATTGTATAATATATCCGAGTTGATGAGTATCCAAAGTACCCCACCGATTTCTCGAAATTTTGTGGGATGGATATTCTTGTAATTCTTAATATAACTGGCGAATTTCATAGAAATCAGTTCAGATTCAGATATAGCTGCCACATATGTACGTATATCGCTCGATTTTCTTTTCTAGAGCCACTGCAAGCGCATTTATTAACCAATCTTGTCAATCTTTCCACGACTACCATAATATCTACACAGTTTGGTCGCATTCGGTTCAGATTTATCTTTCATATATACGTTCGTTAGATTTTGGGTAATTTGCAATATTGCTGTCATTTGTCAACCATTGTTATTACAGTTTGAACATACCGTACGAGAAATGGGACAGGTCCCAAACCTGTCATGGGAAAGGTACTTTGATGATAGGGACCGGTCCCAGTTCTCGTCCCCTTACATGGAAAAAACCTCTCACTTTTATAAAGGTTTGTCGCTTGAGGTGACGAATTGCCACCATTCTAACACCGTAGGAATGGTCCTGGGACAGTTCGTAAACGATGAGTATACTTTGCAAATATTTCTAAGGGAGATAACATTAGTTATTTACTTTAATTGGCTATGAGAGAAAATTTTTCCACTAGCCGAACGTAGAATAGCGTTCAGAGCGCTTCGATCTTCTGCGCTCATTTTGTGATCTCTGGCACCAAGTTTGGCGGTGTCTCCCACTACTTGATCTTTGCGTGTACCACCGTGTTTGCCTTCAAAAAACTTCTTGAGCTTCATCCATTCTGACAAAATCAGCTAACCAACGCAGCCGATGTATTTTGATACGTGTAACATTGTTATCCTCGTCATGCAGCTCGTGGTTCATACGACGCCTATATTCTCCATTAACGCAAACTGTTCCATGTATTTTACGAAGAATCCTTCTCTCTAATACTCCAAGCACTGCCGCATCTGCTCTCACAAGTATCCATGCCTCAGAACTATATAACAATGTAGTAGTATCAGTGTCATGTATATTGTAATCTTCGTCTGTCGAGAGGTGGCCTTTTTTCTAAACTACTTACTAAATCCAAAGTAGCATCTGTTTGCTAGTATTATTCTTCGCTTTATCTCAAAACTGGTGTAATTAGTTTCGGTTACGGCGGTGTCGACGTAGATAAAGTTGCTGACTATCTCAAAGTTGTGGTTCCTATCTTTCTCTATTTTCTTTATCTGTTTGGTTGGATAAGGTGTTTTGGAAGTTGAAACCATCCACCTCGTCTTATCTTCATTTAGTACCAGATCCATTTTCACTGACTCTTTTTCAATTCTTTCGAAGTCTGCAGTTACTACTTCCGGTGACCAACCTATGATGGGGGAGTAGTATGTGTTCTCTTGTGATTAGTGTGTCATATCTATTCACATCTGCATCACGTATAACCTTCTCCAGCAGGATATTAAAGAGGTCACACGATAGGATTTCTTCTTGTCTGAAACCTCGTTTGGTATTAAATGGTTCCGAGAGATTCTTTTCTATTCTTACTGAGGAACGCGTATTTGTAGTCAACATGGAGATGGTAGGTGTTAATTTGTCCTTCTCGGGTCTTTTCCAGGATTTGTCGCAGTGTTAATATCCGGTCCAGGGTGGATTTACCAGGTCTAAAGCCGCATTATAGGGCCCAATTATCTCATTGACTTTAGGTTTTTATCTTTCACACAGTATGCTCGAGAGTATCTTGTATGCGATGGGGAGGAGACTTATTCCCCTGTAGTTGGCACATTCTGTCTTGTCTCCTTTCTTTTGTACAGGACATAGTATGCTGAGGTCCAATCATCGGACACTAGCAGTTGGGTAAAATCTTCTTTCATCATCCTTAGCATGCTATCTGTGTCAGTTACCAAATTTCCTTCTTTGTCTCTGCAGGAGGATGTGCCTCCAACAAAGCCATCGGTTTGATGTTTAATTCTTTGGTAGAATTTCAGGACTTCATTCTGACTCCTGTACATGTCAATTCACTTACACTCACGTCTTTCCTTATCTTACTGCAAAATAGACGTTTCTTCTCTCTCCTTTTCTCCCGATACCACTCCTATATCTGGCTCTTTGCTACTGATTGCATGGTTGCTGGATAACATAAGTTAGAAAATATATTTAACAGATAAGCAATTTTTAACAATAATTAAGCGACTTTTTAAAAAATAATTAGTAAACATAAGTTATGACTTTTCATTACCTGCAACAGGTAACTTGTTTTCCAGTTTAGTGCCGGTATATTTGGGGCAATTGACTACTCATTTCCCATAGGGTATTTGCTCGAAATTTGATACGGATTGTTTGGTAACTCAACCAAAAAACATCCGCCAAGGTCCATAAAAATTGGTTCAGAATTGGATATAGCTGCCACTTTGTACGTAGAGGATAGGTGTAGGGTATTATGCAGTCGGTATCGACCGACTTTTAGCTTTCCTTACAGGTTTACAAATGCAAAATTGCTCATGAACATTACAATAAGGAACATAGGCCAACTTCTCACATATCAATCAGTGCTGTCGGATTCAAGTTTAAGCTTAATGATAAGGGACCTCCTTTTTATAGCCGAGTATGAACGGCGTGCCGCAGTGCGACACCTGTTTGGGAAGAAGTTTTACATGGCATAGTACCTCACAAATTAGAGGATAACCACCTCCAAACATTTTTTTCTCAAGTTCTCGCCAGGATTCGATTCAGTGTCATAGGCGGACATACTAGTCTCTGCGTTACGGTGGCCTCCTTGTTTAGTACCATATCAGTATTTGTATTTTCCTTCCCTGGTACGTATGTATATTAACCAATATATTGCCTTATATTGGTTGAAATGGATGAGGCTTTTCATGCCTTTGTAGCTTCCCCAACAAAATATTTTGGAGAATGCATAGCAAAAATTACTTTTGAAAGCTGAGATTTATGATAAAAAAGAAAGTACAATATTTGAAATAAGATTTCGCTTTATATATGTTAATGTTACTATTCTAGAGTGAAGATAATACCACCGGTTCAGCATGAATGATCTACATAAATTTAAATATATTAGTGTAGTCAATTGTTGTTCATAATAATTTTACAAAAAAAAAAAACAATTACAATAAAACACATAAATACATCTACCTAATTCATTTAAAAATTTAAAATATTTTATAAGTTACTCATATAGAAATTTGTATAAGTAGCTTACTAAGATAGTTGTATTTAACAATTCAACAATTTTGATTGCATGCTGCAAATAAAATTTATAGAAATATTGAGGTAAATTTAAAATTTTACTACTTATGATTCATGTTATTAAAACGATACGAAGAAGCTAAAATAATACGTGCCATTTTTTCGAAGATAAGGCATGCAATTGAATAAAATAATAAATTAATGTCCATTAGACACACTGTCAGTCATATCCTGAAAAAAAAAGATAAAAATACTGTTCGTTGTGATACTTAGCATATTCGAATTTCATTGCAGATAAATAAAATTAATATTCTCTTTTTGTTTTTTATTTTGTTGTTGTCTTCCGTATTTCCAATCAGAAGTAAGCCGGAGTATACTAGTTTTACGACATATTTCCCGGCAATATGTGGCGGCGATAGCACTACGGTAATACAGCAGCAGAACAATTCTGGGCAACAAAATCAAGGAAGTGGCGCAAATAATCAAACACGCCGTCACACCATTATTTCAACCACATTAACTAATTATAATCATCAGATGTCTTCGCAACCGCACCCACAACAACAACAACATCAGCAACAACCCACTATACATTCCATACAGCCACGCAGGGCCTCAATAGCTTGGGATAAACAGACTGCTGCTGTCCCAGCGTATAAGCCTGTGAAGATAACCCTAATAGGAGATCCCCTGAAACAATGGAACGGCAATGGAAGTGCAAATGAAAACTTGCCCACTAACGATGAGGAATCTAAGAAGAAGAATCTTATAAATACTAGCGATAGTCCAATAAAACAGCAACAACATAATCTACAAGAACAAAAGCAGAATATGCATAACAATAATAAGTGTAGTAGCGGTAGTGGTAATCTTATATTGAATGGCAAAGCTAACATGCAAAATCAACAGCAAAAGATTTCCAATGTGACGCACCAGCAGCAGCTGCAGGATTTATTGAAAGCCAATGAGCTGTTGCCGTCAGCAGCACAGCATCAGCAACAATACCATCACCATCATCATCATCCTCATCATCATCTTCATCATCAGCGTCATCAACACAACAATTTAAAACCAACAGTTACTATAGTTTAACAAAAACAACTACAACAATATAAAACAGAATTACACCTACAACTTATCTACACTTACTGTTATTTAATTAACGCACATTTTTAGGAAGTACTTTCGCATAAATAGACAGACAGACGGACAAACATACAGATGGTAAAAGCCCCAAATAACAAGAACCTGTTTATTTGCCTTAGAAGCAAACAGCAAACCAATAAACAAACATTTGTACAAACACAAACTTCATTTCCATACTCCCCCTCTTCATAATTTAAGATCTCACATCAAATCACTCATGATTTCTGTTTAATAAATCCAGTCCTCTCTCTCTCTTTCGTTCACATATTCTCACTCAGCTAAAACCAATCGCCTTCATATTGTTACTCATAGACAAAATCGCATAAACAAATAGAATCTGCAGATAAGAACAGCGTATACATTCACAAACAGAGAATAAAAACAAACTAAAAAAAAAAAAAAAAAAAAACAAAAAAGTATTATCAAATAAATTTACTCCAAATGATAATTCTATTATTATACTTACATCAAATGCGTACACATAAATATATGAGTATATAATTTATAATTATCTATCTATGTAAGTAAAGATGTCGTATTTGTATAATACTTTACATACATGTGGGTGGTTAGTAAATGAGAGTTCGGCAACTAAAAGACATCGGGTTACATATACGATTATAAAGAAAGATTCATACAGTCAACGTGCAAAATAGGTGCTTGGTTGTTTTTCAGCAAAGATAATTATTTTCGATCGAAGTCATTCGATCGAAAATTTTTAGAAAAGTCATTCATTGAATGAAAACATCGAACAAATTTTCCGCGGTAGTTATCCCCTTACTAACCGCATAGGAATGAGACTAATTCTGAAGCAGTGGAATGGTTAATTCTGAAGTAATTGAAGCTCACGGTGCAAAGTTTGGTGGGGCCTTTTGTTGTGCATTAATATTCTCAAAATAGATACTCAAGAATTTAGAGTGGTTATTGGGGGCCTATATCTTTTTATGGATCTTGGTAAAGAACAAAAATATATATCACGTAACAAATTTCATTCCAATCAGATAAGAACTGAGTTGACTAGAACTTCGCATCCCAAATTTCACCCAATTCTGTTAAAATTTGAGGTTTCAAGGGCCTCAAGAAGTCAAAACGGATGAACAACTTGTACGGGATGAATATCCATAAAGAGGAAATCACCTATTTGTTATCCCCAAGGACCTACATTCATTTTCGACCCTGTTGTATACTCTTGATCGCTGTAAAACTCTAAAATGATCTAGCCATGTCTATACAATAGTCTGGCCGTCTGTCTGTGGCAATCATACTAAAGTCTTCCAAAAATGAAGAAATTGAGAAGAAACTTCGCCTAGATAACTCTTTTTTAGCTTAGGCAGGTTATTTTCGAAGATGAGATATTTCGGACAGTATTTTGATAGAGCTGGAGGAGTGCAATCCTCGAAATTCATGCCAAGTATGGTCCAGATCGGGCAATACCTTGATATAACCCTGTATATACCGAACTTCTGTCTAAGTTGCATAAAAGCCACATTTTTCCCGATTCCGCTCAAAATTTGATTATATTCTTCTTGAATATAGGGCTGATCGGATCATACTTCGATATAGCTGTTATGTAGACATTATCCGTTTACAGTCTACATCCCACATCAGGCAAATTTACTACCCCATTTTGCTGAAATTTAAAACAGCGAGTTGCGTTAGATCCTTGGACGTCGGTGCCGGGTTTGGTATTGAACGGACCGGAATATAGCCACAGTGGGTTCAAAAATGGTGCTATTAATCGGATTATTTCGATATAAATCTTTGTTGAGATTTGACTCCACTCGTCATTACTAACTTAACATGAAAAACTAGGCTGCTAGGCATATTTCTGGCCTAGGCAACACTAAGTGTTGCCAGGTGCAATCTGAGATATCATTTGAAAAGTTTTACATTTTCTAACGAAGTTTCGACGTTCGACCACAATTTGTGTTGTTTACAGTGACTTGAACATTTTCACGTAATCACTTTTCGCAATTTTCGACGCGGATTATCACGACAAGAGTGCATCGATCCACTTAAATCTTTGTATGGCGATGGAGCATCATCCCATACCACTGTGAAAAATGGGCTTTATATATTCAATCGTCGCCGACTGTCACTCAAATACGAATTCCGTGAAGGTCCAATAACGGTCCTTGTACCAGAGATCATTGATGCCGTGTGCAAACTTTCAACGCAAGATCGTAATGTGACATACCTTGGGCACGGGCATACACTTGACATTGATTTAAAACCTGGCCAGGTTTTTCTCGTTGGATCCCACACAATTTGACAATCGCTCATAAAAAAAGCTGTTGCAAAGAAATTATGAAAAAATACGATCGCTGTGCTTTAAAATCAGTATGGGTCTTCCAAACAAAGTTGTTCGTGGAAGAAGCACTTTGAAGCAAATGGTCGCCTGTTTTTTTCGGAAAAACTGGTCATATAACGACTGTTCCGCTTGATAAGTGGTACACTTCAGAACTGTTTTTATTCCAGCTCAGAAATAACAATAAAAAATTTGGAAAACAAAAGATAATTAATTCCAAAGCATGAAAACAATAACAAAAATTTTGATGTTAAATACTTGCATTTTCATTATCAGTTCAGAAATATATATGGCATCCCACAGATGAATTCACACGCAGGCCAGTTTGGACAACTTTGATACCCCAGTGAGAAAAGACACCCACTCTTCTTTTCTCACTGGGTAATGAGAAAGAAAAATAAGAAGAAATAAAGAAGAGAGTCTAGGACAAGCGCCATGTTACCCACATATCTGGAAAGATACGAAGTCGGTAATTTTTTTCCCGTAATGGTACAGACTTCAGGTTTCATCCTCTTCAAACACAGCATACACCTCCCAGAAGATCTGACATCCAATCGGTCCCGTTATTATGAAGTCTGACACCCTCCTCAGTCTATTGACCAACCGTATCCATTGTATTCAGAATGGAACCGTGCCGCATCCAATCTGCTGCAGTATGCTAAGACTGCTTATCCAGCACCGCTTCTAAATCTGACAGTGGTGTGGACCTTACGCTCCCATGATTTCAACGTGGGCCAGACTTTGCACCTTCTGAAACTCCCTGTTGCAAATCCTCTTTGCCTTCCCATACCAGTGTCCCATATGTCAGCTCTGGTAGTGTACATACAGTTAATCACCTCCGGCAACCACCCACTTTGAACATTGAAACGGGGGGTAATTTTATTTAAAACACTTTAATTGTAGAGCGAAATGTTTCACTGTACCTCGTTTTACTAGGAGAAACTGGCCCAGATGGGCTATGTACAAACTGCGAAGGAAAAACGAAAATTACTTTGAAACAAAGTGTCTGTAATTGGAGAATGAGTGCAGAAGATCGGCTAGAAGATCAAACGGTCTGTTGAAACCTTAACTGCGACTATTAAGAAACCACGCGGTTCTTTTTATACTCACCATGATGGGATGGTTGAATACTAATCTAATCAATCCATTTGTAACACCTCGAAATATTGATTTGCGAAAGCATAAATTACATTCCAAACCGATCCAGCCATGTCCGACTGTGTGGAAATCACTTTAGCGATAAAACGAATGAAGATATCCCCATGAAATTTTGCGCAAAGACTTATTGATGTAGGTTGTTGGAAATAGGCCATAACCGCCCAGATTTGAATGCAGCTCCCGTATAAAGTGGTACCTCGATTTGCCTTCTTGAACCCCTAGAATCTGCAATTTTAGGCTGAAATTTTGCACGGAGTGCTCTGTTACGTACCCTAACCACCGTGCCAAGAAGGTCCAAATCAAATCGGTCTATTATAACTTGATATAGCTTTAATAAAAATTTGTTATCCGAAGTTGGACAACCTTAACTAATTCCTCCAGGTAAAACTGAACTTTAGGTATTTTTACAATGATTTTAAATACTGTTTGATCGCCAAAAGACGAAACAACTTTTCTCCATAAACAACACTATTTTACAAAAAATATGACCACTAGTAAAAAGTTCAGTGTGATCATAGGACTTCAACAAGCTCTCTCCACCTACCTCTATTTGTGGCTAGAGCTTTGGCGTCCCCTCCTTCGCTGTCCTTGCTGATTCCAGTCTAGAACATTTCTCGCCATATACTTGTGCAGTTGGTGTAGGATATGACCAACCAAGTAATTTTCTCATCCGGATTTCAACATCAACAGTGGAAGTGTTTGTTCTTATTTGCAATTCTTCATTTGAGATACGGTTTGGACAGAAAATTCGAAGTATTTTTCGTAGGCAGCTATTTATAAAAACTTGAATTTTCCAAGTTGTACAGCCATATAATAAAATAAATTTCACACTACTGTTCAAGACTCTTACTTTATTGAGTTATAGAAACGCACTTCTAGCCTTGTTGATACGTTCGCGGATGTTTGCTTCTGATCTTCCGTCCTAGGTTAGGTTAGGAGTGGCAGTCCTTTACAGTCTCACTTAGACAATTTTAAGTCCATTGTGTTACCACAGCAGCGACAGACTAAGGCTTCTGGAGGGAATCGAATCCACGACCCTTGCACTGGTAATCCAAGCACGCTACTAACTCGGCTACAGGGCGCCTTATCTTCCGTCCTTAGAAATTTTGGTGCTTAGATAGGTAAAGCTGTCAACATCTTAAATGACATGTCCGTTTATAGTGAGTGGTGCCAGATTTTTTGTTGCTATCAACATCAATTTGGTCTCAGTTATGTTTATTTTCGCGCCTACTTTGGCCGTGTTTCCGTTTAGGTGTTCCAATTTTGCTTTTATGTGCTCAAAGCAATGCGCAAATAGGCATACTTCATCCACGCAGTCGATTTCGCCAATGAAGTCGTTTATGCCCCAGCAAATGCCATAGGGTGCCTCAGCACTTGTCGCCTCTTAGACTGAATCTAGTAGAATCAAAAATAATGTCGGCGACCTGATTCACTTCTTTATCGATCCCGAAAGGTCAGCTCTCTTTTCCATTGAAACGAACTGAAACTGTGTCATAAGCACGCTCGAAGTCGATGAATAAAAGGTATAGATGTGTATGAGATTCTGCAGATGGTTTAATGATTCTATGCAAGGATTTGATGTGGTCGGCACAAAAACGTCCTGGCCGGAAACCGCCTGATCCTTCCGCAAAATGCTGTCAAGTGCAGGTGAAAAACGCTGCAGCAGAAGGCTTGCCTTATTTATTGCGTTTAGCAGTGTTATCCCTCTCCAGTTTTTACACTGAGCGAGTTCACCCTTCTTTGGGATCGCGACCATAATTCCCTTCTTCCATTGTGAGGGAATAAATAATGTATCCCGAGCGTCTTTGATGATTGGGGTGATTGGTTGAGCTATGGGATGTGCTTCATACCGAAATAGTTCGGCAGGTACGTTGTCAAGGCCGTTTTTGATTTGCCATTTTTGAGTGAGACCAAAACCTTAATATCTTCGCAGGTTGGTGAGGCTGTAGATATATCCCTGAGTTGGTTTCGGCGCACTGGGGGAATAAGAGAGTAGGAGCTTACGTCTTCGGGTTTTGGTCCCTCGTAGCTGAAAAATCCGCGCCATCGCTCTAATTGGTGTTGGACGTTATTAATTCCGATCCGTCCACATCTTTTAATGTTGTCGTTGGCCTTATGTTGTTGCCGCTCATTTGTTTTATTGATTCGTAACACCACAAATGTTTCCAATTTGAGCTGAATTTTTGGCTTTCTCTTTTAACTTTTAATAAACATTCGCTTATCTCTGCAAACTAGGCGTTTGACCAGCGAGGCGGAGGCGTGATAGTCAATGCTGTCTGCGATTTAGGTTACACTTGATTTTGCCCGCAGAGCGTTGCGTAGACCTCTCCGGTGTCTTTTTTCCCTCTATAGTGTCGCTGAAAATCCATGGTTTTTGGGATCGTCTAGCTATGCCTATGATAGAAGTGTCCGCCTCCGTTCATGCTGCTGTTATGTCGGCCCATGTATGGGTGGTATTTTGTAATTTTTCAGCGTGAATACCATGCCACGAACATTTTCTTGTGATTATTCATTTTATTGGCTGAGATTAGTTACATAACAGTTTGATGTTAAATAACAAACGTTGTGCGCCAAGTTGTGCTAAAAACTTCCTAGCGAAATTCCCAAATATCACCTAGAACACTAGTATTGCCAGAAGGACATAACCGTGAACTTTTCCGGGCTAAATTAAATTGTATACTCAATTTATTGTTAAAATCACGTAGGAAACTGTAACTGATTGTTAAAGTTTCACACGATTTTTGAAATCCTTACAAAAAAAAATCTTTCCTGGGAGGAAATTCACCGGAATTATAATAACTAGTTTGAGTAGTTTTTTATCAAGAAAATTTTATAAATTCCCGGTCATTATTGATATGCTTTTATATTCTTCATAAAACTCTTGCTGCAAAAACATCCACACCAGAAGATCTCATTAAAGCCCAGTAGGGTGAATATAATCAAACATAACATATGTCCCGTCGATTTAAAATAATCACATATACATGAACTCAAGCACTTACTCATCGGAATGTTACCCCTTAATCTAATGCTTACCACTATTCTGGTGGCCTTTGTCAGATTACCATAGTGGAAATTAAAACAATTATTATCTTTATTTCAAATAATATAAATGTGTTAATGTTATATTGGCTACTTTACTATTAGTTTAAAAAAACATACTTCAGTCCATTGTATAATTAGGTTTTTAGTTGTAAAAAAAAACATATTTTGTTAATACTTCAAATTTTCCCTACTTTAAAATTTTTTTGGTAATTAATTATATATAAATAATTGATTTGTTTTAGAATTTAACGCCTAACTTATACTTCTTCAACTGCATGAAAGCTAAGCTTATCTTCATACTTCTGTTATTTTTTCCCACAAAAAATATTTATAAATTTTTGAAATATATACAAATAAATATGTATACATATAAAAATAAAAATTATATATAACAGAAAATGTGTTTTAATAACATATTGAAACAATGAAAAACGACATTAAATTTGACGTAAAACCTATTTTGATTAAGATCTACAAGGCAACTGGAGGCGATGTACTGTTAGCTGAACTATTTAAGTGGTCTTAAAGAGGCAAAAAAAAAAACGTAGGAAAACGCATAGCAAACTCGACATAGACAGTATGTGCACTGTACGAGAGACTTAACTCTAAAATCAAGCAAACAAATACCCAGTCCTGGAATCTCGCATAGCTCCCGATATACAGGCATATTAATATACCTCTTTTAGAAATCAATGCACCATCCAAACCAATGCTCTTACACATACCCACTCAACTTCTCAAAGTTGTTGTTTCAATATGCCTCATTATCGACTTTTGGGGTGGAGCGCCCCCCTTGGATTTGGCCCAAATTTTTAATTTAAGTTTAGTATTCTAAAGGGTGATTTTTTTGAGGTTAGGATTTTCATGCATTAGTATTTGACAGATCACGTGGGATTTCAGACATGGTGTCAAAGAGAAAGATGCTCAGTATGCTTTGACATTTCATCATGAATAGACTTACTAACGAGCAACGCTTGCAAATCATTGAATTTTATTACCAAAATCAGTGTTCGGTTCGAAATGTGTTCATTCACCGTAACGTTGCGTCCAACAGCATCTTTGAAAAAATACGGTCCAATGATTCCACCAGCGTACAAACCACACCAAACAGTGCATTTTTCGGGATGCATGGGCAGTTCTTGAACGGCTTCTGGTTGCTCTTCACTCCAAATGCGGCAATTTTGCTTATTTACGTAGCCATTCAACCAGAAATGAGCCTCATCGCTGAACAAAATTTGTCAAAATTTGAACACATTTCGAACCGAACACTGATTTTGGTAATAAAATTCAATGATTTGCAAGCGTTGCTCGTTAGTAAGTCTATTCATGATGAAATGTCAAAGCATACTGAGCATCTTTCTCTTTGACACCATGTCTGAAATCCCACGTGATCTGTCAAATACTAATGCATGAAAATCCTAACCTCAAAAAAATCACCCTTTACTTCCAATAACCACTCATTTAATACCAATATTGCCCCAATCGTTTAATTTGTATACCCTCCACCATAAGATGGGGGGTATACTAATTTCGTCATTCTGTTTGTAAATACTCGAAATATTCGTCTGAGACCCCATAAAGTATATATATTCTTGATCGTCGTGAAATTTTATGTCGATCTAGCCATGTCCGTCCGTCTGTCCGTCCGTCCGACCGTCCGTCTGCCTGTCGAAAGCACGCTAACTTCCGAAGGAGTAAAGCTAGCCGCTTGAAATTTTGCACAAATACTTATTATTAGTGTAGGTCGGTTGGTATTGTAAATGGGCCATATCGGTCCATGTTTTGATATAGCTGCCATATAAACCGATCTTGGGTCTTGACTTCTTGAGCCTTTAGAGTGTGCAATTCTTATCCGATTGGAATGAAATTTTGCCCGACGTGTTTTGTTATAATATCCAACAACTGTGCCAAGTATGGTTCAAATCGGTCCATAACCTGATATAGCTGCCATATAAACCGATCTTGGGTCTTGACTTCTAGAGCCTCTAGGGTGCGCAATTCTTATCCGATTGGAATGAAATTTTGTACGACGGATTCTCTCAAGCCCATCAACATACGTGTTTATTATGATCTGAATCGGTCTATAGCCCGATACAGCTCCCATATAAATCGATCTCTCTATTTTACTTCTTGAGCCTCCAAAGGGCGCAATTCTTATTCGAATTGGCTGACATTTTACACAGGTCTCCAACATATAATTTAATTGTGGTCCAAACCGGACCATATCTTGATATCGGTCTTATAGCAGAGCAAATCTTTTCTTTTAACCTTTTTTAGCCTAAGAAGAGATGCCGGGAATAAAAACTCGACAAATGCGATCCATGGTGGAGGGTATATAAGATTCGGCCCGGCCGAACTTAGCACGCTTTTACTTGTTTTCGTTTAATTGGCTATGATGGTTCCATCATGTTCCACTTGCCGAACGTAGAATAGCGTTCCAAGAGCCTCGATCTTCTGCGCTCATTTTATAATGTCTGACACCAAGTTTCGAGGTGTCTCCCACCACTTGATCTTTCCATCGGGCTTTTGGTCTTCCCGGTTTGCGTGTACCACCGTGTTTGCCTTCAAAAGACTTCTTTGCTGGAGCTACTTCATCCGTTCCGACAACATTACCTAGCGAAGGCAACCGTGGTATTTTGAAACGTGTAACTATGCTATCGTCGTCATACAGCTCGTGATTCATACGACGCCTATATTCTCCATTAACGCAAACTGGTCCATATTTTTTACGAAGAGTCCTTCTCTCAAATACTCCAAGCACTGCCTCATCTGCTTTCACAAGTATCCATGCCTCAGAACTATATAACAATGTGGTAGTATAAGTGTCATGTATATTGTAATCTTCGTCTGTCGAGAGGTGACCTTGTTTCTAAACTGCTTACTGAATCCAAAGTAGCATCAGTTTGTCAGTATTATTCTCCGCTTTATTTCAAAACTGGTGTCATTTGTTTCGTTTACGACGGTGCCGAGGTAGATTAAATTGCTGACTATCTCAAAGCTGTGATTCCCAACTTTCTCCATTTTCTTTTCTGCTCGGTTGTGCAAGGCTTTTTGGGAGTTGAAACCATCCATTTTATCTTATCTCCATTTACTGCCAGACCCATTTTCCCTGACTCTTTTTCGATTCTGTCAAATGCTGCAGTTACTACTTTCGGTGACCAACCTATGATATCGATATCATCGGCATAGGCAAGTAAATTGTGTTCTCTTGTGAGCAATGTGCCTTATCTATTTACTTCTACATCTCGTATAATCTTCTCCAGCATGATATTAAAGGAATCACACGATAGGCTGTCGCCTTGCCTGAAACCTTGTTTGGTAATGAATCCTGTAGTCTTTTTAATTTTACAGATATACCAAACTCAGACATGGTTTGAAATAACTTTGAACGAATAGGGTATCAAATGCGGCTTTGTAGTCAACAAAGAGATGGTTGGTGCTAATTTGTCCTTCTCGGGTCTTTTCCAGGATTTGGCGCATTGTGAATTTACCAGGTGGATTTACCAGGTCTAAAGCTGCATTGATAGGGCCCAATTATCTAATTGATTTTAGGTTTTAACCTTTCACACTGTGCGCTCGAGAGTATCATGTATGCGATGGGGAGGAGACTTATTCCTCTGTAGTTGGCATATTCCGTTTTGTCTCCTTTCTAGCGTACGGGACATAGTGTGCCTAGTTTTCAATCATCGGGTATGCGTTCTTCTAGCCAGATTGCGTAGATAAGCTGATGCATACGCCTTATCAGCGTGTCGCCTCCGGTCTTAAATAGTTCATCAGGTAACCCCTTGGCTCCTGCTGCCCTGTTGTTCTTTAGTCGGGTCACTGCTACTTGGACCTCATTCTGACTAGGAGGTAAACATTCTATACCATCATCAGGGATTGGTTCTGCGGTATCCTCTTCGCCGCCAACGTCGGACATTAGCAGTTGGGTAAAATGTTCTTTCCATATCCTCAGCATGCTACCTGTGTCAGTTGCCAGATTTTCTTATTCGTAGAGGGATGTGCATGTAGCAAAGCCATCGGTTTGAAATTTAATTCTTTGGTAGAAATTGCGGACCTTATTCTGACTCCTGTACATCTCAATTCGCTCACACTCACGTCTTTCCATTTCCTTTTTCTTTCTGCGGAATGTCGTTTCTCCTTTTCTATCAATACAGTCGGAGCAAGGAGTGCTTTCATCAAGCAGTTTTTTTGTAATTTATTTATTTACACCCGCACAACAAGAATATAAAATTCTTATAATTAAAGTGCGGGTAATATCTCCAACAATTGTACATAGTAAACACTTGAAACTAAGAATCTATAGCTATATAATACATCACAGATTTTGAATGAATAACTTACGGAAAAAACTAACAATTGTGGCTTTGTAGATTTGAATTTAAAAGAAAAAAAAAAAACAAAAGTGAATTTATCAATTAAAGAGGAATTAGTAGACTTAGTTGATCCGAAAAAAAAGAATTTAAGGTAAGTATAGAAGAATAAAAATAAATATATAAATGAGTCTTAACATTCATCAACTTAATGCAGTAAAATGTTTCCAAAGTCTGGTTTTAAATGTTGCCGAGTTACTGAGTAATTGTAGATCGTTAGGAAGAGAATTCCAGAGAAGTACAGCGAATATGAACATATGCCATTCAGAAACAAGCCTCCGATACATTTTGGGAATGATTTTTTTACCTCTAGTAGATCTGGCGAAATCAATAAATCCATACAGATATTGTGGTGCCTGCGTGTAGACCAGTTTATGCAGGAAAGTAAGCGATCTTAGGAACAACAATTGCTGTAAGGAGATGCCATACAGAGATAAACAGTATTCAGAGATGGAATCGCGCCGTCTCAAGCCAAATACATAACGAGTAACGCTATTAAAAAAGGTGTTAAGCTTTCGTCTACTTACCGAGTCGCAATTAGCAAACAACTCACAGCCGTAGAGAATGCCAGGAACAAGATAAGTCTTTGCCAAGAGAGACCTAACCCGTAGCGGAGTAAGCGACTGAGTGGCCCAGAGAGCACGTAATTTTGAATATCCCTGACCAACGACAGAGTCGATACGATTACTCCAAGTCAGAGTGCTGTTAATAACAACGCCCAAGTTCTTGGCATAAGGAACGAATTCCAGTCTAGAGTCGTTAATGTATATACCGACATCACATGAAAAACGAGACAGCCTGTTTCTGATAACCACACACTTGGACTTTACAGGGTTGAGACACAGGCCATTGGCTTTCGCCCACGTGCTGACTCTTGACAGATCATGATTAAGCAGACGTATGTTTTCAGCAATCTCATCCCTCGGACTGCCGATATATATTTGTACATCGTCAGCGTACATATGTACCTCACAATAAGACAATTGACCCGCCAAGTCGTTACTGTACAATGAAAAGAGAAGAGGACCCAGAATTGATCCCTGAGGAACACCTTTTGAAACAAGCAGAGGTGCCGATAGAGAAGACTTATAACTGACGGACTGAGTGCTGTGTGACAGGTACGACAAAATAAGACGAACGGACGTAGAGGAAAAATTGTAAAGATGTCTCATCTTATCACATAACAAGGAATGATCCACAGTGTCAAATGCCTTAGAATGGTCAAGAAGAACAAGGAAATTTATCTTGTCATTCTCCAAATTGACCCTGATCCTCTCAGTGACCTCTGCCAAGGCAGTTACGCAGCTGTGGTAAGGTCGAAATCCGGACTGTCTCACATATAACAAAGAGTTCTCGTTGACAAAAGACGACATTTGCAAATACAACAATTTCTCAAAGACCTTTGACAAGTAACAAAGAATCGCAATTGGTCTATATTCCTTGGAATTTTTAGGCAGTGGGATGACTTTGGCATGTTTCCACGCTAATGGAAAGTAACTCGTGGTCAAAATCCTATTGAAAACATAGGTTACATGAGGAATAATAAGGGGGAGCAAGAGTCTTACAAATCTAGGATCAATGCCATCAGATCCGACAGCGTTAGACTTTACAGTCGCGACGCACTCAAGGACATCGGTGGGACCAATACAGCTGAAGCCAAAACCAGAGTCGTCATCGAGGGAGGGGGAGACATTGAAGCCATAGAAATTGGGATCAACTGGGATCTGTGGGACATTAACAAAAGCATCGTTAAGCTCATTGATGTCCAAGTTTGTTGAACATCTATTAGTATCTTTCCCAATTTCTATGTCTCGAATAACCTTCCACGTTCTCTTGGAGCCTATTGCAGAAGTAAAGCGTCTGTAATAGTAGTCTTTCTTGGCTATCTTGATCAACTTATTGACATGGTCTCTTGCTAAGCGAAAGGCATCATGTAACTCAGGCGTCCTGAAACGTCTCCACCTGCGATGCGACATATTCCTCACGTGAATAGCCGAACGAATATCCCGGGAGAACCACGGTTTCGATCTGGAGGACACTTCTCTAGTCTTGAGTGGAACCGTTAGTTCCTGTTGTGTTTGCAGCTTTTCAATGTCGAGCTTCCGAGCAGTGTCAGATCATACTTTCCTCGCCATGTTCAAACGCCTGCGAACCTTTGCTGCAACAAGGTAATGAGCCGATTCAATATTCGCTCCACCGATCGGTCGTACATCTACAATAACATGCTGGATGAATGTCTACCATCATTCACAACGTTATAAAGTTCGTTTCTCGTGTTTTGATCGGTAGACAGCCATGTGTCTTTATGAATATTTTTGTATTGAAATCTGGTGCTGCTAACTACCATGTTTGTTGCCGCGGCGAAATCTATTATCCTCAACTCATTTTCGGACGTTATCTCGTGGAGGCTTAACTTTACGACTGTTGGACCAAAGATGTCTTCCTTACCTATCTTCACATTAAAATCTCACAGAACCATTTTAATATCATGGGCGGGAAATATCCTTGATCTGCTCGTCCTTGGCTTCCGTCGGGAATGGGCTCAAATAAGGCTGATATTGAAGAATTTGGCTTTTATGCGGATTGTAGCTAGCCTTTCATCCACCTGAGTAAAGCTTGAGACGAGGTGTTTCAGTCTCCGACTAAACACAAATCCACAGCCAAATTCATGCCTCGTGTTATGGCAGCTATAGTATAGTTCTGCACCGTTTGGTGTTGTTGTGACGCCATTCCCAGTCCATCGTACTTCCTGTAAGGCCGTAATATCTGCTTGTACTTTTCTAATACATCCGCCAGCGCGTCTATAGAGTGCGGGCATTCCAAGTACAGGTCCGCAAATCATGGTCCTTTTTTCGTTTGCGTGGGTCGGCAACATTAGTAGGTCTGTTTTTATACCCTCCACCATAAGATGGGGGGTATACCAATTTCGTCATTCTGTTTGTAACTACTCGAAATATTCGTCTGAGACCCCATAAGGTATATATATTCTTGATCGTCGCGACATTTTGTCTCGATCTAGCCATGTCTGTCCGTCTGTCCGTCTGTCCGTCCGTCCGTCCGTCTGTCCGTCTGTCTGTCGAAAGCACGCTAACTTCCGAAGAAGTAAAGCTAGCCGCTTGAAATTTTGCACAAATACTTCTTATTAGTGTAGGTCGGTTGGTATTGCAAATGGGCCATATCGGTCCATGTTTTGATATAGCTGCCATATAAACCGATCTTGGGTCTTGAATTCTTGAGCCTCTAGAGTGCGCAATTCTTATCCGATTGGAATGAAATTTTGCACGACGTGTTTTGTTATGATATCCAACAACTGTGCTAAGTATGGTTCAAATCAGTCGATAACCTGATATAGCTGCCATATAAACCGATCTTGGGTCTTGACTTCTTGAGCCTCTAGAGTGCGCAATTCTTATCCGATTGAAATGAAATCATTATTTGAATTATCCGATTTGCCTGAAATTTTGTACGACGGATCCTCTCATGACCATCAACAAACGTGTTTATTATGGTCTGAATCGGTCTATTGCCCGATACAGCTCCCATATAAATCGTTCTCTCTATTTTAGTTCATGAGCCCGCCATGGGCGCAATTCTTATTCGAATTGGCTGAAATTTTACACAGGTCTCCAACATATAATTTAATTGTGGTCCAAACTGGACCATATCTTGATATCGCTCTAATATCAGAGCAAATCTTTTCTTATATCCTTTTTTGCCTAAGAAGAGATGCCGGGAAAAGAACTCGACAAATGCGATCCATGGTGGAGGGTATATAAGGTTCGGCCCGGCCGAACTTAGCACGCTTTTACTTGTTAATATTCTTTTGTTTCTCATAGTGATTCTTTTAGTTTTCCGTGGCGGGTTACTGGCCCAGCGACCCAACCGCATGGGATTTGTGGGATCGCATATGTATCCTCCGTTGTCGCGAGCCGCTTGCTCCAAGATCCGCTTGCTCCAGCCGCCCCAAACCTGGGAACAAACGCTGATGTTGGCCATTGCTTGTTTGAAGGCACCAATAACTTGCACCACCTGTGTGGTGCTAGTTATCCCGTGTCGGCCGGGTGCCCCCATCGGTAAACATGTCATTTTTGGGAGTGGGGTAGGCGCCATGTGGTCGAATTGTTATATCAAGTTCTTCGTCTGATCTTAAATACCTTTCATTTGATATCCATATTGCCCCAATCAGTAAATTTGTCCGTTTGGGTGGGTTTTAGGGTAGAGCGTCCGCTACTGTTATATGATCCCAAACTTTTATAAAAATTTTGTGTTTTTGGGTTACCAAAATGTGGCATACAAAATTTCACTTAAATCGATGAAATCATTTCCGACATCTGGCGTTTCTTAAAATTGTGGTAAGAGAAAGGGTCCGCACTGCTCGCGGATATCACAAAAATTGAGTAGAGTAGTTTTTACCGGGGAGCTATGCTCTATTATCTGTGAAAATTTTATGAAAATCGGTTCAGCCGTTTTTGAGTCTATTCGGAAAAAACAAACAAAGAGCAACACTTGCATTTTTATACACACCACCATAGGATAGGAGGAATATTCATTTAGTCATTCTGTTACACAGTGACCTAAACTAATCCGACCAGAATATGATCCAGATCAGACTTTATTTAGATATAGCTGCCATATAGGTCGATCTTCCAATTTAGGGTCTTAATACCATAAAAAGCGGATTTATTTCGCTGAAGATGTGGTTTGGGTTCTCGGGACTTGAATACGATCCAGACCAGCTACTTTTTAGATATAACTATGGATATGGTAGTGGAGTTATCCAAAATTCGGCACGGCCAAGCTTAGGTTAGCTTAGGTTGAAAACAGGGTGCGGATATTACACCACCCTATGTTACCATAGACATACACCTAAACCATTAATCGGCTTGTTGTGCGCTCTAAATACTAAAAAGTGACATGAAAAAAGAAATCTAAGTCAGGTATTCCGTGCTACTTACAAATTCACTAATTGTATTCCATACCACGCCTCTATGTTGGCTCATGTCTGGTATTGTGCCGCAACCTAGGCGCGTAGACCCGAAAGGCTTCGGGTTAACCAAGTTCATTGACGTCAGTCCTCTGGCCTTCACTGCCAAATCGTCTGCTTTTTCATTCCCACTTACACCTCTATGGCCAAGCACTCAAACGATGTGTATAACATGATCATGACCGTGTAATATGATCCAAGACTGTGCCGCTGGCAGCAGTGCCTCGCACTCGACCTCAAGTGTCGTCTCAGGTATTCGATCGGAAACCTCTTCCATTCCTTCCAGGTTCATTATCGTAACCTTGATTATACCGCGATGGTATGACCTGCTCCTATCCTCTTTACATTCTCTCATCGCTTTAAGTGTCATAGCTACAGTGGCTGCCTCATACTTAATCTGTATTGCCAGAATACTCTCTAGTGCTCTAATGGGCGCGGTCTCATCGCTCCGCCCATGCCAAAGCAATGTGGTATATTCTCTGATCTTTTCTAGCTGTTACTCTTTGATATGCACATACGAAGGTATAACCCCTAACAAGTAAAAGCGTGCTAAGTTCGGCCGGGCCGAATCTTATATACCCTCCACCATGGATCGCATTTGTCGAGTTCTTTTCCCGGCATCTCTTCTTAGGCAAAACAGGATATAAGAAAAGATTTGCTCTGCTATTAGAGAGATATCAAGATATGAGATTAAATTATATGTTGGAGACCTGTGTAAAATGTCAGCCAATTCGAATAAGAATTGCGCTCTTTGTGAGCTCAAAAAGTAAAATAGAGAGATCGATTTATATGGGAGCTGTATCGGGCTATGGACCGATTCAGACCATAATAAACACGTATGTTGATGGTCATGAAAGAATCCGTCGTACAAAATTTCAGGCAAATCGGATAATAATTGCGGCCTCTAGAGGCTCAAGAAATCAAGATCCCAGATCGGATTGGTACAATATGGGACTTAAATGAAAGGAATTTGCTAGTAGAATACGAAACTGGTGTTCACATATGGTGATAAGTTTCAGTGGGCACTTCCCATCTTCAAAACCACCAAGATCATGATCCCAAAATGTTTCCACAGTGTAATTATTAGAAAGGACCATTTGGGGTTATATGTGAGTATCTCATCGGTACCGAGACCGATTCGGGAAAAGATCTTTGTGATTCGCTTTCACGGAAGTGAATGTAAGGGAGGTGGATGCTGTGTTTCAAGGAGATGAGACTTCAGATGGCTTCTTAATGGAGTCAGAAACGGTATTGTGGTTTATTTCGAGATACACGACACCTCCACGTCGTTGAGACTGCCGGACCTGTAAACGGTATTGCAGGCAAAGGTCTGTGCCAATACGATAGCTGCAAATGAAATCCTAGGAGATGATTTGCCGCCTCCAAAACTTATGAGTATGAGGAGACGATCAAGGATTTGCTCTGCTCATGTCCAGTTGTAGAGAAACACAACTACTCGCTTTTCTCTGATTTCTGAGACCTTGCAGATGTGTCTCCGGGAAATTTCTTCAGAAATGTCGATAAGACGGTATGGTTTTGATGGAGGATGAAATAATATACTGCACACGCGATCATTTCTCTGCCATTTTGGAACAGATAGAAATGTCTTCATGAAATTTTACATCGTTATAGCTGAGGTGTTATCCAGATTATATGTAATTTCAGGGTCCTAGAAGTTCGAACTGTCTAAAGCGCATTTATGGTCCGATTTTAAAAATTTTTTTGCTGAAACAAAAGGTTGAATTTAAGTTCTATTATTTGGGTAAAACCCAAAACGAAGCCAATGGCAGCTATATCAGGTTATGAACCGTTTTGAACCTTATTTGACACAGTTGTTGAAAGTAAGAATAAAATACGTCATGCAAAATTTCAGCCAAATCGGATAGGAATTGCGCCCTCTAAAAGCTCAAGAAGTATAGACCCAAGATCTGTTTATATGACAGCTATATCAAGTTATGAACCGATTTGAACCATACTTGGCACAGTTATTGGATATCATAACAAAATTGGAATTTAATTCCAATCGGATAAGAATTGCTCACTCTAGAGGCTCAAGAAGTCAAGACCCTAGTTCGGTTTATTTACCAGCTATATCAAAACCAACCGACCTACACTGATAGGAAGTATTTGTGCAAACTTTCAAGCGGCTATCTTTACTCCTTCGGAAGTTAGCGTGCTTTCGACAGACGGACGGACATGGCTAGATTGACATAAAATGTCGTGACGATCAAGACTATATGTACTTTATGGGGTCTCAGACGAATATTTCGAGTAGTTACAAACAGAATGACGAAATTAGTATACCCCCATCCTATGGTGGAGGGTATACAAAAACACTTTTGTGAAAAATAAAATTCAAATTGAAAATATCATGAAACCAATACTACTGAAGATATCATTTTATTTTCACAAATTTGTAGATGAATGAATATCTTTTTAAAAAGTGAGTAAAAATTTTGGACACCTATCTTGAGGAAAACACCCAAAATCCCCGCACTAGGGAAAGATGTTTGCAAAATCGGCATTTTTTAGTAAAATGTCCGTAGATAGCGAAAAAAATTGTTTGCATGCAATTTGTTATTACTTGGGGCAATGAAAATCTTATCTTATATATAAAAATCAACTTGTATTTGTAGGTTTGTTTGTTTATTTGCTTGTGTGCTTGTTTGTTTGTTTGTATGTTTGTGTGTTCCTTATAGACTCAGAAACGGCTGAACCGATTTTCTTGAAATTTTCACAGATAGTGCATAATGACCCCGTGGTGAAAATAGGGCACTGCATTTTTTGATATCTGAAGGGGGGACGGACCCTCCCCTTTACCCTAATTTTCAGAAACGCCAGATCTCGGAGGTGGGTGGTTCATTTAAACGAAATTTTGTGTGCTCTCATATGGTTCCCTAAAAATAAAAATTTGGTATCCAAATTTCGGATGGGGTACCTAGGGGGGCTGCCCCACCCTAAAACCTACCAAACATGTATTTAGATCAATCACGACAAAATGAGACTCAAATGAAAGGTATTTAGAATAAGAAAACGTATCTGATATACAATTGTCGGACCAAGTGTTAGGGGGACCACCATAAGCCCCAAAACACCCTTAATTCGGACATATTTACCGACCATGGCAATATGGGACTCAAATTAAAGGTATTTGCGAGTTGAATACGAATCTGACATCCAAGTGTGGGACCACGTTTCCAGGGGTCCACCCCTTTCCCAAAACACCCCCCAAGCAGGACTTATTTACTGACCATGGGAATATGGGGCTTAAATAAAAGGTATTTGAATGCATAATACGAATCTGATATCCAAATATGGGACCAAGTGTTTGGGGGTACAAATTTGCGACCATAGCAATATGGGGCTCAAATGAAAGATATTTAGGAGTAGAGCACGAATTTGATATCAATATTGGGGATAAGTGTCTATGGGGCCACCCCACCCCCACAACACCACCCAAATAGGAAATATTTCTTGAATATTTTCAAGGCCAACTCACTGAGTAGCCGGCTATCCCCAAAAACACCCTTCAAGCCGGTAATTTTTGCCGACTATGGAAATATGGGGCTCAAATTAAAGGTATTTGGGAGTAGACCACGTATCTGATATCAACATTAGGGACCAACTATTTAGGGGACGTCCAACCACCATAACAACCCCCAAATAGGACGTAATTGCTCACCAAGACAATTTGGGTCTTAAAGAGAGTGGAACTAAATATTTATAGTTTTTAGAGCCAATACTCCAAACCGGACATATTTGCAGACTTTAGCAAAAAGGAGTTTAAAAGAGATTAGAAAACGAATTTGATATCCAATTTTGAGGCCAATGGCAATATGGGGTTCAAATAAATGATATATAGTTACATGAGAATAGAGCACGTTGCTGATACATTTTTCGGGCTTAGTGTTTGGGGGACCACTCCAATCCCCAAAACACCCCTAAATCGGGCATATTTACCGACCATGTCAGTGTGGAGCTTAAATGAAAGGTATTTGGGGGGTAGAGCAAGAATTGATAACAACTTTCGAGACCAATTTGCGGGGCGTCTATTTGGGAGTAGAATACGAATTTGATATCCAAATGTACGACCATGTATTTAGGGCATCAACCCTTCCCCAAAACACCCCCCAAAGGGTAAAAAATTTTCGACCATGGCAATATGTGGCTCAAATGAAAGGTATTTAAGATTAGAAAACGAATTTGATTACCTATTTTGTGGCCATGTGTTTGGGGGACGCCTCATCGTGTAAACTCCCCTAAATCAATGGCAATATGGGATTTAAATAAATGGTATTTGAAAGAACAGCACGATGCTGATATTTTTTAGGACGAAGTGCCTGGGGGATGACCTCACCCTCGAAAACACCCCTAAGTAAAATATTATGAGAATATCGGGCTGAAATAAAGTATTTTAAGAATAGAGTACACCTTACATTCAAACTTCAAATTCGTAGACCAATAAAGATCATATGGGATTCAGATAAGCGCATTTATATTGTTAAACTGTTAGTCAAGCGATATACTATTTTCGTAGCATGGTATTTCACTAAAAGCTCTTTAATTGTCGAAAATAAATATTTCAAGGAAATTTTGTTCCATATAAAGTAAAAGAAGGCGCAGCGAAGCGTACCCGGGTCAGCTAGTACATGATAAAATGAAAAAATTTTTGCTTTTTATTTTATACTATTATTTATGTCATTTGGCATATTATGTTGGAAGATTTTAATTTGTTGATTATTACCGAAAGGAAATGATCAACTGAGCCTTGTTAACATAGACATTGCGACCATTGGTATACATTTGCGAAAACTCTCTCGTTAATTTTATTGCTCTGCTAATGCCCATAGCTACTGGCCTTGTAGCAGTTTCTACTTATACCGATATTTTATGAAAAAAACCATATGGAATGTAAACAGCCACTGGGACATATCTCCATTTGCTTACTGTTCAATATCTCATTCAAGAGGTTCCATCAATCTGGCTGCTGCAACATTTCTTGTGGTCTACCCTTGACCAAAAAAGTTTGTAGACGATATGGGAGTAAGCGCAGAAAAAATGGAGAACATGTTGAGGCTTTTGACGAAAACGCATTTTCCGCAGGAGACGGCACTCACGGAGATACCGGAATCTTGAAAAAATGAGGTTGACCGAAGGCTTATCATTGCAGAACATATGGTAATGGAAACCTTGTGGAGCTTCAACCCATTTAAGTCACCCGGATCTGATGGAATATTAACGGCGTTACTACAGAAGGAGGCGCACTATCTGGCGCCCTTCTGACTACTATTTTCGGACTTGCGTATACTCCGAAAGGCTGACGGAAGGCAAGACTGGCATTTAAACCCAAGCCCTACAATGCAAGTTATGCGACATTAAAGTCCTACAGACTTACAAGCCTTACGTCCATTCTACTCGAACCCAAGGAACGTACTGTGAATACCATGTGGAAGTGGATGAGGATACATCCAGCTAACAGCTTACATACAAACAGCATGCCTATATCAAAGGAAAGTTTGTGGCGACAGCTTGTACCAGGTTTTGCATATAATAGAAGAATCCTTCGATGCCAAGACGTAGACATTGGCGGTATGCATAATGTTAAATCTGAAATATGCCTGCTCACGAGAAAAAAGAATGTGGGCCAATTTGACGCACCACATTTCCTCAATAGAACGACATGGATATCTGACAAGGTAAAATACTTAGGAGTGTTCTTGAACAGGAAACTATTGGAAGTGCCACATTCAGAAGCATAGTGAAAATGCTCACAGATGTTGGGCACTATGAAGACGGGTAGAAGGCTCGAAATGGGACCTGAGGATAGTCTACTGGCTCTACAGAAGCGTGATTGGACCGATACTTACTTACGCATCAGTGGTTTGGTGGATAGCGATGGAGAAAAAGTGCAACGGATGAGTAATGCCACAGGTTCAGAGAACATGTTATCTCGGGCGATGAGAACCACGCCAACTAGGGAGCTGGAGACTATTCTATATATCCGACCCATATTCATACTGATTAAGTGTGAGGCCCCCAGTGTGGCTATGACACTTAGGCGATGGGAGAATGGATAGAGAATTAAAGCAGGTCACACCATCGCGGTATAATAGAGGAGACGACAGGAAATCTAAAAGCAATAGAAGAGGTTTCCGATTGAATATCTGCGACGTACTAAAGGTCGATTGAGAAGCACTACTGCCATCGGTACAGTCTTGGATTGACGGAACCCTAGTATTGCCATCCGGAAGTTCATGTTACACGGATGGATCAAACCTAGAAAACAGAGTTGGCCTGGGGGTCTACATTGGGAACCCAGGGACTGATGTCTGTTTCTGACTGACTGACTGACTACCGTTATTATGGTAGGTGGCCATTTCCTTTCTACTTACTTTTACGGATCTCATTCAAAGAGCTTTTATGAAGCTGCTCGCATGGAACCGATTCGCAATCTATATAAGGTTGTAAACCTATTTGAACCATACATGTCGTGGTTGTTGGAAGCAAAATCTCGGGCCCGAACCCACCCTCGCTCATAATTATTTTGCCTAATGAAAAATATGTTAATTAAATTTGTGGCATGTGGCACCGTGGCACCGTCTTGTTGAAATCATATGTCATGCAACTTCAGTTCTTGCATTTTGGACAAAAAAAAGTTGGATATCATCTCACTGTAGCGCTCACCATTCACAGTTACGTTACGATCAGCATCGTCTTTGATGAAGTACGTTCCAATGATGCCATCAGCCCATTTACCACACCAAACTGTGACTTTTTCTGGATGAATTGGTAGCTCTTGCAATGCTTCTGACTGATCTTTACTCCAAATTCGATAATGCTCCTTATTTACGTACCTATTGAGCCAAAAATGAGCTTCGACCATAAAATGGAAGAAGCGCGTGATGAACTTTCTTAACGGATCATGCATTTTGATAATAAAATTCAATAATTTGCAAGCGTTGTTCGTTTGTAAGACGATTCATGGATAAATTATAGACCAAAGTCAAGATGTTTGACAGTGAAACAAAACACGACACGTGCGTGAGATGTTTAAACCAGTGTTGCCAAAAAAGGTAATAGCTAAAAAATTACCCTTTACGAATTCAATCTGACGTAATCGAAACAAGGCCACTTTCACTCTATAACATACCCCTAGTTGATCAAGCTGAAAGTTTAAAACTAGTCGGAAAACTTTCTGTTACAAAAGACAACCCCGAAGCAGGATCAATCAATGCTCGCGCAGGATACGAAAAACCATTAAGAACAAAATTGACCATAGCAGTTCCTAAAAGAACTGCTTTATTCTGCGATACATTAAATACCTGTCGAGGTGCACCCGCAGTCGAACTTGTTGACTAGGTTTGTTCTATAGAGGGAGAAATTGCAGGTCAAATACTAGGAAACGGTTGTGTTGAAGGTCTAGACGAAGAGTATGCAGATATAGAACCCAGAACCCACAACGTGTTTAGCCGCTGGTTAGATTTAAACAAGAGTGTCTACTACAGCAACGTTAAGTTCATGGCCTGAACTAAACAATTGAAACGCAACCTGTGACGTTTAGTCAACGTGGAGCGATCAGAAGGCGACATATCCTCAAATCTTGGGCAAGCCGAAAGTTTGTGACTTTTCTTTGTACAAAGCATACATGAAGGTTGGGATGAAGGTCGAGGCATTAAAGAAGAAGGCGCTTTACTAACATGATTCTAAACCTTCTTGTTATTGACGCTTTTCCAATTATCGTCAGCTCAAGGTCGTGAAGACAAAACAAAAATCAAATCTTTACCGACAGTAAGGCGTCCAATTCTGCCCACTACGACAGGACATCCTGATCTTTCACGCTCCGTTCCCACAAAGTCTGGGTTACCTTAGGCAAGCTTTGAAGACAAATGAAATCCAGAATTTGATCACAGTTGCCCGTCGAAACCTCAAAAGTTCATAAAGCCGAGAGATATCCGTTTATTCCAACCTGAATAGATTTCAATCCCGAAGAAGTCCGTGTGGACCATATCACTAGGAGGAGGAGCGACGAACGTACCTACACTCCTGAAACTGCGATCAGCATTTCCAGACAAAATCCAACTCATCGGTACTAAAAAATTCTCCGCTGCCTGTGAATAGTCAAGATATTTGTTAAACCTTTACTGGGTCTTTTTCAACAATTTATTAAGCTCGTTAGAGCGAACCTCAATACTAAAAATGTCGAGTCTCTAATCTTTAACACCACTAAAATGAGCGTTGAATTTAACGACGGCATCCGAGGACTTAATCAAGACTTTAGGAGTCAAGGGCATACTTAACTAATGCTTCGAGAGAAAAGCTAGAACAAAGTCAAATATCTATAAGACAATCTGTTTTAAAGATAGCAAAACAACAAACAAACGTTCTATTAACTAACGAAATTATTCTCCACAACCGAGAACTAAAGCTCTATCCCAAGAATTTCATAAGGAAAACGAGATCTTTCGGAAAACCCCCCAAAAATCGAAATTGCCTATTTAAAGTTGAACAAACCAAAAGAAGGATGTACAAGAAATTAAACTATTCCGAATTCAAGAGACCTTCTTACGATAACGATCAAAAAGTTCAATGAAATATAAAATAAATATGCAAATATCTAAATATAACAGAAATTATATAAAGGGTGATTTTTTTGAGGTTAGGATTTTCATGCATTAGTATTTGACAGATCACGTGGGATTTCAGACATGGTGTCAAAGAGAAAGATGCTCAGTATGCTTTGACATTTCATCATGAATAGACTTACTAACGAGCAACGCTTGCAAATCATTGAATTTTATTACCAAAATCAGTGTTCGGTTCGAAATGTGTTCAAATTTTGACAAATTTTGTTCAGCGATGAGGCTCATTTCTGGTTGAATGGCTACGTAAATAAGCAAAATTGCCGCATTTGGAGTGAAGAGCAACCAGAAGCCGTTCAAGAACTGCCCATGCATCCCGAAAAATGCACTGCTTGGTGTGGTTTGTACGCTGGTGGAATCATTGGACCGTATTTTTTCAAAGATGCTGTTGGACGCAACGTTACGGTGAATGAACACATTTCGAACCGAACACTGATTTTGGTAATAAAATGCAATGATTTGCAAGCGTTGCTCGTTAGTAAGTCTATTCATGATAAAATGTCAAAGCATACTGAGCATCTTTCTCTTTGACACCATGTCTGAAATCCCACGTGATCTGTCAAATACTAATGCATGAAAATCCTAACCTCAAAAAAATCACCCTTTATATAGCTATCGTACGATTTGCAGTCGAACACAGCTATAATTGAACATTATTTGTTTCAAATACTCGAAAACACCTAAAATTTCAAGAGAATAAAGTTCAAAATGTTGTCCTACGATAAATCGACGCTTCATCACATTTGAAACCAATAGTGTATAGGGTGCCTTAAGAACAGTGTGATCGATTATTATAACTCAATGATCGATACTCGAAGCACGACACGTTTGATTGATCGTCAAAAAATCACCTCTAACCAAATAAAAACAAAAACAAATGCAATATTTTATTGAAAAAAATCCATTTTATTTGGAGAATTATTGGAGTAAACGATTTATATAAAATGTTATGCCTTCCATTTCGGATACAACAATCTTTAGAAAGGCCTATTTCTGCAATTCATTATATTTGCCTTTCTCCAAGGAGAAGTTCCAGCAACTAGACTTTTTTAATTGGACATGGAAATCTCTAATATGCGACGCAAGCAAAAATAAAAAAAGAAAAAACCGGTTTCCATGAGTTTGCTTGCCATCATTGGATTTTAACAATGTGCATTCAGTACTAAGTCAGAAGTCAAAGAAATCACATTCTTATTTTCTCGGAAATAGGTTTGGTTTTTTTTTTAATCAAGATGAGTCCACATGTATTCATCTTGTTGCTCATATTGGCCATTATAAGAGCACACACCGCCAGTTTGTATACAGTGCCACAGTGTTCCAATTCAAAACTTGTACCACATACACAATACGGAGAATATGAGAAACGAGTGATATGTAGTGGTATACAAAGCCTAAAAGACTTGAGCTCTTTGGTGAAAAATGATTGGAAGCAGCTGATAATTTTTAACCCCGAAAAACAACAATTTTTAATTGACGGTAGTTTAGTATACACATTGTCCTTGAAGTCTAAGGAAATAAAAGTTTATTTTTTTAGATGTTCAAGATATATTTAGTCCTTTGGAGCACTTAGATTTATCACAGGCCGGGCAGATTTCAATCGACGACACCGGATTCAAGGCATTGACAAATATGCTGACACTGAATATCTCTGGCTGTGAAATTGAATCATTGAAAGGCTCCCATTTTAATACATACAACAAATTGGAAAATTTGGACGCAAGCTGGAATTTTTTGGAAGAACTTAGTTTTGATCTAAAAAGCAAAATCCTTTACTTGCAAAGTGCAAATTTTTCCCACAACGCAATCAAATCCATTGAACAGGACTCTTGGCAAGTATTTCAGAAACTAAAATATCTGCACTTGGATAACAATGAACTAAGGACGGTGAACTTTTACAACTATCCACAACTGCAAATCTTATCTTTGAGTGATAATCAAATTGTTGAAGTAAGTATGGAATTTCATTGTATATTATATTTTCGATTTATTCATCACTACTGAAAATGATTTTCCAAACTTTAAAACTAATACACTCCACTGTGGTCCGATCTGCACTATATTTGGTATCGATATCGACTCGGCCTTACTACAACTAACTATTTCAAATTTCAAACTCAGATTCACTTTTAAGGGCTTCCAGGCATTAGATCGAATAGGCAGCTATATCCAAGATTGCGCTTCTATGGACCATTTCCGGTTCAGGCATTGAAACGTTAATTATAACTCACAGTTCCAAATTTCAGCGAAATTGAAAATAAATTCGTCTATTATTTGCCCAAACCCCTAAATCAGGAGATCGTCTATATGGCAACTTAATCCAAATGTGATGCGGTTGAAGAGGAGTCAACCTAAACTCACTGCTCCAAATTTCAAAGCAGACTAATAAACACGCATTTTTGTGGCTTAAACTACACAAGCCCAACATATCCAAATTGCATTAAATTGGATAACAGATGCGCATTTCATTAGCTTGTGAGATCCGTATGTATGGCCGACATGTTTATCCAAATCTAATCCGATCTGGCTTGTTCGTGAAGTTAGCACGCGTATGGGCAAAATAGGAATATGTGCAAAATTGTAGCCCACTATATTAATTTTGGAGGGTGGTTGTAAATAGACACACCAACATCGTTAGGTTGAAAAGAGGTTGCGGATACTAATCCGCCCCATGTCACCATGGCCATATGCCTAACCCAGTATGCTCTTTAAATACTATTATGCTCTTTAAATACTAACAAGTAAAAGCGTGCTAAGTTTGGCCGGGCCAAATCTTATATACCCTCCACCATGGGTCGCAATTGTCATGTTCTTTTTCCGGCATTTCTTCTTAGGCAAAAAAGGATATAAGAAAAGATTTGCTCTGCTATTAGGGCAATATCAAGATATGGTCCGGTTTGGACCACAATTAAATTATATGTGTAAAATCTCAGCCAATTCGAATAAGAATTGAGCCCTTTGGTGTCTCAAGAAGTAATATATAGAGATCGATTTATATGGGAGCTGTATCAGTCTATAGACCGATTCAAGCCATAATAAACACCTATGTTGATGGTCATGAGAGGATCCGTCGTACAAAATTCCAGGCAAATCGGATAATAATTGCGACCTCTAGAGGCACAAGAAGCCAAGATCCCAGATCGGTTTATTTGACTGCTATATCAGGTTATGAACCGATTTGAACCTTATTTAATATAGTTGTTGGAAGTAAGAATTAAATACGTCATGCAAAATTTCAGCCATATCCAATAGGAATTGCGCCCTCTAGAAGCTCAAGATGTCAAGGTCCAAGATGGGTTTATATGACTGCTATATCAGGCTATGAACCGATTTGAACCATACTTGGCACAGATGTTGGATATCATAATAACATACTTCGTGCAAAAATGCATTCAAATCGGATAAGGATTGCGCCCTATAGAGGCTCAAGAAGTCAAGACCCAAGATCGGTTTATATGGCAGATATATCAGGTTATGGACCGATTTAAAACATACTAGGCACAGTTGTTGGATGTTATAACAAAACACGTTGTGCAAAATTTCATTCCAATCGGATAAGAATTGTGCACTTTAGAGGCTCAAGAAGTCAAGACCCAAGATCGGTTTATATGGCAGCTATATCAAAACGTAGACCGATTTAAACCATACTTGGCGCAATGGTCGAATATCATAACAGAATATGTGGTGCAAAATTTCATTCCAATCGGATAAGAATTGCGCACTCTAGAGGCTCAAGAAGTCAAGACCCAAGATCGGTTTATATGGCAGCTACAATATATCAGGTTATGGACCGATATAGCCCATTTACAATACCAACCGACCTACACTAATAAGAAGTATTTGTGCAAAATTTCAAGTGGCTAGCTTTTTTCCTTCGGAAGTTAGGGTGCTTTCGACAGACAGACGGACGTCGACATAAAATGTCGCGACGATCAAGAATATATATACTTTATGGGGTCTCATACGAATATTTCGAGTAGTTAGAAACAGAATGACGAAATTAGTATACCCCCCATCCTATGGTGGAGGGTTTAAAAAAGCAACATCGAGAAAGAAAATCTAAGCTAGGATTTAAGTGATACTAACAAAATCCCTAATTGTTTTCCATATCACGCCCGTAAGTCGGTTCATGTCTAGTACTGTGTCACCACCTAAGTGCCGTTGTCCGTTAGCCTCGAAAGCCGGGCAATGACAAAGGAAATGCGGCAACGTCTCATCATCTTCCCCATATGCGCTACACATACTATCACTTTCCGCACTTATTTCGCTTAAGTGAGCTCGTAGTCCTATGTGTTCTGTTATGATACCAAGAGCTTTACTGACCTCCTTCTTACTTCCTGATAGTAATTGCCTCGTCTTCTCATAATTCGGAGCTTCCAATAAAATTTTCGTTTTCCTACCGAGCCTTTCTCTATTCTATAGTGCTACGTGCGTGTCGTCGCCCACACCTGATCTTTAACTTCGGACTGCGTTTCTCCTAAATGCTTCGAGTTAACCAAGTATTGATCATTTGCTTTTTCGTTCTGCCAGGCTCACTCTGTTCTTTAGCTTTGATTCATCCGTGTAGCTTAAACTTCCAGAGGGCAATACCAGAGCTCCGTCAATCCAAGACTGTGCCGTAGGAAGCAGTGCCTTGCGCTCGACCTCAAGTGTCGTCTCAGGTAATCGATCCGAAACCTCGACTATACCGCAGTGATGTGACCAGCTTCTATCCCTTGTCCCATAGCCTTAAGTCTCATAGCCGCAGTGACTGTCTCACACGTAATGTGTATGTGTGTCGGTCGGATATCTAAAACACCCTCCAGTGCTCTAGCGGGCGTAGTCCTCATCGTCCCGACTATGCCAAGACAACATGTTTTCTTAACCTATTGTATAATCCTTACGTCCCACTACTGAGACGAAAGTAAATATTGGTTTAATTTAATTTTTAAGCCTCTAGAGGGCGCAATTCTAATCCGATTTGAATACAATTTTGCACGACGTGTTTTGTTATTATATCCAACAACTGTGCTAAGTATGGTTCAAATCGGTCCATAACTTGATATAGCTGCCATATAAACCGATCTTGGGTCTTGACTTCTAGAGCCTCTAGAGTGCGCAATTCTTATCCGATTGGAATGAAATTTCGCACGACGTGTTTTGTCATGATATCCAACAACTGTGCAAAGTATGGTTCAAATCGGTTCATAACCTGATATAGCTGTCATATAAACCGATCTGGGATCTTCACTTCTTGAGCCTCTAGAGGTCGCAATTATTAACCGATTTGCCTGAAATTTTGTACGACGGATTCTCTCATGACCATCAACATACGTGTTTATTATGGTCTGAATCGGTCTATAGCCCGATGCAGCTCCCATATAAATCGATCTCTCTATTTTACTTCTTGAGCCCCCAAAGGGCGCAATTCTTATTCGAATTGGCTGACATTTTACACAGGCCTCCAACATATAATTTAATTGTGGTCCAAACCGGACCATATCTTGATATCGCTCTAATAGCAAAGGAAATCTTTTCTTATATCCTTTTTTCCCAAAGAAGAGATGCCGGGAAAAGAACTCGACAAATGCGATCCATGGTGGAGGGTATATAAGATTCGGCCCGGCCGAACTTAGCACGCTTTTACTTGTTTTGCCTAAGAAGAAATGCCGGGAAAAGAACTCGACAAATGCGATCCATGGTGGAGGGTATATAAGATTCGGCCCGGCCGAACTTAGCACGCTTTTACTTGTTTTGTTATGATTTTTAACGTCTGTGCCAAGTACAGTTCAAATCGGTAGTTAACCTGATATAGCTCCCACATAACAATAACAACCAGAACGGTAAGGTCACGAACAGTTTTGCAGTGTAAGAAGGAGATTAAAAGCTTCTCTGAGGATGGGAAAATCTGCATCGTTTGGGTGCCGGGCCATAACGGAGTAAGGGGAAATGAAAAGGCGGACGATTTGGCGTTAAAGGCCAGAGGACTGCCGTCAATAAACTTGGTTAACACGAAGCCTTTCGGGTCGACGCTGTCTGAGTTAAGGGAGTGGGCGACGGATCCAGATCGTGAGAAGGCGGGGGTATTACTAAAAGGAATAAGAAGGAGGTAAGTATAGCTATTGGTAGACATGTAGGACTACGAGCTCACTTATGAAAATCGGTGCGACAAGTGATAGCAAATGTAGGGCATGCGGGGAAGATGATGAGACGTTGGAACATTTCCTTTGTAATTGCACGGCTTTTGCGTCTAACAGATAAGGGCACTTAGGTGGAGACACAATACCAGGCATGAACCAACTTCGGGGAGTGATATTGAAAACAATTAAGGATTTTGTAAGTAGCACGGAATTCCTAACTTGAAATTTTCTTTTAAGAGGTTACTTTATAGTTTTTAGAGCGCACATCAAGCCGATCACTGGCTTATGTGTATGTCCACAGCGTGCATCCCCTTTTCAACCTAACCTAGCTCCCATATAAACCAATCTCCCTATTTGACTTCTTGAGTCCTTACAAGCCCGATTTTTTTCCGATTTGGCTGAAATTTTGCATGCGGTGCTATGTTTCTACTTCCAACAACTTTGCCATATCAGTCCATAACCTTATATAGCTCCCATGTAAACCGGTCTCTCGATCATCCTTGTTCGGTTCGTAGGATCTTTAATTTTTGCTGGTTTGACAGAAGTTTGGTATGTACAATAGAATAAAATTATGCTCTTCAACTAAATTTATTTTGCATACATTTATAACAGAATCCATCGTGGTTGGATCTCAAGATTCGGCCTGGCTGCACTTAGCGCGTTTTTACTTGTTATTTAAAGTAATTATTAATGTTTGCCTTGTATGGCCTGTCAAGTGTTTTGATTCCTTTGGACATTTTTCCCAAAGGGAATCGAAGATTTTAGTTTCTAAAATCAATCACAATTCCTTGTACACATAGCCATTGCGGCCATTGATATTGTAGAAGGTGGCGAAAAGTCTTTCGTCAATTTTATTTCTCTGCTAATGCCCACACTGTCGTGGCTACATTTTTGCTCATATCGTTACTATATGAAAACAAGTAAAAGCGTGTTGAGTTCGGGCGGGTCGAATCTTGGGAACCCACCACCATGGATTCTGCTAAAAATGTATACAAAATAAACTTATGCCCTTCAACATAATTTTATTCTACATACCAAACTTCTGTCAAACTAAAAAAAATAAAGCTTCTACCCACCGAACAAGGATAATCGAGAGACCGGTTTATATGGGAGCTATATCAGTTTTTAGACTAATTTGGACCGTACTTGGCACAGTTGTTGGAAGTCGTAATAGACAACCCATGATATATTAACGGTAGTCATTTTACGAAAACAACAGATTATTAGCAGTTAGCCTACTCTTCTGTAATAACAGCAAAATTAACTAACAATCAGCAGATAGTGTTTACTGTTTTCGGCAGACTTTTTTCTATGAGTGTGGCAGCTATTCCAATCTCTAGATTAAACATCTTTCAACTATGAAGGAAACTTTTAAAATTTCGCCTTATTAGAATATTTTATACAAAATTTTTTAGTAAATAATGTTTTTCTTAAGAAAATATCACAGTATTTATCTACTCCACCGGTTTTGTCAAAAAGTTAAACCGGTTTTAGGATAAATCCGATTTCTTGATCACCCTACATCTTCTGCTATTTTCAAACAGCAAAATGTTGATTTCATCCTCAAAATGCCAAAAATACTTTAAAAATCGTATATATGTTTGCTAAAGGGCTTCAGAATACAATTTTACCAATCTTTCCACATTTTGATAATATTTAAAAGATTTGAAATAACACCAGACAAAATTTTTCGGTGCAGACCATGGAGGTGCCAACAAGACTCGCCACCGTCACATATGAAGGGTGTTTTTTTTGATGTTAGGATTTTCATGCATTAGTATTTGACAGATCACGTGGGATTTCAGACATGGTGTCAAAGAGAAAGATGCTCAGTATGCTTTGACATTTCATCATGAATAGACTTACTAACGAGCAACGCTTGCAAATCATTGAATTTTATTACCAAAATCAGTGTTCGGTTCGAAATGTGTTCATTCACCGTAACGTTGCGTCCAACAGCATCTTTGAAAAAATACGGTCCAATGATTCCACCAGCGTACAAACCACACCAAACAGTGCATTTTTCGGGATGCATGGGCAGTTCTTGAACGGCTTCTGGTTGCTCTTCACTCCAAATGCGGCAATTTTGCTTATTTACGTAGCCAGATTCAACCAGAAATGAGCCTCATCGCTGAACAAAATTTGTCAAAATTTGAACACATTTCGAACCGAACACTGATTTTGGTAATAAAATTCAATGATTTGCAAGCGTTGCTCGTTAGTAAGTCTATTCACGATGAAATGTCAAAGCATACTGAGCATCTTTCTCTTTGACACCATGTCTGAAATCCCACGTGATCTGTCAAATACTAATGCATGAAAATCCTAACCTCAAAAAAATCACCCTTTAGTACGTGTAAGCCAAGAATGTCTAAAAAAATATGTTTCGCATTTAACTACGTCCACACAGTGAATGTTTTATTCACCAGATGCCAATCCGAGAGACTTTTTATTTAAGCCATTTTAGAGTGGAAGGTGAGGACTAAATATTGGGTTGCCCAAAAAGTAATTGCGGTTTTTTTTTAAAAGAAAATAAATGCATTTTTAATAAAACTTAGAATGAACTTTAATCAAATATACTTTTTTCTAAAGCAAGCTAAAAGTAACAGTTGATAACTGACAGAAGAAAGAATGCAATTACAGAGTCACAAGCTGTGAAAAAATTTGTCAACGCCGACTATATGAAAAATCCAATTACTTTTTGGGCAACCCAATATATGCCAGTATGGTTGCGCTGAAGAAATGCCGTCGGATTACATGCTAGCAGACTGCCACACTTTTTTGACCGATTCGTAGCAACAGTCAAGGCAAAAAGTGTTCATATCAAGCAGGGGTGAATGGATTCTGAAATATGAATTACCTCTTCACATTTTTGTTATTTGAATCAGGAAAAAACATTTTCACACAAAGCAAGTAAAAAGGCGTTAGGTTCGGCCCGGCCGAACATTGGATACGCACCACCTCGGGTATATATGTAAACCACGTTTTGTCATAATCCGGTGCAAATGCATAATTAATGGCCCGATAGCATCTATATCGAAATATGGTCTGATTTCGACCAATTCGGCACGGACATTGAGTGGTCATTGTCATTGTTCAATTTTGTAGAAGAAAGTATTGGTCATTTTGGTAGCTATATCTAAATAAAGACCGATCTGAACCATATACGGATGTCGAAAAGCCTAACATAAGTCACTGTGTCAAATGCTCCTTTTATGGGCCCAAAACATTAAATCGAGAGTTCGGTCTATATGGCAGCTATATCCAAATCTGGGCCGATCTGAGCCATATTGAAGAAGGATGTTGAACTCACTGTCCCAAATTTTGGCGAAATCGGACAATAAATGAGCCTTTTATGGGCACAAGACATTAAGTCAAGAGATCGGTTTCTATGCCAGCTATTTCCAAATCTGGACCAACTTGAGCTAAATTTCAGAAAGATGTCTAGGGGTCTAACACAACTCACAGTCCCAAATTTTCGCGACACCGGACAATAAATGCGACTTTTATAGGCCCAAAACCTTAAATAGAAAGATCGGTCTATATGGCAGCTATATCCAAATCTGACCGATCGGAGCTAAATTGAAGAACGATGTCGAGTGGCTTAATCTGTCTATATGGGAGTTATATCATGATATTGTCCGATATAGTTCATCTTTGAACTTAACATGCTTATTGACAAAAAAAAAAAAAAGAATATATCCACAGTTTCAGCTCAATATCTCTATTTTTAAAGACTGTAGCGTGATTTCAACAGGCAGACAGACGGACATGGCTAGATCGTCTTAGCTTTTTACGACAATAAAGAATATACAATATATGCCTTGTAGGGTCGGATATGGATATTTCGATGTGTTGCAAACGGAATGACAAAATGAATATAACTCCATCCTTCGGTGGTGGATATGAAAATGTGGATGTTGGAATTAAAAACACTTCGTGTCAGCTGCCCTGTATTGTTATGAATTTAAAAATGTGTACACCTGTTGTTGCCATGGTTCATCACTTTTTATTCCCCTTACTTCCGAGTAGTATTTTGGTTAAATCTGCGAATCATTATTATACCCCCCACCATAGGATGGGGGTATACTAATTTTGTCATTTCGTTTGTAACACTTCGAAATATTCGTCTAACATCTCATATGATATTTTAAGTCGATCTAGCCATGTTCGTCCGTCTGTCGAAAGCACGCTAACTTTCGAAGAAGTAAAGCTAGCCGCTTGAAATTTTGCACAAATTCTTCCTATTAGTGTAGATCAATTGAGATTGTAAATGGATAATATCGGTCCCTGTTTCGATGTATCTGCCATATTAATCCGTCTTGAACCGATTTGGCTGAAATTTTGCACATATCGTTTTAGTATGAGATCAAACAACTGTGCCAAGTATGATCTAAATCAGTCCATTACTTGATATTGCTGCCATATAAACCCAAAACCCGGTTAGACTTCTTGAGCCGCTGTTGTTATCTAATTTGGGTGAAATTTTGCAGTCCTAGACAGCGCAATTCTTTTCCAATTTAGCTGAACTTTTGCATATGCTTATTATGGCTTCCAACAACTGTGCCAAGTATAAACCGATCTCCCAATTTGATTTTCTGGGCCTCTTGGAAGCGCAATTATAACTCGATTTGCCTGAAATTTTGGAGGCAATATTTTTACCCTACACCACGACTGTGGTACAGGGTAAAATAAGTTAGTGAATTTGTTTGTAACACCCAGAAGGAAGAGAGATAGACCCATTGATAGGTATATGGATTGACTCAGAATCTCTTTCTGATTCAATTTAGATTGTCTGTCCATGTTAATTTGTGTAAAAAGTGCAGGCCGAAATATTCATCGGACCATCTTAAAATTTAGCACAAGCGTTTTCTTGAGCCTTGTAAAGAAGCCTATTGAAATTGGAAAAAATCGGTTTAGATTTGGATATAGCTGCCATATATATGTTCATCCGATTTGGACTGAAATGGCAATAACATCGTCATTTGTAAACCGATTCTCACAAGGGATTCTATTATGTCTCGGTGAATTTTTTATTGGTGAATTTCATAGAAATCGGTTCACATTTCGATATAGCTTCCGAACATATGTTCGTCCTATTTGGACTAGTATTGCAATAATTTGGTAACCGATTCACACGAAAATTGGTACAAAAGATTAACTCATGACTCAATAACCGATCTTCACAAATTTGGTACGAAGGTTTCTCTTATAACCCATCTGATGACTGATGAATTTTATAGAAATTTATTCAATTTTAGATAAAGTTCACATGTTTATGCATCTCCCGATTTTCACTTTTAAGGCCTTTGCCCACCCATTTATCAGTCGATCTTCTCAAAAATTTGCACAACGATTTAATCTATGGCTTCTACAATATGTACGGATTTAGACCGAAATTCTACATTTCCTATATGAGCAAATTTTAAATTCGACGACTTATTTGGAAAAGTCACTCGAAGAACTTGACAAATGGGATTCATGGTGGAGGGTATATAAGGTTCCGTCCGGCCGAACTTAGCATGCTTTTACTTGTTAAAAACTCTCATTGCTCCCTATTTGAATAATGAATAAGCATTATTTTATTAAGCACAACAATTATGAACACTCTTTTGCAGCTCACAACAAAATCTTTTGATGGCCTAGAATCTATGCAGGAATTTATAATGACGAGAAATCCATCGAACTTTATCAGTAGCCACACGTTTAGAAGCATGACACAACTAAGGATCCTTAATATATCGGCCAATAGTTTGGAGTTATTGAACGCAGATGTGTTTTTCGGATTAGGCCGTTTGTTGGAATTGGATTTGAGTTCTAATAATCTGCAGCAATTAGCCGATGGACAATTTAAGCATTTAACAAAATTGATGTTTTTAGATCTTAGTCGGAATAGCTTAAGTGCCTTAAATTCAACGGCTTTTAAAACTCTATCGTCTTTAAGGAAGTTGTATCTGCACGAAAATGATATCAAGGAAGTGGGACCAAATACATTTGCCCAACTTATAACTTTAGACACACTTGATTTATCTCAAAATGCGATTGAATATTTGGGGGCTGATATTTTTGGAGCATCAACATTGCCGCGTCTTAAGAAGTTATGGCTAAAATCCAATAACTTAAAGCGATTACATCCTTTAGCTTTTTCGTCTTTGCCCTTCATACAGTACCTGTCTTTGGGCAACAATGAGCTAACCTATCTTGATGTGAGAATGTTTGCTCCAATGCGACGCTTAGACAAGATTCACTTGGGTAATAATCTCTTAGAAGTCATTGACCCGGAGGTTTTTGATAGTCTGTCTGACGTTGGAGAGCTGCTGATTGACAACAATCGTCTATCGTTTCTTCCCGATACAAATGCCACATTTCCCAAGCTACGTAAAGTCGCAGTGGAAGGCAATCCTTGGCAATGTCCATGCTGGGATGAATTAACTCGACTTTTGGAAGAGCGCCAAATTGAATATGTTCGCGAACAAAGTCCCTACTATAGTGGTAAAAAGCCACTATGCGTGGTTACACCCGTCGAAGCTTGCGTTAAGGATCTAGACATAGTGAGAAGATACGAAATTGAAGAAATATTCAATCGTGGCTGAATAAATTTCATTATTAGCTTATATTGTATCTCTAGTGTGTAATGTATTTATTCAATAAAAAATATTTATGTATGTGTTTATTAACTTAAAATTTTGACTTACCTGCCAGTCGATTAGGTGCAAATTTGTTTTTTCTGCAACCGATTAAAAAAAGTTGATTTGTTTTTCAAATTTTCTAAACAAATTATTTTCTTTAGGACCACTCGTTTAAGTGCGAATTATATTTAACAACAAATAATATTTGGAAAGATTTCACAAATTCTTACTAAGATAATTTTGTTAACCGGCCACAAAACTAAATATAATTTATGAGCACATTTCAGACACACACGTTGAAGAAAACGAGTTTTTTTTACCCATACAAGCAAAGAAAATTACACTGCAAAAAAAATGCTCACCAAAACTTATGATTTTTCTTATTCGTAGAATTTTAGCAATAAAATCGAGCCAAAGAAGCAAAACTTTAAAAATGTGCTATTTTCAAATTTAATTTCCTTTTCACTTACGGACATGACCATCCGTTTCAAATTTTGATCGCTGATTGATTCTTATTTTCCGTAGATGACTGTCAAATCACTATTATCTGAAAATTTTTTTTTGTAATTTAGCATCCTAACCAGAGATGGTCCGTAAGACGATTTTTTAGGTTTCCGACTGTCAAAAAGTTGTAAAAGTCGAAAACGTCGTATACTTGTATAAAACGTAGAAAAAGTCGCAAACGTCATAAACTTTAATAACTCAGTGTAAAAGTTTGATTTTTAACAAATATTATTGTCACTTATTTGTTGTATATAGAAGAGTTTATATGTAAAAAAATTTCGCAATAAAAGAAATATTAAGTTTTTTTTTTAATTTTTGCATTTACAATTTTCACACAATAAATTGGAAATATACGCAAATTTCAAGTCAATTTATAAAGTAACGTTTAAGGATTTTTTTGTGAAGCAAAAAATCAATAAATTATTAGTTTTCATCAATTATATTTAGAAATTGCAATTATTTTGTATCCTTTTGCAAAATTATTTGCTTCTCCCGTTTTAATTTGCTTTTTGAAAGCTGTTGTAAACGACATATGTTAAAAATGCATGACATCTGAGGAAGTGTCAAGTGAAATGGTACATGGAGTGTTAATTATGTTATTCAATAACAATACTTAAAAATAACATTACTTATTCAATAAAATACTTAACACGCCATCTTCCATTTCACTTGACATTACCTCACATTAGCATACTTAACACGCCATCTACCATTTCACTTGACACTACCTCAGATGTCATTCATTTTATAACAATATTGGTAAAAATCGTGTAAACCTACGGTAGCTTTTTCTAATTCTGAACCGATTTTTTCCAATTTCAATATTGTTCGTCTCCAGGAGGAAAAAATTACTTATGCCAAAATTTTTAGTTAATCAGATCAAAAATTCGACATATTTTCGTTCGAATTTTTTTTTCTGTCAGAAACCTAGTTTTTTGGCTAGGTTTACGACGTTTTCGACGTATGTAATATACGTCGGAAATGTATGTCATATACGTCACTGTTTCTGACAGGCCATCTCTGATCCTAACTTAAACAAGTAAAAAGGCGTTAAGTTCGGCCGGTCCAAACTTTGGATACCCACCACCTCAGGTATATATGTAAACCACTTTCATCAAAATCCGGTGAAAATTGCATACCTTATGTCCCATAGCTGTTATATCGAAATATGTTCCGATTTGGATAAAATACTAATAAGTACAAGTCATTGTTCAATTGTGTATAACAAAATATTGGTCTTTTTAGTAGCTTCATCTACAAATAAACCGATCTGAACAATATACGACACGGATGTCGAAAAGCCTAATATAAGCCACTGTGTCAAATTTCAATGAAATCGTATTATAAATGCGCCTTTTATGGGGCCATGACTTTAAATCAAGAGATGACTTTAAATCAAATTGAGGGGTCTAACACAACTCACTGTCCCAAATTTCAGCAAAATCGGATAATAAATGTGGTTTTTATGGGCCTAAGACCCTAAATCGGAGGATCGGTCTATATGGCAGCTATACTCAAATCTGGACCGATCTGGGCCAAACTAACGAAGGATGTCGAAGGGCCTAAGGGAACTCACTGTCTCAAATTTCAGCGATATCGGAAAATAAATGCGCCTTTTATGACCTCAAAACCTAAAACCGAGAAATCGGTCTATATGGCAGCTATATCCAAATCTAGACCGATCTGGGCCAAATTGACGAAGGATATCGAAGGGCCTAACGCAACTTACTGTCCCAACTTTCACCAAAATCAGGTAATAAATGTGGCTTTTATGGGCCTATGACCCTAAATCGGAGGATCGGTCTATATGGCAGCAATATCCAAATCTGGACCGATCTGGGCCAAATTGACGAAGGATGTCAAAAAGCCTAACACAACTCACTCTCCCTAATTTCAGCAAAATCGGATAATAAACATGTCTTTTATGGGCCTAAGACCCTAAATTGGAGGATCTGTCTATTTGGCAGCAATATCCAAATCTGAACCGATCTGGACCAAATTGACGAAGGATGTCGAGTGGCCTAACAGAACAGACTGTCCCAAATTTCAGTAACATCGGATAATAAATGTGGCTTTTATGGGCCTAAGACCCTAAATCAGAGGATCGGTCTATATGGCAGCTATATCTCTGAACTGATCTAGGCTAAATTGATGAATGATGTCGAGGGGCCTAACAAAACTCACTGTCCAAATTTCTCGCTGATCAAGAATATATATACTTTATAGGGTCGGAAATGGATATATCGATGTGTTGCAAACGGAATGACAAATTGAATTTATCCCCATCCTTCGGTGTTTGGGTCTTTGAGCATCTATTACGGATTTATTAATGTATCATTTAAAAAATCCTAAAATGAAAGGCAAACATTTTTCACTAAAGGGAATGTTTCCTTAAAAAGTTGGAAAATTGATTTAAATTAAGTTTACTAATCTTTGGCTCGAATCTTTGAAAATAGGACAAATATAAACCATATATCATAACCATGATTTATAGTTCGATACACAAACATTTTGTTCACTTTGAGGTGTTTGATTAATAAATTTTGTCCAAAGACAATATTAATAGAAATTTTCCTCAGAAAAAAAAATTTATTTATATCTTACTTAATTACGTCTCAGTAGTTTGGTGGACTGCGATGGAGGAAAAGTGCAACGTAAGGATAATACAACAGCTTCAGAGAACATGTTGTTTTGATATAGGCGGATCGGCGGACCACGCCCTGTGGTCACTGGAGACTATTCTATATATCCGACACATAAACATACAAATTAAGTGTGAAGAAGCCATTGCGGCTATGAGACTTAAGGCGATGGGAGAATGGCTTGAGGATGGGAACAGCTCATACCATTGCGGTATAATCGAGGCGACGATAGGAAACCTGGAAGGAAGGGAAACGGTTTCCGATCGGATACCTGGGATGGCACTTGAAGTCGAGTGGGAAACATTGCTGCTAAAAGGCGCAGCCTTGGATTGACGAAACCCTGGTATTGCCATCTGGGAGATCATGCTACAGGTTGCTGTTTAGTATTTGGAGCGCGCAACAAGCCGATTACTGGCTTAGGTGTATGTCCATAGTGGTATGGAGCGGATTAATATCCGCGCCCTCTTTTCAACATTACATAATTATTAAAATTTTGGAAAAATCTTCTCAGAACAAAATTTCGCTAAAATGTTGACTAAAGGCATTCTTTTAGAAAAGAAGGGTATAGAAACTTAATTTTTTTTTTCTTTTTTGAAATTCAACATTTTCTATAAGAATTTAGGAATGACAAAAACCAATAAATAATACATTTTAAAAAACATGTAAAAAGGTGTCAAATTCGGCCTGTCAGAACTTTGAATACCCACCACCTCGGGTACATATTTCAACCGGTAAACAAACTGAAAACATTTAGCAACTATATTTGTTAAATATTAAAAAAAAATAAATTTGGCCAATTTTTACGAAGAGCCATTAACATTCTGCTTAAAAGATGTTGCTTATTTTTTCTTCGAACCATAGTACCTCACAAATGTCGTCAGCATTAGGAGGGGAAAACCGCCGCTGAAATTTTTTTCTGATGGTCTTGCCAGGATTCGAACCCAGGCGTTCAGCGTCATAGGCGGACATGCTAACCTCTGCGCTACGGTGGCCTCCAAGTACAGTAAGTACAGTATTCCAAAATATTTCAAAATGTAAGACGCTGTGGATTTTAAAGCGCAGATAAGAAATATGACCATAGAAAATGACGAAGTTTTAGTATCCTTTGACGTGATCTTCTTGTTCCCAAGTATTCCAATCAATTTGGCATTTTGGAAAATTGAGAATAAATGGGAAGAGAATGAGAAATATTCCAATACGGGACATTTTTTTTAAAGAATTACTAACATTCTGCATTAAGGACAGCAGATATTTTAAATACGATGACAAGCTATATGAACAGTAAAGGAGTGCCAATGGGATCCCCGCTTCTCCCATGATTGCTGACACCGTAATGGGGGAACTTCTAAATTACACATTTGACAAAATCAATTTCCCAGGTATGATAACATATGTTGACGAAATTTTCGCCATTATAAAAGAATCAGACGTGGCAGAGACACTGAAGAGTCTGAAGTCTTTCAACAAATTCATCCAATTTGCGAAGGAAGAGGGATATGATGCCAAACTACCATATTTAGATTCGGTAGTTTATAGACATGGCAACCAGCTGAAAGTAAATTGGTATCAGAAATCAACGGTTTTTGGAAGATTGATAAATTTTTACTCCAAACACCACAAAAGAGTAATAATAAAAACGGCTGAACCGATTTTCTTGAAATTTTCACAGATGGTGCATAATGACCCCGTGGTGAAAATAGGGCACTACATTTTTTGATATCTGAAGAGGGGACGGACCCTCCCCCTTACCCTAATTTTCCGAAACGCCAGATCTCGGAGATGGGTGGTGCGATTTAAGCGAAATTTTGTGTGCTCTCTTATAGTAACCTAAAAATAAAAATTTGGTATCCAAATTTCGGATGGGGTACCTAGGGGGGCTGCCCCACCTTAAAACCTACCAAAAATATATTTAGACCAATCACGACAAAATGGGACTCAAATGAAAGGTATTTAGGATAAGAAAACGTATCTGATATCCAATTGCCGGGTCAAGTGCTATTAGGACCACCCCAAGCCCCAAAACACCCCTAAATCGGACATATTTACCGACCATGGCAATATGGGACTCAAATTAAAGGTATTTGCGAGTAGAATACGAATCTGATACCCAAATGTGGGACCACGTTTCTGGGGGTCCACCCCTTCCCCAAAACACCCCCCAAACAGGACTTATTTACAGACCATGGGAATATGAGGCTTAAAAAAAAGGTATTTGAATGTTGAATACGAATCTGATATCCAAATATGGGACCAAATGTTGGGGGTGACAAATTTACGACTATAGCAATATGGGGCTCAAATGAAAGGTCTTCGGGATTTGAAAGTAGACCACGTATCTGATATCTACATTAGGGACCAATTCTCTAGGGGACGTCCCACCACCATAACAACCCCCAAATAGAACATATTTGCTCACCAAGACAATTTGGGTCTTAAGTAGAAATAGATAGAACATATTTGCTCACCAAGACAATTTGGGTCTTAAAGAGAGCTGAACTAAATTGTTATAGTTTTTAGGGCCAATACCCCAAACCGGACACATTTGCTGATTTTAGCAATTAGCAGTTTAAATGAGATTAGAAAACGAATTTGATGTCCAATTTTGGGGCCAAATTAATCATATATAGATAAATGAGAATAGAGCACGCTGCTGATATATTTTCCGGGCTTAATGTTTGGAGGACCACCCCAATCACCAAAACACCCCTAAACAGGGCACATTTACCGACCATGTTAATGTGGAGCTTAAATAAAAGGTATTGGGGGATAGAGCAAGAATTGATACACACTTTCGGGACCAATTTTCTGGGGGTCTACCCCTTTCACAAAACACCCCACAAATAGCAATTTTTTACTGCCCATCGCAATATGGGGCTCAAATAAAGGTATTTGGGAGTATAATACGAATTTGATATCCAAATGTAGGACCATGTATTTTAGGCATCACCCCTTCCCAAAACACCCCCCAAAGGGTAAACATTTTTTGATCATGCCAATATGCGGCTCAAATGAAAGTATTTGAGATTAGAAAACGAATTTGATAACCTATTTTGGGGCCATGTGTTAGGGGGACGCCTTATTGTATAAACACCCCTAAACTAATGGCAAATAGTGGTTTAAATAAATGATATGGGGCTCAAATAAAGGTATGGGGCTCAAATAAAGGTATGGGGCTCAAATAAAGGTATTTGGGAGTATAATACGAATTTGATATCCAAATGTAAGACCATGTATTTTAGGCATCACCCCTTCCCAAAACACCCCCCAAAGGGTAAAAATTTTTCGATCATGCCAATATGCGGCTCAAATGAAAGTATTTGAGATTAGAAAACGAATTTGATAACCTATTTTGGGGCCATGTGTTAGGGGGACGCCTCATTGTATAAACACCCCTAAACTAATGGCAATTAGTGGTTTAAAGAAATGATATTTGAAAGAAGAGCACGATGCTGATATTTTTTCAGGGCCAATTGTCTGGGGGACCACCTCACCCCCGAAAATATCCCTAAAAGAGATATCATGAGAATATCGGGCTGAAATAAAGTATTTTAAGAATGGAGTACAACTTACATCCAAACTTAAATTCGTAGACAAATAAAGATCATATGGGATTCAGATAAAGGCACTTATATGGTTAAACTGTTAGTCATGGTATGTCACTCAAAGCTCTTTAATTGTCTAAAAAAATATTCCAAGGAGACTTTTATTCCATATAAAGTAAAAGAAGGCGCAGCGGAGCGGGTCCGGGTCAGCTAGTTGGACATAAAATTCGTTTTCTAATCTCATTTGAACTCCGTAGTGCAAAAGTCATATTTGAGCCTCATATATCAATACTCAACAAATACTTCCTATTTGGGTGGTGTTGTGGGGGTGGGGTGGCCCCATAGACACTTTTCCCGAATATTGATATCAGATTCGTGCTTTACTCCCAAAGACCTTTCATTTGAGCCCCATATTGCTATGGTCGTAAATTTGTTCCCTTTGGGAGATGTTTTTGGGGAGAGGCGGCCCTCTAAACACTTGGACCCATATTTGGATATCAGATTCGAATTCTACACTAAAGTACCTTTTATTTAAGCCCCATATAACCATGGTCAGAAAAATAAGTCCTCTTTGAGTGGTGTTTTGGGGAAGGGGTGGACCCGCAGAAACGTGGTCCCACATTTGGATATTAGGTTCGTATCCAACTCGTAAATACCTTTCATTTGAGTCCCATATTGCCATGGTCTAACACTTGGTCCCTAACACTTGGTCCGACAATTGGATATCAGATAAGTTTTCTAATCTTAATTACCTATCATTTGAGTCCCATATTGTCGTGATTGGTCTAAATATAAGTTTGGTGGGTTTAAGGGTGGGGTAGCCCCCCTAGGTACCCCATCCGAAATTTGGATACCAAATTTTTATTTTTAGGTTACTATATGAGAGCACTCAAAATTTCGCTTAAATCACACCACCCATCTCCGATTTCTGGTGTTTCTGAAAATTAGGGTAAGGGGGAGGGTCCGCTCCCCCTTCAGATATCAAAAAATTTAGTGCCCTATTTTCACCACGGGATCATTATGCATCATCTGTAAAAATTTCAAGCAAATCGGTTCAGCCGTTTCTGAGTCTATAAGGAACACACAAACATACAAACAAACACAAATTGACTTTTATATATAAGATTTATAACGAAAGGGGGCGGACCCTCCACCGTTACCCCAAAAAGACCACCTTAAATCAAAAGTGGACCGATAAGGGCAATATGGGTATCAAATGAAAAGTATGCATGAGTAGATAACGAATCTGGCATACAAATTCTTGTCGAAGTATAGGGGTCACCCCACCCCCACAAAACGCCCAAAATGGGCACATTAGCCAATCACGGATATATGGGGCTTGGTTTGTTTGTTCCGTATAGAGTGAAAAACAGCATAACCGATTTTCTCGAAATTTTCGGACATTGTGTAGGTTGGTCTGGAAGGAAACATAGTCTATATAATTTTTCGGTATCGGAAGGCGGACGGACCATTCATTCTCCTTATGCCAAAAACACAACCCAAAATCAAGAATTGGACCGATCGGGACAATATAGATATCAAATAAAAGGTATTGGAGAGTCGAATACGAATATGGTATTAAAGTTTGAGTCTAAGTACCCATCGGGTCGCCCCAACCCCAAAACTCCCCCAAACAACAATTGGACGTTCATTTCCAAACGCTATTACGACTATACGATACTTGGCTGAACCGAATTTCTTAGAAAATCAAACAAAATCGTGCTCTATCACGATGCTGATAATACTTCAAAGACCGCCTCTAAACTCCCTTCAAACCGGTCATGATTGCCTACTATTGCGATAAATAATAGGTATTTAAAAGAAGAAAACGAATTTGATAACCAAGTTTGAGGCTAAATGTTTGGGGTCGTGCCAACCCATAAACTCCCCCTAAACCAATGGCAATTGGGGCTAAAATTAAAAAAATTTGAGAGTTGAGTACGATGCTGATATTCTTTCAGGGCTAAGTACGGGCTAATGCTGGCAACTTTTGTGAGATACTATGCCATGTAAAACTTCACTTCAAAGAGGTGTCTCACTGCGGCACGCCGTTTGGACTCGGCCATTCAACAGGACAAGTATATCGCGACAATAAAGTACTGAGTACTACTAAGCGTCGGGGAGAGCGACCATTTCCTCCCAATAAAAACAACACGAAAGTGTTATGTAGGACGACCGAGAATATATTGTACTCAAATCCAAGCATGTGTCAGAGTGCAATCCCCCCCCCCCCCCCTATCTAAAAAAAAAAATTGAAAATAATATATGAAGGGCGATCAATATAGAATATAAGGTCTTTGTTAGTAGAGAGAGGACCTACGGATCCTAGAAAATGGTAGCCCAAGTGGTAGTTCTGAAATATGATTTTGATAACTGTTTTATGGCCAAGTGTTTCAGGGACGCCTCACCTAAACTCCCCCTAAACCACACATATATACTGACTGTAGCAATATGTAAAGGGTGATTTTTTTGAGGTTAGGATTTTCATGCATTAGTATTTGACAGATCACGTGGGATTTCAGACATGGTGTCAAAGAGAAAGATGCTCAGTATGCTTTGACATTTCATCATGAATAGACTTACTAACGAGCAACGCTTGCAAATCATTGAATTTTATTACCAAAATCAGTGTTCGGTTCGAAATGTGTTCAAATTTTGACAAATTTTGTTCAGCGATGAGGCTCATTTCTTGTTGAATGGCTACGTAAATAAGCAAAATTGCCGCATTTGGAGTGAAGAGCAACCAGAAGCCGTTCAAGAACTGCCCATGCATCCCGAAAAATGCACTGTTTGGTGTGGTTTGTACGCTGGTGGAATCATTGGACCGTATTTTTTCAAAGATGCTGTTGGACGCAACGTTACGGTGAATGAACACATTTCGAACCGAACACTGATTTTGGTAATAAAATTCAATGATTTGCAAGCGTTGCTCGTTAGTAAGTCTATTCATGATGAAATGTCAAAGCATACTGAGCCTCTTTCTCTTTGACACCATGTCTGAAACCCCACGTGATCTGTCAAATACTAATGCATGAAAATCCTAACCTCAAAAAAACCACCCTTTAGTTGAAATATGCTTTTTGGGAATATTTTATAAATCCACTTTCAGAGCAAAGGGATTGGCTACTCTAATCCAATCCCAAAACCAAGAGACTGAAGAAGATCTAACAACTAAGCTATAATGGGCGGACTCCCCCTTACCTTATTTTCAAAAACTCTAGAGCTCGGAGATGGGTGAGGCAATATAAAATTTAGTTTGTTTATAATAACTCAAAATGAGAAATTTGGTATCCTTATTTAGGGTGGGATATGTAGCCGGCCTCGCCACCTCCAAAGCCGCTAAATGGAAATACAAACCAAATGAAAGGCATTTGGAAGATAGCATCAATATGATATCCACATTGGGGCGAAATATCTGAAAGGCCGTACCAGTACCCCTAAACAGGACTTTCCTGACTGTGCCAGTATGGGGCTCACATAAAATAAGAGAGTGAAAGAAGGTGCAGCGGAGCGGGCCCGGTCCAGCTAGTCTTATATATAACAAGTAAAAGCGTGCTAAGTTCGGCCGGGCCGAACCTTATATACCCTCCACAATGGATCGCATTTGTCGAGTTCTTGTCCCGGCATCTCTTCTTAGGCAAAAAAGAATATAAGAAAAGATTTGCTCAGATATTAGAGCGATATCAAGATATGGTCCGGTTTGGACCACAATTAAATTATATGTTGGAGACCTGTGTAAAATTTCAGCCAATTCGAATAAGAATTGCGCCCATGGCGGGCTCAAGAACTTAAATAGAGAGAACGATTTATATGGGAGCTGTATCGGGCAATAGACCGATTCAGACCATAATAAACACGTTTGTTGATGGTCATGAGAGGATCCGTCGTACAAAATTTCAGGCAAATCGGATAATAATTGCGACCTCTAGGGATCAAGAAGTCAAGATCAAAGATCGGTTTATATGGCAGCTATATCGGGTTATTAACCGATTTGAACGTTATTTGACACAGTTGTTGAAAGTAAGAATAAAATACGTCATACAAAATTTCAGCCACATCGGATAGGAATTGGGCCCTCTAGAAACTCAAGAAATCAAATCCCCAGAACTGTTTATATGACACCTATATCAGGTTAAGGACCGATTTCAACCATACTTGGCACAGTTGTTGGATGTCATATCGAAATACTTCGTGCAAAAATTCCATTCCAATCGGATAAGAATTGCGCCCTCTAGAGGCTCAAGAAGTCAAGACCCAAGATCGGTTTATATGGCAGCTATATCAGGTTATGAACCGATTTGAACCATACTTAGCACAGTTGTTTGATATCATAACAAAACACGTCGTGCAAAATTTCATTTCAATCGGATAAGAATTGCGCACTCTAGAGGCTCAAGAAGTCAAGACCCAAGATCGGTTTATATGGCAGCTATATCAGGTAATCGACTGATTTAAACCATGCTTAGCACAGTTGTTGGATATCATAACAAAACACGTCGTGCAAAATTTCATTCCAATCGGATAAGAATTGCGCACTCTAGAGGCTCAAGAAGTCAAGACCCAAGATTGGTTTATATGGCAGCTATATGAAAACATGGACCGATATGGCCCATTTGCAATACCAACCGTCCTACACTAATAAGAAATATTTGTGCAAAATTTCAAGCGGCTAGTTTTACTTCTTCGGAAGTTAGCGTGCTTTCGACAGACAGACGGACGGGCGGACAGACGGACGGACATGGCTAGATCGACATAAAATGTCGCGACGATCAAGAATATATATACCTTATGGGGTCTCAGACGAATATTTCGAGTAGTTACAAACAGAATGACGAAATTAGTATACCCCCCATCTTATGGTGGAGGGTATAAAAATCAATTTTCATTTGTTTGTTTGTTTGTGTGTTCCTTATAGACTCAAAAACGGCTGAACAGATTTTCACAGATGGAGCATAATGATCCCGTGGTGAAAATAGGATACTAAATTTTTTGATATCTGAAGGCGGGGTGGACCCTCCCTTACCATAATTATCAGAAACGCCAAATCTCAGTAATAGGTGATGCGATTAAAGCGAAATTTTGAGTGATTTCCTATAGTAACCTAAAAATAAAAATTTGGTATCCAAATTTCGGATGGGGTACTTAGGGGGCAGCCCCAACCCCAAAACCTACTAAATATGTATACAGACCAATCATGACAATATGGGTATTTAAAGGTATTTAAGAGTAGAGTACGAATTTGATATCCGAATGTGGGACCAAGTTTCTGAGGGTGCATCTCTTCCCCAAAACACCTTCCAAACAGGAATTATTTACTGATCATGGCAATATGGGGCTCAAATAAAAGGTATTTAAGTGTAGAATACGAACCTGATATCCAAATGTGGGACGAAGTGTATGGGGAGCCACCCCTTCCAAAAACAATCCCCAAAGAGGACAAATTTACTACTATGGCAATATGGGGCTCAAATGAGAGGTATTTGGGAGTAAAGCACGAATATGATCAATAATCGGGAAAATGTGTATATGGGGCCACCCCACGTCTCATCCTGTAAACTCCCCTCAAACCAATGGCAATATGGGGTTTAAATAAATGGTATTTGAGAATAAATGGTATTTGATGCTGATATTTTTCCAGGGCCAAGTGTCTCGGGGACCACCACAACCCCGAAAACACCCCTAAATCAGACATCATGAGAATATCAGGCAGAAATAAAGTATTTGAAGAATGGAGTACATCTTACATCTAAACTTAAATTCGTAAACCAATAAAGATCTTATGGGATTCAGATAAAGGCACTTATATTGTTAAACTGTTAGTCAAGTTAGCATGGTATTTCACCATTGTCGAAAAGAAATATTCAAAGGAAAATTTTGTTCCATATAAAGTAAAAGAAGGCGCAGCGGAGCGGGCCCGGGTCAGCTAGTCGGATTAAAAATGAGCCTTTTATGGGCCCAAGATTTTAAGTTGAAAGATCGGAAAATATGCCAGATATGAATCGATTTAGACCAAATTGAGGAGGGATGCCGAAGGGTCTTACACAACTCACTGTCCCAAAGTTCGACGACATCGGACAATAAATGCGCCTTTAATGGGCCCAAGACCTTTAATCGAGATATTGGTTTATATGGCAGCTATATCCAAATCTAAAGGATAGCGAAGGGCCAAACGCTACTCACTGTCCCTAATTTCAGCAAAATTATATTGGTTTAAAGAGTTGCCAATATATTCCGTCCGTCCGTCTGTCTGTCGAAAGCATGCTAACTTTCGAAGGAGTAAAGCTAGGCGCTTGCAATTTTGCACAAATACTTTTTATAGGTGTAGGTAGGTCGGAGTATAAATGGGCCAAATCGGTCCACGTTTAGATATAGCTGCCAAGTAAATCGATCTTGAGTCTTGACTTCTTGAACTTCTAGAGGGCAAAATTCTTATCTGATTTGGCTTAAATTTTGCACTTTCATATTGCAGAAGTATGTTAAGGTGCTTAAAATAACTCAATGTCCTAAATTTCCGTGACATCGGAAAATAAATGCGCCTTTTATGGACCAAAAACCTTACATGGCAGCTATATCCAAATCTGATCCGATCAGAGTCAAATTGAAGAAAGATGACGAAGGTCCTAACACAACTCACTGTCTCAAATTTCTGCAAAATCGGTTAATAAATGTGGCTTTTATGGGCCTCAGACCCTAAATGGGAGGATCGGTCTATATGGCAGCTATATCCACATCTGAACCGATCTGGACAACTCCCTATCCAAAATTTTGGCAAAATCGGACAACAAATGCACCTTTTATCGGCCTAAGACTCTAAATCGGTGGATCGGTCTATATGGCAGCTATATCCAAATCTGGAGCGATTTGGGCCAAACGTCGAAGGGCCTAACACAACTCACTGTCATAAATTTCAGCTAAATCGGATAATAAATGTGGCTTTTATGGGCCTAAGACCCTAAATCGGAGGATCGGTCTATATGGCAGCTATATCCAAATCTGAACCGATCGGAGCCAAATTTACGAAGGATGTTGGAGGACCTAACACAATTTATTTTCCCGAATTTCAGCAAAATCGGATAATAAATGTGGCTTTTATGGTCCTGAGACCCTAAATCGGAGGATCAGTCTATATGGCAGCTATATCCAAATCTGGTCCGATCTGAGCCAAATTTACGAAGGATATCGGAGGACCTAACACAATTTATTTTCCCAAATTTCAGCAAAATCGGATAATAAATGTGGCTTTTATGGGCCTGAGACCCTAAATCGGAGGATCGGTCTATATGACAGCTATATCCAAATCTGGACCGATTCGAGTATAATTTACGAAGAATGTCGGAGGACCTAACACAATTTATTTTCCCGAATTTCAGCAAAATCGGATAATAAATGTGGCTTTTATGGTCCTGAGACCCTAAATCGGAGGATCGGTCTATATGGCAGCTATATCCAAATCTGGACCGATCTGAGCCAAATTGACGAAGGTTATCGGAGGACTTAACACAATTTATTTTCTAAAAATTTAGCAAAATCGGATAATAAATGTGGCTTTTATGGGCCTGAGACCTTAAATCGGAGAATCGGTCAATATGGGGGCTATATCAAGACATAGTCTGATATAGCCCATCTTCGAACTTAACCTGCTTATGGACAAAAAAAAAAGAATCTGTGCAAAATTTCAGCTCAATATCTTTTTTTGTAAAGACTGTAGCGTGATTTCAACAGACAGACGGACGGACATGTCTAGATCGTCTTAGATTTTTACGCTGATCAAGAATACATATACTTTATAGGGTCGGAAATGGATATTTCGATGTGTTGCAAACAGAATGACAAAATGGATATACCTCCATTCTTCGGTGGTGGGTATAATAAATTTAGTTGAAGAGCATAATTTTATTATACATAACACACATCTGTCAAACCAGCAAAAACTAAAGCTTCTAGGAACCGAACAAGGATGATCTGGAGACCGGTTTGTAAGGGTTTAAGAAGTCGAATCTGTAAATCGGTTTATATGGGAACTATATCAGGTCATAGACCGATTTGAACCGTATTAACACATATGTGGAAAGTCGTGACAGTCGCATGCAAAGTTTCAGAAATTCAAATCTGAAAAAATTGGGGGTTGCAAGGACTCAAGAAGTGAAATCGGGAAGTCGTATTTATATGGAAGCTATAGCAGCAGATTTGGCTGAAATTTTGCATGAAGTGTTCCGCTACTACTTCCAATAACCTTGTCAAGTACGGTTCAAATCGGTCCATAACCTGATAAAGCTCCCATATAAACTGATCTACTGATTTGACTTTCAACAACTGTGCCAAGTAAGGTCGAAATCGGTCTATATCCTGATCAGCTCCCGTATAAACCGATCTCTCTTCTTGAGCCCCTAAAGGTCGCAATTCTTACACGAACTGGTTGAAATTTTACACAATGACTTCTACTATGGTCTCCAACATTCAATTATGGTCCGAATCGTACCATAACTTGATATAGCTTCAATATTATAGCAATTATTTTCTTTTATTCTTTGTTTGATCGTCTCGACGTTCTAATTCGATCTAGTCAGACTGTCGAAATCATGATAGAAGTCGAATACGTAAAGCTTGTCGCTTGAAATATCGCACATATACTTTATATTGATGTAGGTCGTTGGGGATTGCAAATAGGCCATATCGGTTCAGATTTAGATATAGCTTCCATACAAACTGGTCTCGCGATTTGACTTCTTGAGCCCCTGAAAACCGCAATTTTTGTCGTAAATTTTGCACATAGTGTTCTGTTATGACTTTTAACAAGTGTGCCAAGTAAGGTCCAAGTCGGTCTATAACCAGATATAGCTCCCATATAAACCGAGCTTCCGATTTGATTTCTTGAGCCCCCTACAATCAACAATTTTTGTCGGATTTGACTGAAATGCCAAATATGATCCGAATCAGTCTAAATGGTATAGCTCCCATGTAAACCGGTCTCTCGATCATCTTTGCTTGGTTCCAAAAAGTTTAATTTTTTGCTTGTTTGACAGAAATTTTGCTATGTAGAATAAAAATATGCCCTTTAACTAAATTTAGTTTCTATAAATTTTTAGCAGAATCCATGTAGGTGGTTTTCTGAAATTTAGCCCGGCACGTTTTTACTTGTCTCTTCTATTGTAACATCTCCTTCATAATTAAGCAGCAGTCATTTTTAGCAAACAGCAGACTTTTCGGCAGTAAGCCTGCTGTTTTGAAATTGCAGAACTACTGCTACAATAGCAGCAAAATTAACTATTACAGTCAACAGACAGTGTTTGATTTTTTCAGCAAACTTTTTTCTGTGAGTTGTTGGAAGTCTTTTGGAGTATTTGAGAGAAAGATTCTTCGTAAAATAAATGGACCAGTTTGCGTTAACGGAGAATATAGGCGACGTATGAACCACGAGCTGTATGACGTCGATAGCATAGTTACACGCATCAAAATACAACGGCTGCGTTGGCTAGGTCATGTTGTCAGAACGGATGAAGAAGCTCCAGCAAAGAAGTCTTTTGAAGGCAAACACGGTGGTACATGCAAACCGGGAAGACCAAAAGCCCGATGGAAAGATCAAGTTGTGGGAGACACCTCGAAACTTGATGTCAGAGATTTTATAATGAGCGCAGAAGATCGAGGCGCTTGGAACGCTATTCTACGTTCGGCTAGTGGAAGAAATATTCTGTCATAGCCAATTAAAGTAAAGTAAGTAAGTAAGTTGTTGGAAGTCATTACGAAACACATCATGCAAAATTTCAGCCAAATCGGATAAGAATTGCGCCCTCTAGTGCCTCAAGAAATCACGATGGGTTTATATGACAGCTATTGTATATCATAATATGGACCGATATGGTCCATTTACAATTCAAACCTAGACCTACATAATGCGAAGTATTTGTGCAAAATTTCAAGCGCCTAACTTTACTCCTTCGAAAGTTTGCGTGCTTTCGACAGACAGCCGGACGGACGGTGGACAGACGGACGGACATTGCTAGATCGACTTAAAATGTCATGACAATTAAGAATATGTAAACTTTATGGGGTCTTAGACGAATATTTCGAGGAGTTACAAATAGAATGAAGAAATTAGTGTACCCCCAGAAAAAGATTATGGAAAAAAAATACATTCAGTGGTGATTATAAACATCCACTGAAACACACATTAACATTTATATTATATGTTTTTATTCAAACATCCACTCCATAATTAAGCAGCAGTCATTTTGAGCAAACAACAGCCTTTTCAACAGTAAGCTTGCTAGCCTGAAATTGTAGAACTACTGGCACCAAAATTAACAGTCCGACCTCGATTATCCGAGATGCTCGGGGCCGAAGGCATTACGGGTAATCGATTTTTCCGGATAATGGAGTAATAATTTTGTACAGTTTTTACACATATTTCTAATAGCATTAGCTTTGGTCTGAAATGCCAGAGAAGCCAGGACACTCCTATTGTAGTAGTCCAAAAAATTTTTGTGGAACAATGTATTGCTTATTTTAATTTTTTTTTAATTCCCTTAAATTTCAGTTACATCTGAACTCCATCGGACAAAACAGCAAATTGGGAAGCATTATTCACCTGAACGATCTTTCCATATCCTCCATGGTAAAATTGTTCGTTACACTTAATATTTCTGTTGCATTCCCGGATCTATGTTATATGTCATTTCTATATCTGAAACACATTCTTCGATAATGGCAATTAAAGCTTCATATTGCAACGGCACAAAATTGATTCATTGATATGAGAGAAGTATTTAATGGTTTTAAAAATAAAATAATAATAAGTTTGTTAAAACTCATTAAAAATCTTGGCCGAGCGCTTTTTCGATAACTAACGCCTTGCACTTGACAGCACCAGTAGCATAAGCACATAATAATGCAGTTAGCGTCTCCTTTGCCCATCTATTACTTCTTCATCACAGCATTATTAATTTGTTTTAACTTTTGCAACTAGTCGTTAGAATATTAACATTTCGAACTTATCTTGAACTTTGACTGGAATACTTTAGCTTTTTTAAATTTCTTAGTCCACTTTTAGTGTTCTGCGTTTTCCAAGGCTTTTAAATTTGAATACTCACAGAGATATAGGGTTGCCCAAAAAGTAATTGCGGATTTTTCATATAGTCGGCGTTGACAAATTTTTCCACAGCTTGTGACTCTGTAATTGCATTCTTTCTTCTGTCAGTTATCAGCTGTTACTTTTAGCTTGCTTTAGAAAAAAAAGTGGGTTGCCCAATTACTTTTTGGGCAACCCAATACTTTCCATCTTCGATTGATTTGTTATCGATCTTTTTGTTATTCAAATAAAGTGCCAAAATGTGCTTATACTCCCGGATAAGAGAGGTTATTACGAAGCAATGACAAAAATGCATAAATATCTTGTCGATCCCAGATAATAGAGGTTCCCGGAAAATCGAGGTCCGACTCTACTTATAATCAGCAAGTAGTGTTTGCTATTTTCAGTAAACTTTTTTCTATGAGTGTATATAACGTTTTAACTTCTTTTTATTTGTCAAAAACCTAAAAAACCGACATACAGACTATCTCTGGTGGTGGGTATAAAAAATATTGTTTTAAGTAAATTTATCAGATTAATGCCAACAGCATATTTTAATATTGGTGTACACCAGTGCGAATAGAAACAACTTAAATCATTTGGTAGTTTTATAAATTCCAAGTACTAAAAGATTTGTGTCTATGCTAAGCTCGCTATAAGTGTACTAAAAGTAAGCGTGCCACTGCCAAGTTAATGAACGTTGCTAAACATTTATAATACATAAGACATAATATTGGCATACACATATTTTTACAAAATCTCGTTTGCCCACTCCATTAGGTTTCTGGATAGCAACAGCCGAAGTCTTGGCTTAACCAGCATACCTATGCTTCAACTGAGCCGTACATACAGTAAATACTGCTACACTGATGTCAGCGCTTCCGAGCATTGGTTACATGAAAACATTTAAATTCTTAAGTATTTGTGTTTGTTTTACGAGGAGGCCTAAGTGTCATGGGAATAGATTGGACTATGCGACCGTTGTATTGTATTTCAAATCACTTAATAGATAAACATAAACAAGTAAAAAGGCGTTAAGTTCGGCCGGGCCGAACTTTGGATACCCACCACCTTGGGTATATATGTAAACCTCCTTTCATCAAAATTCGGTGAAAATTTCATACCTTATGTCCCATATCAGTTATATCAAATTATGTTCCGATTTGGACCAAATACTAATAAGTACACTAGCAATATCTAAAAATAAACCGATCTGAACCATATACGACACGGATGTCGAAAAGCCTAACATAAGTCACTGTGTCAAATTTCAGTGAAATCAGATTATAAATGCGCCTTTTATGGGGCCAAGACTTTAAATCGAGATATCGGTTTACATGGCAGCTATATCCAAATCTTGTTGCATAAAAGTGTCGAAGAGCCTAACACAAAGCACTGTCCCAAATTTCGGACAATAAATGACTCTTTTATGGGCCCAAAACCTTAGATCGAGAGATCGGTCTATATGACAGCTATATTGAAATATGGACCGATCTGGGCCAAATTGAAGAAGGACGTCGAAGAGCCTAACCAAACTCACTGTCTCAAATTTCAGCGACATCGGACAATAAATGCGTTTTTTATGGCCCCAAAACCTAAAATCTAGATATCGGTCTATATGGCAGCTATATCCAACTCTGGACCGATCTGTGCGATATTGCAGAAGTATGTCAAGGGGCTTAACTTAACTCAGCGACATCGGACAATAAATGAGCATTTTATGGGCCCAAAACAATAAATCAAGAAATCGGTCTATATGGCAGCTATATCCAAATCTGAACCGATCTGGATCAAATTGAAGAAAGATGTTGAAGGGCCTAACACAACTCACTGTCCCAAATTTCAGCAAAATCGGACAATAAATGTGGCTTTTATGGACCTAACACCATAAATCGGAGGATCGGTCTATATGGCAGCTGTATCCAAATCTGAACCGATGTAGACCAAATTAAGGAAGGATGTCGAAGTATCCAACATAACTCACTGTCCCAAATTTCAGCAAAATCGGACAATAAATGTGGCTTTTATGGACCTAACACCATAAATCGGAGGATCGGTCTATATGGCAGCTATATCCAAATCTGAACCGATCTGAGCCAAATTAACGTAGGATCTTGATGGGCCCTACACAATTCACTGTCCCGAATTTCATCAAGATCGGATAATAAATGTGGCTTTTGTGGGCCTAAGACCCTAAACCGGAGGATCGGTCTATATGGCAGCTATATCCAAATCTGAACCGATCTGGGCCAAATTAACAGAGGAAGTCGAAAGGCCTAACACAACTCACTGTCCCAAATTTCAGCGAAATCGAATAATAAATTTGGCTTTTATTGGCCTTAGACCCTAAATCGGAGGAACGGTCTATATGGGAGCTATATCCAAATCTGAACCGATCTGGGCCAAATTAAAAGAAGAAGTCGAAAGGCCTAACACAACTCATTGTCCCAAATTTCAGCAAAATCGGATAATAAATGTGGCTTTTATGGGCCTAAGACCCTAAATCGGAGGATCGGTCTATATGGGGGCTATATCAAGATATAGTCCGATATAGCCCATCTTCGAACTTAACCTGCTTATGGACGAAAAAAGAATCTGTGCAAAATTTCAGCTCAATATCTCTATTTTTAAAGGCTGTAGCGTGATTTCAACAGACAGACGGACAGACGGACGGACATGTCTAGATCGTCTTAGATTTTCACGCTGATCAAGAATATATATACTTTATAGGGTCGGAAATGGATATTTTGATGTGTTGCAAACGGAATGACAAAATGAATATACCCCCATCCTTCGGTGGTGGGTATAAAAATATTTATTGGGCTTAAGCAAATCTAATGTTATCCAAATCAGTCTCGTGTTTTTTGGACTTCAAACTAATAACATCATTCGATATGTATAGCTCTGCAGACGTTAATTTGAATGTTCTTTCTTAAACAGAGGCTCTTAATATAATAGGATTGTGCCTTTTTATACCCTCCACCATAAGATGGGGGGTATACTAATTTCGTCATTCTGTTTGTAACTACTCGAAATATTCGTCTGAGACCCCATAGTATATATATTCTTGATCGTCGTGACATTTTATGTCGATCTAGCCATGTCCGTCCGTCCGTCTGTCTGTCGAAAGCACGCTAACTTCCGAAGGAGTAAAGCTAGCCGCTTGAAATTTTGCACAAAAACTTCTTATTAGTGTAGTTCGGTTGGTATTGTAAATGGGCCATATCGGTCCATATTTTGATATAGCTGTCATATAAACCGATCTCGGGTCTTGACTTCTTGAGCCTCTAGAGGGCGCAATTCTTATCCGATTTGAATAAATTTTGGCACTACGTGTTTTGTTATGATATCCAACAACTGTGCAACGTATGGTTCAAATTGGTCCATAACCTGATATAGCTGCCATATAAACCGATCTTGGGTCTTCACTTCTTGAGCCTCTAGAGTGTGCAATTCTTGTCCGATTGGAATGAAATTTTGCACGACGTGTTTTGTTATTATATCCAACAACTGTGCCAAGTATGGTTCAAATCGGTCCATAACCTCATATAGCTGCCATATAAACCGATCTTGGGTCTTAACTTCTTGAGCCTCTAGAGTGTGCAATTCTTGTCGGATTGGAATGAAATTTTGCACGACGTGTTTTGTCATGATATCCAACAACTATGCCCAGAATGGTTCAAATCGGTCTATAACCTGATATAGTTGTCATATAAGCCGATCTTGGGTCTTGACTTCTTGAGCCTCTAGAGGGCGCAGTTCTTATCCGATTTGAATGAAATTTGGCACGACGTGTTTTGTTATGATATCCAACAACTGTGCCAAGTATAGTTCAAATCGGTTCATAACCTGATATAGCTGTCATATAAACAGATCTGGGGATTTGACTTCTTGAGCTTCTAGAGGCACAATTGTTATCCGATTTGGCTGAAATTTTGCATGACGTATTTTATTTTTACTTTCAACAACTGTGTCAAATAACGTTCAAATCGGTCCATATCCTGATATAGCTGCCATATAAACCGATCTTTGATCTTGACTTCTTCATCCCTAGAGGTCGCAATTATTATCCGATTTGCCTGAAATTTTGTACGAGGAATCCTCTCATGATCATCAACAAACGTGTTTATTATGGTCTGAATCGGTCTATTGCCCGATACAGCTCCCATATAAATCGTTCTCTCTATTTTACTTCTTGAGCCCCCAATGGGCGCAATTCTTATTCGAATTGGCTGAAATTTTACACAAGTCTCCAACATATAATTTAATTTTGGTCCGAACCGGACCATATCTTGATATCGCTCTAATAGCAGAGCAAATCTTTTCTTATATCCTTTTTTGCCTAAGAAGAGATGCCGGGAAAAAAAATCGACAAATGCGATCCATGGTGGAGGGTACATAAGATTCGGCCCGGCCGAATTTAGCACGCTTTTACTTGTGTTTAGATTTCTTTTTTACTTTACGTACACATACATATACATTACATAAAGATACCGCATTTGAAAAAGTCGATTAGCGATAATTTTTAACCAATAAATGACATTGTATTCATTGAGATGGATCCACTTTCACATATTCTACTAAAATTACACATATATTAGCCCAATGCATTTGCGGATTAACTTAATCGATAAATATATTGTTTTAAGGGATCACAGATGCAAAATTATACTTAAAATCCCAAATTCTAGGAAAATCGGTAAAAAAGATTGATATACTGAATCTTTACGTATTCTACCCTAAAAAAAACATGGCGGTACTTTCCAATACCGCCTGGTATTATTTTATTCGCGTCATTGTCAAATATATTTGGTGTCAATTCAATACCAGACAAAAAAGGCTATTAAGGCACCAAAAATGTTGTTGAGCTTTGTACTAAAAATATTGTCGCCATTATAAAATACTTGTTAAAGAAATAAATAAATTGGTTTAATACAATTTTAGTGCGTAAAAACCTGCTCAAATAATCGATAGTACAAATTGTAAGGACATTCTACGTCAAAAACGTGATAGACTCTTGTGTGAAAAACGATGTTGTGTTGGTGTATTAGTATGAAAACCACTTCTGGGAATCAATGGATGTAGAGTCAATTGCTGAATTCAAAGAATTGAGGTTGGTCCCGGTGTAGCATTACCTTTTGCAATTATTAACATAATCAATGGATTCTTGTTTGAACCGTTGAGTGGAGCAGCCGTTTTGTTATTTCACTCCGCAAGAATTTTCCTGTAACTCATAATAGGTCATTATTTTTGGAGAAAAAATTTTAAGTCATTCAAGGATGGCTGCGATAGAGGCATCAATTAAGCGGTTGTTGATTTGCGTCTGTTACCAGTAGAGCGGCAGATCTTGAGCCTGGGAGTAGGCTTAGAATGGACTCCACAGACCCAACAGCTGCGGTGGGGGTATCAGGACGTCGCATATTGTTTGCTACTAAAACATCGACTGGTGGTGCTGCTGCTCCAGGCTTCAATAGCCGACAGACGACTGGTCAGCAGGGGATTCACTGCACAGGCTACCCCAAAGACTACATCGCGGTTACCTGGAGGGCATCTCATGCCTAAAAGAACTATGGTGAACAATAGTAAGAAGGGTCCAAGAATCTTTGCTTATGTCGCTAGCGACAGTTTGGCGATGGCAGTTGTCGACAAGGAAGAAGTTCAGGGGTGCATACCCAGAAATAATTGGTTGGGGTGGGATAGTCAATGGACTATCATCAGTATACTCTGATGTCTTTGTGGGGCCGATACATACTAATTGCCTTCGGTGATCAACGCTCAGTTGAAATGCATCATTGCGCCCTAAAAGAGATTGGTGAGATCTGGCCAGGTGCAGCACTAGATTTAGTCAAGAAGGAAAATATTCATTCTCGACCAATGGCGAATGCTTGGATACCAAGGATTCCATTAGATCCTGAATCCATACTTAGAAGACTAGGTTACATTAGGTTTGGTTGAAAAGAAGGTGCATATAATCCGCCCTATGTCACTATGGACATACACCTAAGCCAGTAATCGGCTTGTTGTGCGCTCTAAAAACTATAAAGTAAACTCTAAAAAACTACTACTACTACTACTTACAAAATCCTTAATTGTTTTCAATACCACTCACCTAAGTTGGTTCATGTCTGGTATTGTGTCGACACCTAAGCGCCGGTATTAGACACGAAAGCCGGGCAATGACAAAGGAATTGCTCCAACGTCTCATCATCTTCCCCGCATGCCCTACGCATGCTATCACTTGCCGCACCGATTTTACATAAGTGAGCTCGTAGCTCGTATGATACCAATAGCTATACTGACCTCCTTCTTGCTTCCTTTCAGTAATAGCCCCGCCTTCTCACGATCTATATCCCCCATAGTATTTTCGCCGTCCTACCGACCGTTTCGCTGTTCCACAATGTTGCATGCGCATTCGTCGCCCACTCTCTTAACTCGGACTGCGTCGACCCGAAAGTCTTCAGGTTAAACAAGTTTATTGACGGCAGTCGTCTGGCCTTCACCGCCAAATCGTCCGCCCTTTCATTTCCCTTTACTCCGTTATGGTCCGGCACCCAAACGATGCGGATTTTCCCATCCTCAGAGAAGGCGTTAACCTCCTTCTTACACTGCAAGACTGTTCGTGACCTTATCGTCCTGGTAGGTATTGCCCTTATGGCAATTTTGCTGTCGGTAAAGATGTTCACACTCGACGTTCTCGCGTTAGCACCACACCACTTCACGCATTCTGCAGGGCCGTATTATGGTCAGGCAGTCTAAAACAGATCTCAGTCCCTGGGTTCTCAACGTAAACCCCTAGGCGCACTCTGTTCCCTAGCTTTGATCCATCCATGTAACATGATCTTCCGGATGGCAATACTACGGTTCCGTCAATCCAAGACTGTGCCGATGGCAGCAGTGCCTCGCACACGACTTCAAGGTTCATCTCAGGTATCCGATCGGAAACCTCTTCCCTTAGTTCCGGTTTTCCTATCGTCGCCTCTATTATATTACGATGGAATGAGCAGCTCCCTTAAATCCATTCTCCCATCGCCTTAAGTCTCATAGCCGCAGTGGCTGCCTCACACATAATGTGTATGTCAATGGGTCGGATATCTAGAATAGTCTCCAGTGCCCTAGTGGGGTCCTCATCCCTCCGCCTATGCTAAGACAACATGTTCTCTGAACCTGTTGTATGGTCCTTATGTTGCACTTTTTTTCTATAGCAGTCCACCAAACTACTGAGACGTAAGTAAGTACTTGAAAGACTTAGGGAATGTAATCCCAATTTTTCAACCAGCGACTGGAAGGTGGGTAGATTGGATGAGGTTGATGGTGACCGGAGACATGCAGTATTCGTACTAAACTCCGACTGTATTGCAGAACTCAACAAGTCTGAAGGAGTCGTATCTTACGGATTCAACAAAGTGAAACTTAAGGTCTATAGAAGCGGTGGGTTTGGGCAATCAGGAGACGACTCAGCAGCTGTTGCTGAACACTTGCCTAGGGAACTATCGACCACATCGCTAATGTCTGTCGGATTGCAGGAGACAGAAAATCTCCCTGCCACGATCGGAACAGGAAGGGAAGGCATCGAAACGGGACCCGATGAGTCCTGTGTGGGTGGGTCACAAAGTTGAACTGGACTCAAGATGTGCGCCAGCGGGGAAGCACGGAACTCAAAAAGTACTTTAACAGCAGCAGTTAGCGAAGCTTCTAAAGAGAAATCGTCCACACCGCATGTGTCCTGAGATTGAGAGGTTCCACAGCTTTCTCACCTGCCCCTGGACGCGTACGGAAGTTCATCATGACAAATTCTAACGAATCTTGTGAGGATGAACACCTCTTGGAATCAGGGGAAGAGGCTAACACAACAGTGGTGAAAGTTCTGAATCCTGACTATGGTCCGGTTTCTACAGATAAATCTCCACCATTGTAAGGCCGCGTCGGCTGCACTAAAGGTCCTCCTGATGGCAGGGGGATTTGAAGTGGTTCTTATCCAGGAACCATGGGTGTGTGGAGAAATGGTACGTGGACTAAGAATTCCGGGATTTAAACTTCTCAAGGGTACGGGGAATGGGAGACACAGAGCCTGTATTCTTGCAAAGAGTAGTCTTCCGTCGCTTAGCACTAAAGATTTAGTAGTAGCCAGCCTTGATATAAACAAGTCTCATTACTGGCTTGCTTCCCTATATATGGCATACGATTCAGAGATGCCGCGGTCTCATTGTAGGAAGTGTTGCCAATGCACATCCCCAGATATGGGGAAGTTCGGATGTCAACGGAAGGGGTGAGCTCCTTATGGAATATACTAGCTGAACCGGGTCCGCTCCGCTGCGCCTTCTTTAACTCTTTAATATCTTTTTAGGGTGGGGACACTTCGCTCTGAATGCGGTTACCGAATTTGTGCAATTGTAGACTACGACTCTGAACGCGTTTGAATCCTGTCGAGATCATAGGACAAAGCGGCGTTAATCCCCTCTTAATTTTGGCGTAATTTGCAAAGTACAATGCCATGCATGGTCATTTAAAAAATTTTCTACGAACAAGTGTCGCACTGCGGGACCCCGTTCGGACTGGGCTATAAAAAAGGTTCCTTATCATTGAATTTAAACTTGAATTGGAAGTCACTCATTGATGTGTGAGAATTAGCCCCTTCTCGATTCCTGGTGGTAATGTTCTTCCTTAGGGTAATGTTCTCATTAGGGGAGGGATGGTACCTCAGACATTTCTACTCTAATATGGATATCAAATTAGTGCTGCACTGCAGAGAGAAGTGCAGAGACTCATATTGCCATGGCCGGTAAATATGAACCGCTTGGAGGGTGTTTTGGGGTTGGGGCGGCCACCGGCACTTTGCACTGAAATTACATATCAATTTCGTTCTTCTTCCCTACGGAAATGCTGTTCAGTTAAGGGGCATATCAAATTCGTTTTCTACTCTCAAATAAGTTTCATTTGAATCCCATATTGTCATAATGGGTCAAATTACCCATTTAACGTATCTTTAGAAGGAAAAGCGCCACCTAGACTTGAACACAAATTTAATGTCATATTCGTAATCTACTCCCTAATACCTTTTATTTGAGTCCCATATAGCCATGGTCAGCTAATATGCCCATTTGGGGGTGGGCGACTTTGGACCTAATGTTTTATGCCATATTTGTAATCTACCGCCTAATATTTTCATTTGAGTCTCATATTGGCATGAACTTTGAATATATCTGATTGGAGAAGTTATGAGGTTGGGGGGTCCGCTGGGTACTTCGACTCAAATTTTAATACCATATTCGTTTTCTGGTCTCCAATATCTTTCATTTGATACCCTTACTGTCCCATAAGACCATTTTCGGATATGGGTCGCGTTTTTGAGGTAAGAGGGAGGGTCTGCCTCCACCCGTTATCTAAAAATTATATATGCTATGTTTCCTTCCAGACAAACGTTCACAATCTATGAAAATTTTAAGAAAATCGGTTCAGCCAAGTATCACATAGTCATAATGGGTCTAATGCAGTGTTTGAGGGGTGGCGTGACCCCCTATACATCGATCTGATCTTGTACGCCAGATTCGAAATCTGCTCCCGAATACCTTTCATTTGAGCCCCATATTGATATGAACGTTCAATTCAAAAAATTTTAATACCATATTCGTATTCTACTCTCCAATACCTTTCATTTGATGCCTATATTGTCCCGATCGGTCCACTTTTGATTTTGGGTTGTGTTTTTGGCACAAGGAGGAGGGTCCGTCCACCTTCCGATACCAAACAAGTAAAACCGTGCTAAGTTCGGCCGGGCCGAATCTTATATACCCTCCACCATGGATCGCATTTGTCGAGTTCTTTTCCCGGCATCTCTTCTTAGGCAAAAAAGGATATAAGAAAAGAGTTGCTCTGCTATTGAAACGATATCAAGATATGGTCCGGTTCGGACCACAATTAAATTATATGTTGGAGACCTGTGTAAAATTTCAGCCAATTCGTATAAGAATTGCGCCCATTGGGGCTCACGAAGTAAAATAGAGAGAACGATTTATATGGGATCTGTATCGGGCTATAGACCGATTCAGACCATAATAAAGACGTTTGTTGATGGTCATGAGAGGATCCGTCGTACAAAATTTCAGGCATATCGGATAATAATTGCGACCTCTAGGGGTCAAGAAGTCAAGATCCCAGATCGGTTTATATGGTAGCTATATCAGGTTATGAACCGATTTGAACCTTATTTGACACAGTTGTTGAAAGTAAAAATAAAATAGGTCATGCAAAATTTCAGCCAAATCGGATAGGAATTGTGCCCTCTAAAAGCTCAAGAAGTCAAATCCCAAGATCTGTTTATATGACATCTATATCAGGTTATGGACCGATCAACCATACTTGGCACAGTTGTTGGATATCATAACGAAATACTTCGTGCAAAAATTCATTCAAATCGGATAAGAATTGTGCCCTCTAGAGGCTCAAGAAGTCAAGACCCAAGATCGGTTTATATGGCAGCTTTATCAGGTTATGGACCGATTTCAACCATACTTGGCACAGTTGTTGGGTATCATAACAAAACACGTCGTGCGAAATTCCGTTCCATTCGGATAAGAATTGCGCACTCTAGAGGCTCAAGAAGTCAAGACCCAAGATCGCTTTATATGGCAGCTATATCAGGTTATGAACCGATTTGAACCATACTTGGCGCAGTTGTTGGATATAATAACAAAACACGTCGTGCAAAAGTTCATTTCAATCGGATAAGAATTGCGCACTCTAGAGGCTCAAGAAGTCAAGACCCCAGATCGGTTTATATGGCAGCTATATCAGGTTATGGACCGATTTCAACCATACTTGGCACAGTTGTTGGATATAATAACAAAACACGTCGTGCAAAATTTCATTCTGATCGGATAAGAATTGCGCACGCTAGAGGCTCAAGAAGTCAAGACCCAAGATCGGTTTATATGGCAGCTATATCAGGTTATGGACCGATTTGAACCATACTTGGCACAGTTGTTGGATATCATAACGAAACACGTCGTGCAAAATTTCATCCCAATCGGATAAGAATTGCGCACTCTAGAGGCTCAAGAAGTCAAGACCCAAGATCGGTTTATATGGCAGCTATGTCAAAACATGGACCGATATGGCCCATTTACAATACCAACCGACCTACACTATTAAGAAGTATTTGTGCAAAATTTCAAGCGGCTAGCTTTACTCCTTCGGAAGTTAGCGTGCTTTCGACAGACAGACGGACGGACGGACGGACGGACGGACGGACGGACGGACGGACGGACGGACAGACGGACGGACATGGCTAGATCGACATAAAATATCACGACGATCAAGAATATATATACTTTATGGGGTCTCAGACGAAAATTTCCAGTAGTTACAAACAGAATGACGAAATTAGTATACCCCCCATCTTATGGTGGAGGGTATAAAAAGTATATAGCCTATGTTTCCTTCCAAACCAACCTACACAATATGCGAAAAATTCGAGAAAATCAGTTCTGCAGTTTTTCAGTCTATACGGAACAAACAAACCGAGTCCCATATATCCGTGATTGGCTAATGTGCCCATTTTGGGCGTTTTTGTGGGGGTGGGGTGACCACCTATACTTCGACATGAATTTGTATGCCAGATTCGTTATCTACTCCCGCATACTTTTCATTTGAGACCAAGACCAACCTACACAATCTGTGAAAATTTCAAGGTAACGGTTCAGCCGTTTTTGAGTTTATAAGGAACAAACAAGCAAACCGACAAACAAACAATCGGAAGATATAAGCGCAAGAATATGTGACTGGAATGTGTTGCATCACCACAGCTTCTCTGATCGCCGTTATATTAGATTCAGCCTTGGTGAAAATACCGCAGAAGTGGTCCCTCGGCTAAACAGAAGAAAGGCGGGTTGGGATAAATTCCGGCACAAATTCTGCACGTCTATCCCTTCTAGACCAGAAAAGGAAGTGGAACAACGGATGATATAGACATAGTGGTCAAGCGGATTACAAAGGCCCTGAATGTGTCATCATGTCCTAGTGCCAAGCCAAGGGGCAAACAGTGAATGTATGGACAATGTTTAGGGAGGAAACAATAGAACTACTCGTTGATACACATTTCCCGGGAAAATCTCCAAAGCACAACGTGGCGCCAGAAGAGGTTATCACTGGTATGCATTCGTCGGAGGATATTGGGGAAATTGTGTCTGAGCCAAAAATCATTTGGACGATAAGAAGTTTCGACTCCTTTAAGTTGCCAGGCTCTGATGAGGTATCACCGGTTGAATTACAAGCTGTGTCTCATAGACTTGTCACCTGGCTTAGGGAGACATACTCTGCTTGTATCAGAATGCAATATATACCTGTGGGATGAATGGACACGAAGGTCATTTTCATTCCGAAAGCAGGAAAACCTTACCACACGAAGTTGACAGATTTTCGTCCTATTAGTCTGTCATCCTTTATGCTGCAGACTCTTGAGAGGTTCACAGAAACGTATCTTATGGCACAGATCGCCTGTCGCGGCAGCAGGATGTATATAGTAGAGGTAAATCCAGCTACATAGAGGGTTATCCCGATGTCAAGGAATATACAATTGTAGCATTTCTCGACATTGAAAGTGCTTTCAATCATGTAAAACCGACATCAATCATGAAGGAGCTGGAGTTTCTAGGCATCAACTCTACCATAAGAAAGTTTATTAACAGCTTACTTATTAATAGATGCATTACGGTAGGCCTGAGATCTGTGGATCTAAAAAGAAGGGTCCGCAAAGGAACACCTCAGGGAGGTGTACAGTCTCCTTTACTTTGAAATATGGCCATTTACAAGTGGCCGCGTATGCTGATGGCGTGGCAATTGCGGTTGGGGAAAGTTTCGCAACACTCTAAGAGATTTACTTCAAAAAGTTCTACGTGCAACATCAAAGTGGGCTACCGAACGTGGCCTAGGTATAAATCCGTGCAAGACGGAAGTAGTTCATTTCAGCAGGAGATACAAGTTGCCTACAGTGGAACCTATCTCCTTAAGTGGTGAGAATGTTCCATTTACAGAAAGCACAAAATACCTGGGTGTTTTACTGGATAGGAAATTCAATTTCAAATCCAACATTAGGAAAGGACAAGAAAGGCAACTCTTGCCCTAATCACCTACAAGAGAGCCATTGGCAAAAGTTGGGGTTTAGACCGCGTGTCATGCATTGGGTTTATACTGCAGTTGTCAGACCTATTATGCTATATGGTGTTGTGGTTTGGTGGACGGCGCTTCAAAAAATCCACCTACTGCTCAATACTTAACCGGATCCAAAAGATGGCTTGTTTGTGCATCACAACCGCACTGAAGACAACACCATCTGATACAATGAATTTAATGTTAAATCTTATGCCTCTGGACATTGTGGCTACCCAAATTGCAACAACCACTGCCCTTGACTGTCGCAGAAGAATAAGAAAGATGCCTCCTAGTTCCTTCCGTTGAACCATCCATATCGCTTTAAAAAGCGCAATAACTTGCGAATTGGATTTACGCCCAGACCACTTTCGATAGCCCACTTAGCTGTTGTCTACGTGCAACATCTCTTAGAGTGCTGGAAAACTTTTCCCTAACCGCAATAGCCACGTCATAACTTTTTTCTTCCAGAGACAATAATGCATTGTTAATGGCTATATTCCAAAGTAAAGGAGACAGTACACTTCTTTGAGGTGTTCCTTCGCTGATCTATCTTCACAGATCCTAAGCATGCCGTAATGCATCATTTAGTAAGGTATTAATAAGCTTTCTTACGGTAGGGTTGATGTCTAGAAATTCCAGCTTCTTCATGATTGAAGTCGTTTTTACATTCTTGAAAGCACCTTTAATGTTAAGATAAGGTACAATTCTATGGTCTGGTCTGTCGGGCTCAGCTTGTAATTCAAACGGTGATGTACCACCAGGGCCTGGCGACTTAAAGGAGTCGAAACTTTTTATCGTCCAAAGGATTTTTGGCTCAGACACAATGTCCCCAATTATCGTGTTGCATATATAGGGAAGCCAGCCAGTAATGAGAGTTATTTATTTCAAGGCCGGTTACTACTTAATCTTCAATGCTCAGCGACGGAAGAAGAAAAACATTCAGACTACGCTTTGCTACAGTACAGGCTCTGTGTCTACCATTCCCCGTACCCATAAGTAGTTTAAATTCCGGAATTCTTAGTCCACGAACCATTTCTCTACACACCCATGGTTCCTATGTAAGAGCTACTTCAAATCCCCCTGCCATCAGGAGGACGTTTTGTGCCGCCGACGCGGCCTTACAATGGTGGAGATTTATCTGTAGAAACCGGACCATAGTCAGGATTCAGAACTTTCACCATTCTTGTGTAAGCGTCATCTTCTGAGTGCACCAGGAGTTCATCCTCATAATATTCGTTAGATCTTGTCATGATGAACTTCCGTATGCATCCAGGGGCAGGTGAGAAAGTAGAGGAACCATTCTTACTCAGGACACTGGACACTTGCAATGTGTACGATTTCTCTTTAGATGCTTCGCTTGTTGTTGTTGTCGATGAACTTTTTTAGTTCTGAGCTTTTCCACTGGTGCACACCTTAAGCCCAGTCCAACCGGATGACCCACCCATACTGGGCTCGTCGGGTCCCGTTTCGATGCCTTTCCCTCCTGTTCCAATCTCCTGCAATCCATCAGACATTAGCGATATGGTCGATAGTTCCCCAGGCAAGTGTTCAGCAACAGCTGCTGGGTCGTCTCCTGATTCCCCGAACCCACCGCTTCTATAGACTTTCAACTTCACTTTGTTGAATCCGTAGGATACAAATCCTCCAGATTTGTTGAGTTCAGCGAGACAGCCGGAGTTTAGTATGGATACTACATGTCTCCGGTCAACTTCAGCCTCGTCCAATTTACCAATCTTCTAGTCGGTGGTTGAAATATTGGGATTGCATTCCCTTCTCTCAGTATCAGGGAACTATTAGTATCTAAGCGTGCGCCATTGGCCGAGAAGGAATATTTTCCTTCTTGAATAATTTTAGTGCTGCACCTGGCCAGATCACACCAATCATTTTAGGGCGCAATGATATTTTTCAACTGAGCGTTGATCCCAGAAGGCTGTATCGGCCCCGATACAAGCCCGCATCGTCACAAACTGGAGGAGACCCAGGAAATTCCACAAAGACATTGGAGTTTAATGATGACAGTTCTTTGACTATCCCACTCTAATTATTCCTAGGTATGCAGCCCTGGTCGTCCAAAATCAGTTGTTGTTCTAAAAACCTTTTATAATGTGCGCAAATATTGCAAGATCGTCATGTGACCTATCGTGAGAATGAGACAACCTTAGGCATTAGTGGGACCAGCATACATTCAATATTGCATAAACATTTGAACGCCAAAAAATTTGTTCGCGTTGAATCCCACACAATTTGTCAATCGCGCAAAAAAGGCTCGTGTCGATTGGTGTAAAGAAATGCTCCAAAAATACAATCGCGGTGCTTTGAAGCACATATAAAACATCGTGGCAGGTGATGAATCGTGTGTTTACGCGTATTAGCCCAAAGTAAACAGCAGTCGACTGTATGGGTGTTTCAAGATGAGCCAAATCCAAGAAAAGTTGCTCGCGCACGAAGCATTTCCAAGCAAATGATCGCCTGGACATGTCGCAATCATACCACTAGAACAACGCAGAACAGTCAATTCTGAGTGGTACACAATCATTTGTTTGCCAGTTGTCTTCCAAGAAATCAGGGAAACCAACCGCAAAAGACGGATCACTCTTCATCATGACAATGCGAGCTCTTACACATCGGCTCAAACAACTGAATTTTTGAGCATTCAAAACATCGATTTGATGAGTCATCCGCTGTATAGTCCTGACTTAGCACCGAATAGCTTCTTTTAAATACAGTACGTAAAAAAATAGGCGAGAAGTCAACGTTTTTCGACACCTGATGAGGCGGTTGATGAATTTAGAATAGATGGTTTGGAGATAGTGGCAAAAGTGCTTCGACAATTGGTTCAAACGAATGCAAAAGTGTAAGTGCGAAATATTTTGAAAAACATTAAAGCTATATTCGATGATTAAAATTTGTTTTTGTTCTCTAAACCTGAAATATAAAAGGCAACCCTCGTATGAACGCTATATCAAATTCTCAATCGATTTTGATGGATTTTGGCAGAGGTTTTAAGATGGGTAATAAAACAATCCGTACCAATTTTTGCGCAAAACCGTTCTAAACGTGTAAATTGCCTTATGCGTTTTTATGGAAGATAATCTTAATCAGAATTAATTATTATAAAACTTACTTGAAATGACAACAAATTGGTTAGTAAGTGCGCTATCAATGACTTTAGACCAGTGTTTGCCACATGTAGCAGTGTGTATAATATTTCAAAGCCAATAGTCAAATGTTCTTGGGGATGCACACTAGGGTGATGCATTTTTACAACCTCATATGCCTGTATCATATTTTGATGAGTTTTTATTTAAGATTAGATAAAATCATACATTTAAGGTGATTCGATAAAAAACTTGCCAAACTCTTAGTATGTAAATTTGGTAAAAATACCACCCAAAAAATACCTTTTTTATACCCTCCACCATAGGATAGGTAGGTATAGGGGTATACTAATTTCGTAATTCTGTTTGTAACTACTCGAAATATTCGTCTGAGACCCCATAAAGTATATATATTCTTGATCGTCTCGACATTTTATGTCGATCTAGCCATGTCCTTCTGTCTGTCTGTCGAAAGCACGCTAACTTTCGAAGGAGTAAAGCTAGCCGCTTGAAATTTTGCGCACAAATACTTCTTATTAGTGTAGGTCGATTGGGTTTATAAATGGGCCATATTGGTCCATGTTTTGATATAGCTGTCATATAAACCGATCTTGGGTCTTGACTTCTAGAGCCTCTAGAGTGCACAATTCTTATCCGATTGAAATTTTGCACGACGTGTTTTGTTATGATATCCAACAACTGTGCTTGGCTTCTTGAGCTTCTAGAGGGCGCAATTCCTATCTGTTTGGCTGAAATTTTGCATGACGTATTTTATTCTTACTTTCAACAACTGTGTCAAAAAAGGTTTAAATCGGTACATAACCTGATACAGCTTGCACCGATCTGGGATCTTGACTTCTTGAGCCTCTAGAGGTCGCAATTATTATCCGATTTGCATGAAATTTTGTACGACGGATCTTCTCAAGACCATCAACATACGTGTTTATTATGGTCTGAATCGGTCTATAGCCTGATACAGTTCCCATATAAATCGATCTCTCTATTTTACTTCTTGAGCCCCCAAAGGGGGCAATTCTTATTCGAATTGGCTGACATTTTACACAGGTCTCCAACATATAATTTAATTGTGGTCGAAACCGGACCATATCTTAATATCGCTCTAATAGCAGAGCAAATCTTTTCTTATATCCTTTTTTGCCTAAGAAGAGATGCCGGGAAAAGAACTCGATCCATGGTGGAGGGTATATAAGATTTGGCCCGGCCGAACTTGGCACTCGTTTACTCGTTGAAAATTGTGATAGCTTTTGGGTGCAGGAATTGATACATCGGCGGTGACATTTGTTCATAAAGTCAGACCTGAATTTTGCACTGATTGCCAACAGTGCACATATCTTTTGGAAGTTGTATTAATGACTTCGAACGCTGGACAACGGCAACGGCTATTTCTGCTGCTCCGTGTGCTCAGGTTCGCATTAACGACGAAATATACCCAAGAATAGAGCTGCCTTAGAAAAATTTTAGCTTGAGTTAGGAAAGAGGTATCGTAATAAAATTTGGATTGGCGTATAGTTGACGACTGAAACCAGTTATAACAATTTTTCCCGTCATGTTTTGGGGAAAATTGCCATGTCAAAAGTTGGCAATTTTTTATATCCCAAAAATTAAACGAAAAAAATTTCTCAAAATTCTTAGGAGAGAGATTTTTGAAATCACCCTTTATGTATTGTTGCATTTGAAGATTTATATAAAAAGTAAATTTATGGCAATAATCCTACTTTTTTAACAGCAGGTTCTATTTTATGCTAAAATCATTAAATCCAGCTTTCTTCGCTAAGTGGTCATAAAATATTAAGAAAATATTTTTTTGTGTTAGGGTTTTTTTTTTCAAAAATTTTTAATAATCAAAATATTTCAAAAAATTGCAACATCAATATAAATTCTTCAAATTATGATACTAGCATATGCCCGGTCGCTTCGCTATCATCCATGGAAGACCCAATATAAAGGTGTAACTGTATCGCAATTTTAATAGGTTATCCGTAAAGAAAAAACATTTTGTAAAATGCAATGCCTAAATATACAAATTAAAAACAATTCAAGTACGCCGATAAATACTGTCAAGTTGTAACTGTTTAAGCGTCTCAGTACCTAAATGCTCTAATTTCGAAACAATCTTTTAGTAATCCGTTACATACTGCCAAGATGTGTCTGAATCCCAAATTTCAGATCTGTAGCCCAATCTATAAAGAAAGTACTAGGTTAGGTTGAAAAGAGGATGCAGATATTAATCCGCCCCATGCTACTATGGACATACACCTAAGCCAGTAATCGGCTTGTTGTGCGCTCTAAAAACTATAAAGTAACTTCTAAAAAGGAAAATTTTAAGTTAGGAATTCCGTGCTACTTAAAAATCCTTAATTGTTTTCAATGCCACTCCCCTAAGTTGGTTCATGACTGATATTGTGTCTCCACTTAAGTACCGGTAACTGTTGGGCGCGAAAGCCGGGCAATGACAAAGGAAATGCTCCAACGTCTCATCATCTTCCACGCATGCCCTACACATGCTATCACTTGCCCCACCGATTTTACATAAGTGAGCTCGTAGTCCTATGTGTCCCGTTATGATACCAATAGCTATACTGACTTCCTTCTTGCTTTCTTTCACTAATAGCCTCGTCTTCTCACGATCTGGATCCCTCCATAGGATTTTTGCCGTCCTACCGACCGTTTCGCTATTTCACAATGTTGCATGCGCATTCGTCGCCCACTCTCTTAACTCGGACTTGAGGACTCGTTAGCATTACACCACTTCACTTGATCTTCCAGATGGCATTACTAGGGTACCCACAATCCCAGACTGTGTCGATGGCAGCAGTGCGTCGCACTCGACTTCAAGGTTCATCTCAGGTATCCGATCGGAAACCTATCCACTTCCTTCCAGGTTTCCTATCGTCGCTTCGATTATACCGCGATGGTATGAGCTGCTCCCATCCTCAATTCATTCTCCCATCGCCTTAAGTCTCATAGCCACTTCCTTCTAGGTTTCCTATTGTCGCCTCGATTATACCGCGATGGTATGAGCTGCTCCCATCCTCAATCCATTCTCCCATCGCCTTAAGTCTCATAGCCACAATGGCTGCTTCACACTTAATCTGTATGTCAATGGGTCGGTTATCTAGAATAGTCTCCAGTGCCCTAGTGGACGTGGTCCTCATCGCTCCGCCTATGCCAAGACAACATGTTCTCTGAACCTTTTGTATGGTCCTTATGTTGCACTTTTTCTGCATAGTAGTCCACCAAACTACTGAGGCGTAAGTAAGTATTGGTCTAATCACGCTCCTATAGAGCCAGTGGACTATCCCAGGATTCAGGCCCCATATCGAGTTTACGGCCCGTCTACATAGTGTCCAACATCTGTGAGCTTCTCAGTACGCTCCTGAATGTGACACTTCCAATTCAGTTTCCTGTCCAAGATCACACCTAATTCTTTCACCTTGTCAGATATCGAAATCGTCTTATTGAGGAAACGTGGTGCGTTAAATTCGCCCACCATCGTCTTCGTCGTCAACAGGCATATTTCAGTCTTCTCTGAGTTAACATTGAGATCTCTGGGTCTAGCCCAGTCATATGCCATATGCAAGATCCTTTCGGCCCTTCTGCATAGCTCGTTCGGATCCTTACCTCTTAGGAGAATTATAACATCGTCTGCGTAGCAGACGGGTTCAAAATCCTCATCAGTCAGCATCCGTAATAGGTCATTAATGGTGGTCACCCATAGGAGTGGCGATAAAATGCCAACCTGTGGCGTGCCCTGTGCCACTTTTTCCCTTATATTTATGTCATGGGTCACAAAATTTATCCACGGGTCCACCCAATACAAGTCTAAAGATTGGATCAGTGTGTCGGTCCGAACATTGTTAAAAGCCCCATCGATGTCAA